>NC_083586.1:44624283-44937033 GCF_027579695.1 Neoarius graeffei | reverse complement strand
AAATCAGGGAAGTCAGTCGCTTGGAAGATTAATTAGTATTTGATTTAAATGACCAGGGGATGATTTATCCAAGCTAGAAACTAAACTGGAGACATATTTTTAAGAAAAAAAGAGGAGGAACACAAGGGTGCAGCATGGTGGTGTAGTGGTTAGTGCTGTTGCCTCAGAGCAAGAAGGTTCTGGGTTTGAACCCAGTGGCTGATAGGGGCCTTTCTGTGTGGAGTTTGCACGTTCTCCCCATGTCTGTGTGGGTTTCCTACAGGTGCTCTGGTTTCCCCCACAGTCCAAAGACATGCAGTTAGGTGAAAATGGGGCAGCCGTGGCCTGAGGTTGGGCTGAAGTGCCCTTGAGCAAGGCCCCTAACCCCCAACTACTCCCTGGGCACTGTAGCATAGCTGCCCACTGCTCTGGGTATATGGGTGTGTGTGCTCATTGTTTGCATGTGTGTTCACTGCTTCAGATGGGTTAAATGCAGAGGAGGAATTTCACTCTGTGCTTGAGTGTACGTGTGACAAATAAAGGCTTCTTGGCTTCTTCTAAAAAAAAATGTGTTCCAAAGATGACTTTTTATTATTCGTTTAGTAGCCCTTTTATCCTGATGAGGGTCGCTGTGGTTTAAAATGGACTCAAATAGACTCAAATACAGACGGCGGGTACAAACCACAAACTGCAGTAATGGGCAGGAAAGCTCAGATGCTCTGCGGAAATAAGGAAGATTTGTCAAGAATATCTGCAAGAACCGGTATGATTGACCAGTAATTTTACAGTCAGAGGAGTTTTCAGAGGCATATATAGTAATTAGGCTCAAAAGGATGGAGTTAATGGTAGAAATTTATACGTGAACCTTAGTTTAACCTTAGCTAAAAGACAGGACGGAGAATACAACTAAAGCAAATCAAAATTCTTGGAAAACCCAAGATTTAGTCATAAAGATCCTCTGAAAGGACTAATCATACAGGTTTCGAGCTAGAAATCAGAATACTTCAGTAAATACTTTGGTGTTGTCACATTCAGACAGAAAGAAAGCACAACTTTATTCATCACACACTTGTGAAATTCCTCTCTGCATTTAACCCATCTGAAGCAGTGAACATACACATGCACACACGTACCCAGAGCAGTGGGCAGCCATGCTAACAGCGCCCGGGGAGCAGTTGGGAGTTAGGTGCCTCGCTCAAGGGCACCTCAGCCCAAGGCCGTCCCATATTAGCCTAACCACATGTCTTTGGACTGTGGGGGAAACCGGAGCACCCGGAGGAAACCCACGCAGACACATGCAAACTCTACACATAAAGGCCCCTGCCGGCCACTGGGCTTGAACCCAGAACCTTCTTGCTGTGAGGCGACCGTGCTAACCACTACACCACCGTGCCATTTGCTCAGAGGGGCTCTGTATTTAAGAGAAAGACAGATGATCTGGATGACAAGGAGGCATCACTCAGTCATGTCTGTCAATTCAGAAAGCTCATCATCTTGCACTATTACATTTACATTACCTTAGTGGCATTTATCAGACGCCCTGATCAGATGTACAGCATACCCAGAGCAGCCTGGGGGTTAGGTTCCTTGCTCAAGGGCACTTCAGTCATCCCTGCTGTTCCAGGGAATCAAACTGGCAACCTTTTGGTCCCAAAGCTGCTTCTCTAACCATTAGGACATGGCTTTATTAGTCAAGTTCGGGCATGTGTTTTGAAGGAACATTGAAGCTGTAAAAGCGTTCTCCCAAAATCACTGATTATACCTTAACAATACCTTTGCATGAAGGATTTTGACCGCTCCAACTTTTATTATAATTTAACTTTGAGTATTTTGCGAATTTTCTGTTCTTTTATCAGTACAATCGAACATTTTGGTCAAACTTTTGGTGTATGGTAATCACACATCACGACAGATGTAACGAGAGATTAGGATGAAAGTGCTGGTGTATTCCTTTAAACGTTTCTTGACAGTGTATTTGTTTAACTGGTGCTGCATTCAAGGAATCTGAACTGGATGTAGCGCAGGAAGGGCCACTGCTGAGCTTCTATTCACATCCTGTAACATGAGCTAGTGATGTCACTGTTCTCTCTCTGTCTCTAGCTAGTATAGTGTTGCTCTTTTGCGCTCTGTGTTTACAGAGGGAACCGTATTCATACAAGTGCGCACTCATAGAATACAAAAAAAAAGCAAAATGCAGTTTGACGTTATAGAGATCACACGTTAGCTATGGACAGTATTGCAAATTTCTATGGAAAGCAAACAAACTGAAATCCAGGCACTGGTTTGGGCCAGGCACAACTTCACAGGAAACAGGAAGTGACCGTGCTGAGGCTCACCCGGATATCCTGCTCAGGGAGGGCGACCCTAACCATGGCTTTCCCTTCCTTTCTGTCTCTCCGTTTCTCTCCGTCTCGCTATATGTCTCAGTTAGAGGTTGGATAGGAGAGCTGGAGTAAACAGCATGTGCTGGTCGGGGGAATGGGACCACTGGGACCGCTGGGAATACCTGGACACACAGGTGGAGTGCCGTCGCTGTAGTTCTGCATGAATTTTGTCTTGAACGGCAAGAGTGAGTAGGACTAACAGACTTGACTTCGGTGGTTACTGGAGCGCTAATACCATTGCGTTTTGTGGAATGAGGTGGTTTGCAATGCTGTCAAGCACAACTTCCTGACTTGCAAGAACTACAGCGATTCGATTTTTTTTGTCAAAGGGATTTAAGCGCCGCCAGTTTTGAATGATAATGAAGACCCTGTAGCGTCTTCTCGAGCTGATTTGTGTATTTTATGTCTCTGATCTAGTTGTATTTATTATTGCTATGCTTTAGCAGTTGTTTTTCTTTTTGCAGTTCGTTGTTTTTTCGTGTCGCTGGTTGTTTGGTCTTGGGGCATAACCTCAGTCATAACCACTTCTATATTTCTATGCTTTTTAAAGCATCTCTTTTAGGAGAGAATTTGATCTGTGTTGACCTCAGAAGACTTTGAAGCTGTCTTTGAAGCAGCATTAAAACACTGTGGGAAAGGGTTTATAAACAGTTTCTCGACTTTTTTGAGTCTATATGAAGCATGTGCTGAAAAATGTCACCTGAACGTTGTTAAAATTCCATTCACAGTACAATCTTCGAGTAGATAATTAGTAAAAAAAAAAAAAAAGGTTTAGAGATTTTAAAAAAAACCCTACCCCTGCTTTTTATCCTGAAATTGGGATAGGGCAATATATTTTCAGTTTTTTTGAAAGAGTGGTGTATCATCATCAGGAGCAACTTCTTCTTTGTTACAGCAACAGTGATTTTGTTGGCATTTTGCATTGGGAAAAAAAATGTCCATGCCTCATTGCAGAATTAAGATAAACCGATATACATTAAATCGTGTGCAAGAGATTGCAGCACGTAGCCATATACAGTGGCACTTGAAAGTTTATGAACCCTTTAGAATTTTCTATATTTCTGCATAAATATGACCTAAAACAATATCAGATTTTCACACAAGTCCTAAAAGTAGATCAAGAGAACCCAGTTAAACAAATGAGACAAAAATATTATACTTGGTCATTTATTTATTGAGGAAAATGATCCAATATTACATATCTGTGAGTGGCAAAAGTATGTGAACCTCTAGGATTAGCAGTTAATTTAAAGGTGAAATTCGAGTCAGGCGTTTTCAATCAGTGGGATGACAATCAGGTGTGAGTGGGCACCCTGTTTTATTTAAAGAACAGGGATCTATCAAAGTCTGATCTTCACAACACATGTTTGTGGAAGTGTATCATGGCATGAACAAAGGAGATTTCTGAGGACCTCAGAAAAAGTGTTGTTGATGCTCATCAGGCTGGAAAAGGTTACAAAACCATCTCTAAAGAGTTTGGACTCCACCAATACACAGTCAGACAGATTGTGTACAAATGGAGGAAATTCAAGACCATTGTTACCCTCCTCAGGAGTGGTCGCCCAACAAAGATCATTCCAAGAGCAAGGCGTGTAATAGTCGGCGAGATCACAAAGGACCCCAGGGTAACTTCTAAGCAACTGAAAGCCTCTCTCACATTGGCTAATGTTCATGAGTCCACCATCAGGAGAACACTGAACAACAATGGTGTACATGGCAGGGTTGCTACTGTCCAAAAAGAACATTGCTGCTCGTCTGCAGTTTGCTAAAGATCACGTGGACGAGCCAGAAGGCTATTGGAAAAATGTTTTGTGGACGAATGAGACCAAAATAGAACTTATTTGGTTTAAATGAGAAGCGTTATGTTTGGAGAAAGGAAAACACTGCATTCCAGCATAAGAACCCTATCCCATCTGTGAAACATGGTGGTGGTAGTATCATGGTTTGGGTCTGTTTTGCTGCATCTGGGCCAGGACGGCTTGCCATCATTGATGGAACAATGAATTCTGAATTATACCAGTGAATTCTAAAGGAAAATGTCAGGACATCCGTCCATGAACTGAATCTCAAGAGAAGGTGGGTCATGCAGCAAGACAACAACCCTAAGCACACAAGTTGTTCTACCAAAGAATGGTTAAAGAAGAATAAAGTTAATGTTTTGGAATGGCCAAGTCAAAGTCCTGACCTTAATCCAATCGAAATGTTGTGGAAGGACCTGAAGCGAGCAGTTCATGTGAGGAAACCCACCAACATCCCAGAGTTCAAGCTGTTCTGTACGGAGGAATGGGCTAAAATTCCTCCAAGCCGGTGTGCAGGACTGATCAACAGTTACTGGAAACGTTTAGTTGCAGTTATTGCTGCACAAGGGGGTCACACCAGATACTGAAAGCAAAGGTTCACATACTTTTGCCACTCACAGACATGTAATACTGCATCATTTTCCTCAATAAATAAATGACCAAGTATAATATTTTTGTCTCATTTGTTTAACTGGGTTCTCTTTATCTACTTTTAGGACTTGTGTGAAAATCTGATGATGTTTTAGGTCATATTTATGAAGAAATCTAGAAAATTCTAAAGGGTTCACAAACTTTCAAGCACCACTGTAAATGTTGCCATTGTGATAGTATCATGTCTTGCACCCTATACCACACAACTAACATGACAACTGCAGGAAAATAATTTCACATGTAGCAGAGCACTACTTATGTTATGGTGTATAACAAATTGGCACAGCTAGTTACGTCAAGTCAGTTTTTTTTTTTTTTATCATAAGTTATGATTTGTACTAGGGGACCACTCTTGGTGCTTAAATGGTTCACTAATCTAGTTATCTAACATAAGCATATTTATAGATGAGCAGATTGTTCTTTGAGACAGTAGGTTAAGGATGATGGTCAGCCACCTTGTATAATCTATATTGTATTTTCATGTTGACTTGATAATTGTGTAGTTTTTCAAAACTAATTTTTTTTTTCCAAAATTAAACTATGTATTCAATAAAATTGATATCCGGTTTGTTTTACTGCGATGACATGATGGCAGAAGTCAGGGACATTGAACACATGATGGAATGTTCCACTGGGCTTTGTGGTATTGTGTAGTTGTTGCTGGCATTGGCACAGTTTTCCGTTGCTGCTTCTTTGAAAAACAGGGTTAATGTTGGCGTCTTCCACCTACTGCCGTAATATGTATGCAACGTTAGCCAAAACCTGAGCAAAAATAAGTTAAGATATACAGCATATGCCCAAAAGTATGTAAACACCTGCCCAATCACACCATAAGTGCTTGTTGAACATCACATTCCAGGATCACCTTGCTGTTATAGTAACCTCCAGTCTTCTGGGAAAGCTTTGCACTAGATTTTTGAACATGTGCCATGGTGATTTGCCCATTCTACCACCAGAGCATTAGTGAGATCAGGCACTGATGTAGGGTGAGGAGGCCTGGGGCGTAGTGAATGTTCATCCCAAAGGTGTTCAGTGGTGTTGAAGCTCTGTGCAGGCCATTTGAGTTCTAACCTTGGCAAACCATGTCTTACTTTGTGCACAGGTGCATTGTCATGCTGGAAGAAGTTTGGGGCCTCTTGGTTCCAATGAAGGGAAATCTTAAGACGACAGCATAGAAAGACATCATATACAATAGTGTACTTCCAACTTTGTGGCGCCAGTTTGGGGAAGAACCACATAGGTGTGAAGGTGTCAGGTGTCCACATACTGTACTTCTGGCCATATTGTGTATAGCAGGCAATGTGAATGTGTCCATCCCTAACTCAGGTTCAGTATCTACAAATCAGAGAGCTTAATTTTATTGCCATTATTAATTGTGGCACCAGTTTGGGGAAGAACCACATATAGGTGTGAAGGTGTCAGGTGTCCACATACTTCTGGCCATATTGTGTATAGCAGGCAATGTGAATGTGTCCATCCCTAACTCAGGTTCAGTATCTACAAATCAGAGAGCTTAATTTTATTGCCATTATTAATGCTTTAAATCTCTCCCACTTTTGTCTCCAGAGTGATCCAGGTGGGTTGTCCGTGCTGGAACAGCTGGGTCTGGACCACGGCTCGGACTTTTCAGATTCAAGCGTGCAGCAACGGCTGGATGAGGAGCGTGAGAAGATCCGGCGTGAAATCCGCAAGGAGTTGAAGATTAAGGAAGGAGCAGAGAACCTGCGACGTGCAACTACTGATAAACGCAATGCCCAGCAAGTGGACAACCAGCTGCGCTCCTCTAACCGGCGTCTCCACTCGCTCCATGCCCAGCTTCAGGAGCTTGACGCCCATATTGTTGTCAAGGGCACAGATGAAGCTCGCGGTTAGTCCAACAGTTAAAGCACAGAACAGAAGTTGTTGATCTTGCATGTTATATTAATGTCAGAATGGGAACACATGCCTCAGTGGGTTTTGAGTCATTCATTAGTACCATCTGTGGAGATTTTCTGTAGTGAAACTGGCTAAATATACTTGCTTTGAAGCTAAATGTTTAAATTAAAAGCTTTCGTACCCCAGTAATCACTTAAGTTTTGATTGTGCTCATTGTTGGATACACATCCATTGTGCATGAATATTTAACTCGGATAAATGCACACAAAGACCCAGGTGGTGACTCAAAATTGATTAGTCCAGGGCTTTTCAAAGTGTGGGGCGCGCCCCCCCGGGGGGTGCCAGAGTTCTTCGGGGGGGGCGCAACGTGAGAGACAAAATGGATCGATTTTTAGTACCTAAAGCTACAGTGAGTGAGGAGACAAAGTCTGGGCCAAGCAAAAAAACAGAGCCTCCAGGATGTTGCGATTTGCAACTTCAGCGCAAATTCAACCAATCCCCGCGAATTCAGGGCAGTGTTGCAATTATATCCAATCACCGCAACTTTCCCGCAAATTTGACCAATCATTGGCGTCGTCTTGAGGTGACGTCGATAAACTACCTTCCGCCTTACTTCCGTGTGTTCAAGAGAAGCAGCATGCGCGCAGTGTTGCCAGATTGGGAGGTTTCAAGTGCATTTTGGCGGGTTTTGAACATATTTTGGACTGGAAAACGTCAGCAGTATCTGGCAACTGAAAGTGTGTTATGTTTACAGTGAAGGACTGTGTGCACTTTATTTTTTTTTTACTTAATACAAGAAATTAATGGATGCCAACATTTTTGCCAAAATGGTATTTTATTTTCCATTGTTTAGGCAGCTTCAGCATCATACTGTGAGATTCTGTTCAAATTGTTTTTTTTCTCTTCTATGAAGCCTGAGCCATTTATTTAATTAGTTTATAATTATTGTTTAATTTAGTCTTCAGGAGAGACTGCCTGCACACAGTACTAGTATTAATAGTTTTTTTTCTTATATGAAAGCTGAGGCATTTATATTATATTTTAAGGTAACTTCATGTTGTGCTGTGAGGTTCTCTGCACTTTAACTTTAGAACCAACAGGAGCATTTGGATAAGTAAAGCCTATTTTTCTGCATTTTTGTAGTCCTGGTAATCTTTTATATTGGTAAAGTTGTTTATAGGACCATTTCTCAATGTCTTTGTTTTTTTTAATCAATAGTTTTTCAGTAATAACTTAATATTTAACATATCACTCAATTTTAATCACAAAAAGAGAAAATCGCAACAATTTCTCGCAACTTTCACTTCCTCCCGCAATGTAATCGCAACAAAAACCTAAAAAACACCGCAACTTTCATCGCAATTTTTTTGGAAACCCCTTGCAACATCAGACATTTTAGCCCTCAACAATCACAAAAAAGGCCCGCGAAATCCTGGGGGGACTGAAAAAAGAAGGAAGTATGACCATGATTATTTAAAGTTTGGATTTTCATGGACTGGATCTGAAGATGCTCCACTGCCACAGTGTGTTGTCTGCCAAGAGGTTCTAGCTAACGATGCTATGAGATGTTTAAAATGTGTAAAACAAGATGTTTTAAAAAGCACAGATGTTTAAAATGTGAAAAAGAAAAAAATGATGTGTACAACAACCATTTTTTAAAAATACGAATGGAACATTAAGTATAGCAACAACAAAAATTGTAAGGGGGGGGGCGCGGTTGTTTATTTGCTCTCCGAAGGGGGGCTGACTCTCCCACACTTTGAAAACCCCTGGATTAGACGTTTTGCATAATCGCTTACTGATATTTATTCCAACTCAAATCTTAGGCTTTAACTCCACGTTACAGTAGATTCTGACAGTTAGTTGGAAAATCCTAACTGTGACCTCTGCCCCCCCCCCCCCCCCCCCCCCCCCCCCAGATGATGTGCCTCGGTCTCCTGGCACAGAGAGCAGGGCGTCGGCCCATCAGGAACGCATCGCCGCCCTGGAGAGGCAGCTGAACATAGAGCTCAAAGTCAAGCAGGGGGCTGAGAACATGATCCCAATCTACGCCAATGGCTCTACCAAGGTAACCTGCACTGATGTGCACACTGTCCGTCTCTCTCTATCTGTACTGACTGGGAGTTTTCATTCCAGTTTAGGATGCAATAAAAAAATGTACTGAGTGCCAAAGAAAAAGCGTAGTGGTGTATATTGTATAGTAGAGCATTCTGCAAAAGTGTAAAAGTTTGTACAGACAAATAAATGCATTAGGACAAACAAATTTGACTTTAGTCATGACACCACTTGTACTTTAACCCCTTGGCTGCCACCCATAATTAATTGTAATGTGCCGGGCATATAGGACAAAAATAGGTCAAAATTGGGATTTTTGATAATCTTTCTCTAACTTGTTCAGAACTTTGTTTTTTAATATTTGTATAGAAAAATCACAAAAAAAACACTGTTGTAGAGTAAAAATAACTTTAGTAATCAAAAACATCCAAGACAATGGGTCTTGTCAATGAGAACCTGTCCATAAACATGAATTACTAGTACTTGAAAACATAATGTACACCAAGTAACTGGGTACCATTTTTATGATGGTCTTTGGTACGGCCCGACCGTGAATAGAACTCGCAATCTCCCAATTGAGAGGTAGACACGCTAATCACTCGGCCAACTCGCAGTAGTGTGCCACTGTGAAGTAAAAGTAATGTGCCATGTAAGGTACATAAAAGGAGGTGTTTATGACGAGTAGTGTACGTCATAAGGCACAGCAGTAAAAAACTTCATGATGTACCTGACTCGTCCAAGGGCACTGAAGGGGTTAACATAGATTCATTTATTACCTGAGACTCCACTTGGACTTCATTTTATGAGGTTCAAACTGTGACTTGGATCGGAAAGATTTTTCAGAATCCTCCATGGGTAAATCTAAATCATGGTCTTGGGTCTTATCCACAAACGGCTTGTGTGACTGCAGGCTTTTATTCCAACTAATCAGGAGCCACACCCGATTCCACTTGATAAAGCAGTTAATTTTGGTTTCCAATTGACTATCAAGTGTGCCTCCAGTTTGGCTGGAAGGAAAGGCTGCAGCCACACCAACCCTTTCTGGAGAAGGTTGAAGAACCCTGATCTAAATCTGTTTTCCTTCTATGATAACTATTCAGGTTACTACACTACTACAACCTATGCGTTTTGTTCAGTGAGAGTTGCCTCTCCATCACTGAGGCCTCATTCAGGAGTTAATTTGAGTAGCAGCTTAGGGACTTAATCTGAGTAGGAGTCTAAAAGGGCTTTGGACTTGACTTGAACTCAATTTGAACTTGACTTGAACTCAATTTGAGTAGGAGTCTAAAAGGACTTTGGTCTTGACTTAAACTCAATTTAAGTAGCAGGTTTTGGACTTTGGACCTGTCTTGAACTCAACTGTAGCTGAGGACTTAAATTCACTTGAGTAGCAGCTTAAGAATTTTGGACTTGAACTTCATTTGAGTAGCAATTTCAGGACTTTGAACTTGAATAGAACTGAATTCAAATTGCATAGCATTTTATGGACCTTGGACTTAATATTACACACATGAACATAAATGGCTAGTGGCCAGTGGACCTTTATGGTCTACTTTGATATAATGGCTTATTCTTCTTTCTTAGGTTGTTTCTGCCTTTTCTGAACAAACAATATTTCTGTCATTTCTAAAAAGAGAGAGAGAAAGAAATTGCCGCTCCTAAACAAGCACAAATGATAGGAGTATCTGGCCAGGTATCTGTTATTGCACTGTATTATTGCATGTTGCTGCATTTTTGTCAAATTGGGAGACAGAATTAATGCATTAATTGTATAAAAATTTATATAAACATCCTAGTTAGAACACAGGTACACAAATTGGACTGAAGCCAGCATCTGAGGTCAACATCGGTTGCCAAGGAAATGATAATCCACAACCCTATAATCAAAGATACCAAACAAACATGTGCGTTATGTTCACATTAAGAGACTCCGCTGCACTGTAGGTTTCTTTTGTTGGTAAATTTATGTTAAGCATTGTGTTTTTGACAAAAAAGTGACAGCTCCACCACCAAATATGGCATAATCAGTTTTCCTATAGATTCAACAGCAAATCGGTGATGACAGTGAGGCAGATCTTTGTAAGACCTTCTCTTATTTATAATAAATAAAGTATATGATGGATTGTTTACGTGTTTGTCTCAGGATAAGAAGATGTTGCAGACTGCCCAGCAGATGCTCCAGGACAGCAAAACCAAGATCGACATCATTCGTATGCAGATCCGCAAAGCAGTACAGGCTTACGAACACAATGAGGACGTACAAGGTGTGTGTGTGTACTTATGGTGGAGCATGGGTTTGTTGATATTGGAGGAAAACATGCTCAGTGGTACATTTAAATTATCCTGTTATATTTACAACCTAAAAATAGTCTCTCTTTAATCCCACAGTTTTTTTTTTTTAATCAGAAAAGCATTGCACGTATTACAAGTAGGGTTATTTAAAAATGTGACTTTTAATTTAATTTATTTTAAAAGCTTGGTATTTGAATGTATTTGAATATTTAATGAGATTATAACCTCACACAGACAGAATGAACCTCAGCTCATTCTTTTATATATAATATATAAACTAAAGGTGAATCATAAACTATAATGATTTTATCTATGTTTTTATTTCTTGACACACAAACACTGTCTTGTCATGGATATTTAGTGTATTGTGTGTTTCTGTCAAACTCCACCCCCAAACCTCCATTGTGTATGATATTTTCCGTGACCAAATCTCAATTGCCCATCTGTTGGGCAAAATAATTTAGATTCATTTAAATTGTTAAACATCAAATTTTTTAGGACATGTTCTTTGTTCATTTTTTAAAATATATTTATACAACAGAGCTGTTTAATTCTTGATTCTGATTTGGTTATCAGTTCTGTCGTGCCAGCTAATTCACAGGAATTTGTATTTTGTAATCTGAACCTAATAATAAGCAGATCAAGAGAAAAACATACTGTATAATCACTGATATGGTGAAGTGTTTTTTTTTTTTTTTTAACATTTATGGAAGGAGTCTCCAGTGTCGGCATTAGGCTATATTGTTAGTTATTATAACTATTATTATAATATAATTATTATAATGTAACATACACAACTATATAGTATCAGTCAAAAGTTTGGAAACGCCTTCAGTTCAGTGTTTTTAAATTTATTTTTAATTAATTAATTAAAAGACACTTCGTGTCTTAAAGTAATGATGGATGTCATTTCTCTTTACTTAGTTGAACAGTTCTTGACAAAATATGGATTAGTACAGTTGTGGATGGAATAGGGCTATTTACTGTATTATTATTATTATTATTATTATTATTATTATTATTTACTGTTTGAACTCAAGAACATTAAGAAGGCAAGAAATTGCACTAATTAACTTTTGATGAGGCACCTATTAATTGAAAAGCATTCCAGGTGACTACCTCATGAAGCTGGTTAAGATAACGCCAATAGTGTGAAAAGCGTCATCAAGGTAAACGCTGGCTATTTTGAAGAATCTAAAATATGAAACACATATTTTGTTTGTTTAATACTTTGTGTTTACTATGTAATTCCATATATGTTCCATGTGTTATTTCATAGTGTTGATGTCTTCAGTATTGTTCTACAATGTAGAAAATAGTCCAAATACAGAAAACCCTATGAATGAGAAGGGGTGTACAAACTTTTGACGGGTAACACACACACACACACACACACACACACACACACACACACAGTCAGCAGTAATTGGGTGTCCAGCTCAGAGACAGTAGAAAGTATTAAAAGGCTGTTTGTGTGTAATGCTATTATGTGCACTCTACTGCATTACATCACTCACCTGCCAGAGAACAGAGGAAAAAATCCACTGCTGTTTTATTAGCTCAGCATGTATACACATGCAGTTACACTTCTGCAACACACACACACACACACACACACACACACACACACACACACACACACACACACACACACAGACGTGCTTCTGGTTGCATAGCTGTCTACAAGGTATCCAGAGTCTGATGCCTTATTAGGACATAAAAGCATCTCTGCTCACCCACTGAACAGTCTCTCCACCCCCTGTATAGTCCTCACACATTCTATTCCTCTCTCTTTCATACACACACCCCACAAACTCTTGGTCTCAACCCCCTCGTGCTGCAGATTTGTCCTTAGCGAGAGACATATGCCAAGATACTCTAAACTCCATCCATCCATTATCCGTAACCACTTATCCTGTGCAGGGTCATGGGCGAGCTGGAGCCTATCCCAGCTGACTATGGGTGAGAGGCGGGGTACACCCTGGACAAGTCGCCAGGTCATCACAGGGCTGACACACAGAGACAAACGACCATTCACACTCACATTCACATGTTCAGCACCCGGAGGAAACCCACACAGACATGGGGAGAACATGCAAACTCTACACTGGGCTCGAACCCAGAACCTTTTTGCTGTGAGGTGGCAGTGCCAACCACTACACCACCGTGCCGTCTACTCTAAACTCTCACTTGCACAATTTGTCATACATGCAGCACGTATCTGTGTTTACATACCAGAACATTATGACACATCAAAAATGTTCACTAATATTCAAGAGTTGAACAGGCAAGCCTTTTTTTTTCGTACAATGAAAGAACATTTTGGGTAACAGCCGTAATTTTGGTTTGTTCACACTTCAGAATGATGAAGTGGAAGCAAAGCTGTTCCTGATTTCTTGTGCAGCTTGTGCTGGGAATATATTGTATATAGGAAATAAAAACACGTAATAGGAAGATAATCAATGACGGGGTTGTGATGCGGCCTGACCAACAATGGAAAGCAGTCTGAAGTTGATTATTTTCCTCTAACAGCACATCTCCAAGTGTTTTATTCCTCTTATACAATGGCAAATTGCCAACAATTGGATTTTTATTTGTTTAATAATGACACGTTATACTTTTTATTCATTTACAGTTAGATTTAAAGGAGAACTGAAGTGATTTTTAAACTTGCTTTATTTCTTAATTAACGTGTTATTCAATTACGTTTTCGGTTTTAGTAACCTTATATCGTGACTTGTATTGGCAACTAATTGCAATTAAATATTGTATTTATCGGCCTATTCGGTTTTTAGCCATGTTGAATTTAGTTCGTTTGGTCCACGGCAGGCGTCGCTTATCCGCGCGATCTTCACGAGACTTGTGCGAGACTTCGAAACGTGAAGTGTCAGCCAGGTGTCAGTGCCGCCGTTTTGAAAACTGTTTTCCAAATGAAATATTGCGCAAAAACGAGTTTAAATAATGATTACTGCCTACTTTTTTCAAACTTTTCTGATTGCTATCAAAACAAACAAAACTTCTGGCTTGATTACATCAGCATTCGAAAGAGGGCGCGCGCGTCTTTTGATGACGTTGGCAGATGTTGGTCGCTTTGATTTCCGCTGTACGTTTTACTTCCGTCCTACGATGTCTCGCACAGGTCTCAACGAATCTAGTTTACGGCCATTGCTTTGACATATGGACTGATATATTACAGAACATATTTCAAACACTCAACTTGCTATAGCAGTGACAAAATAGCTGTCAGAAATGCATTCCTATATTTAATAAAATGAGATAAATAAATAGAATTTTGATAATAAAAAATTTGCCTTCAGTTCCCCTTTAATGTTGTGGAACACCCACTAAACAAGTTGGTTCTTCTTGTCACTTTCATTATCGCAGAAATAAACATTCGGTCCCTTACCAGCTTGTTACCTAGAAACTGTGAAGTGCAAAGTCTTTCCAGTGTTACCTCTAACCATTAGAAAGTGCTGGCTCCTTCAAAAATGTTAAACATCTCAAGATATTAGTGATCATACATTTCCTTTGTTAAATAGCAAGTTAAAATCACAAGTTTATCAACCCTTCTAACCCTCAGTGATCACCATCTTGGCTACGTAACAGAAGGGGAGGGACCACTAATCTATTTTCGGCCAGTTGGATGTATGTTGTTGAGGCCGAGATATATTTGAGAACACATGCAAGGAAAATTAAAAATACGTTCATTTTAAGAGGCGACCCAAAAAAAAGTTAGTAGATATTTTTTGGTGGGTGATGCAACAATCATGGTCAAATGTTGCAATGATCAGTTCCGGAAAGTGTAGAACTTGTCGTGGTTGATTTGAGACAACACTACCCTGGAGAAATTCATGCACTATGCAGGTAAGTACATGGTGTATGCAGTGTACTAACGGAAATACTCGAATTTGAGACACAAGGCTAGATTATGTTGCACATCCATCTACCCATCCATCCATTATCCGTAACTACTTACTGTATCCTGTACAGGGTCGCAGGCAAGCTGGAGCCTATCTCAACTGACAATGGGCGAGAGGCGGGGTACGCCCTGGACAAGTTGCCAGGTCATCACAGGGCTGATACACAGAGACAAACAACCATTCACACTCACAATCACACCTACAGTCAATTTAGAGTCACCAGTTAGCCTAACCTGCATGTCTTTGGACTGTGGGGGAAACCGGAGCACCCGGAGGAAACCCATGCAGGCAAACTCCACACAGAAAGGCCCCTGTCGGCCACTGGGCTCGAACCCAGAACCTTCTTGCTGTGAGGCAACAGTGCTAACCACTACACCACCGTGCCGCCCCGTAGCACATCCAAAATACAAGAAATGATAACTATAGAATGAGCATGTTTGTATAAACCTGTGACTTGCCTTACAGCTCACTACTACTGTCAGAGCTGCTGTTATAGAATTTAATCAACACCTTCTCAGGGGTGGATCTAGGAAAATGAATGCGTCAACCCAGCAAGGCCGGGGTCCAAGGGCCACCAGAGGCCCCTGGAAGCTCTGGAGTTTTTAAATGCCTGGAAATACATTTTGAGCTGTCAGAGACATGTTGTAAATGAAATCTCTTAAAGAAAATTACCATATCAAAAATGTCTTAAAAGTAGGAACTTTCAAAACCATTTTATCATCACTGAAAATAATATTGTCAGAGTTGCAGGCATAGACATATAAACATAGACGCCGCATTGAGCTGGTGGCCCCGTTGCTGGGATACGTCAGAGTGTCCGCCATATTGGATGTGGCAAATCTTCCCCGTAAACCAATGCAAGTAAATGGACTGAACTTCATAAAGCCCCTTTCTACGATAATATTTAACTCGATGCCTTTTATTCACCCATTAAGACACACACGTATATATTTGGGAAACAAACAGGCATCAAAACAACATGTATACCTGTAACTTTTAATGTGATGGTTATAAATAGTGTGCGAAATACCCGTCAATATTCCGTGGGAGGTGTGACCTAAATTTCCTCAACATGCAGCAGGCCTATACCGGAATCAAGCTATCAGAAACTTGTTTTTTTTTATTTTTATTTTTTATTCCGCTGCTACTATCGTAGGCTACTAACGATATCTACACATCAAGGCATGTTTTGGAGCTCAGCGGGGACCGTGTAGAATAATGTGCTGTGCTTACGCTGCTGAAGCCGTGCCGTCTCCGCATCACTTTCATTAAATGCCGTGCAGATAGGCTATAAAATGTCTCCAAAAACAATTTTTGCAATATACAGTGCTATATGGAAAAAAATTCAATTAAACCATATTACAATGGGATTGCTCCATGTGATTGCTTCACATTCAGAAAGGTTAAAAACATTCATCATGCATTCAAAAACGTTCATCATAGTGTGGCACTGTATTCTCTAATTCTCACTGCTTATAACTCTACACCTACCCGGTGGAGATGAGCTGGGAAACTGAAGACTGAAGGAACAGCTCCCTCTCTGATCCTGACTGTCTGACCTGTTCTGTCAAAATCCTCCGTTCTGAAGTGTTCACTGCAGAGCATGGATGACGGAGTAGCAGAAAACCCTTCCCGTCGCACAGCTGTCTCCCACTGCTTTTTCATGTCTTTATTTTTGGGAAACCTACGTAGTATGTGAAAAGTTAGCTAAGCAACTAACAACAATCAGCGTAGTTACGAAGGAAATACTTCGTTGTTTGGAGACAGGTTTCACCGAGCGGCTATTATGCGCGAGACTTCATATTAGCCACAAAGTCAGAAAAATCTGTTTGTAAAATTACGTTATAATGACCAAATACAATGAAAAGTATTTTTCCAGTCTCACCTGTGAAAGGTAATCCCATGTGATCTCATTTGGACGGTAAACCTGTTGGTACAGTTAAACGCAGCACGTGAATGAGGCATCTTTTATTCTCGGCTACTGTCTAGACGCTATACCAGAGACGGGTGAAGAATTTCCACTTTGCCACATCCAATATGGCGGCGAGGATGACGTATGATTCTACGCAGAAGGCGGCGTCTATGTTTATATGTCTATGGTTGCAGGTATATGCATAGAACATAATTACAGTTGATGTATTTTAAGTATTTTTACACTAAAATCAGACATTATTGGCAAAGTTTCAGTGGTTATATGTAGGCTTTGGGTTTTTCACTCTCTTGTATTTGATTGTCATTGCCATGGCAAAGAATTATGGTCTCAAATCTAATTTCCATCAGCTATTTCATCTCTGAGTCACTCCAGCTTCCAGACATTTCTCTTATTGTTCTTTTTTTGTCAATTTTTTTGGTTTTTCCTCTTGTTGTTGCTTCGCTGTGCTAATGTTTCTTATCAACCTACTGGAAAGGATTATCAAGACGTCACCTTGTCTTCCTTCTCCGTTCACACGAGACCTTCTGAATTTTTTTTTTCTTTAGAATAGTTACTAGGTGTTGTCTCAGTAGAGTGCTGTTAAATTCCCGTGTGTGTGTGAAAATGTGATCTAAAGGAGCAAGCGTTAGAAATTTAATTGGTTGTGAAAAGTGGCTGAAAACCTTGACTGTTTGTTTGACAGGGAAGCCTGACCCGTGTGGGATAGAGCTGAGGATCGAGGAGCTGAGGCACCACTACCGAGTGGAGCACGCTGTTGCAGAGGGAGCCAAAAATGTTCTGAGACTGTTAGGAGCCAACAAAGTGCAAGACAAAAAAGCCATGTCAGAGGTATACAGCACCATCAACCAAATTATTATAGTCATTAAAAATAATGCAACGCATACACGCTTGTATTTGATTTTCACTTGGATTCCTCTGCATCACTGATTATTTTCATCTACCCTTAAAGCATATACGCAGAGCCATGGCCTCACTTTCGTTTATAAATGCCTTGAGACCTCAAGAATGGCACAGGAATAGTTTTAAGCGTTAACAATAAATCTAATATAGTAATTTTTACGATTAAAGGGATTCATATAGATAGCGGTCTGAGTGAATGACCTCGACATCCGTTACATCACAGCAGGAAGTCTATCAGTTTCATCACCATTTCCGCTATACTAAAACACAGAACTGACTGCAACTCTGATCCTCTATTTTGAGCTAATTTATCACCATGCCACGTAGATGTGTTGCTGGCAGGTGCAGCAACATGACAGAAGGTGGATTTACGTTGCATTCATGGCCCAAGAATGTTCAAACTGCAAAGATTTGGACGCGTTTTGCGAGAAGTTCACGGGCACTTTGGGCGCCTGTGAAGTGGTCTCTCCTCTGCTCTGCACATTTTACTGAAGACTCGTACGAGACCTCTGATCTGTTGAGGAGCGTTGGCTATAAGCCCGTATTGAAAGAGGGTGCAGTACCAACAATTAAAGGAAAAGAAAACTACAAGCAAAGGAAAGTATTTATTTTATTGATTTATTTTTTTAAAAAGCAAAGTTCAGTTGCACCAGTTCTCCCAGAGTGAGCCGAGGGTTGTTTCTAAAACCTGGGATGGAATGAGACGTGACATATCGCTCGGGCAGTGACCTCCCCGTGGTTGTTGCTAAAACCGGTGACGTTCCGTTCCGTCCCGGGTTTTAGTAATTGCCTGAGCCGAGCAGTAATGGCGGAGTACTCAGTATGGAGAAAACAGAGAATGAGTGGAGCAGCCGTCTTATTTCTAAACTGGATATTGCTGCCATCTCGCCCTTACATGGAAGAAGCGAATGAATGGAGAACTGAACGAAGAACTGAAAGTCAGATTGTTTCAAAGTAATCGGCCACAAGGTCGGCCTTCAAGAAGTGAGAACACAGATGGGTAAGCTCCGACTCTCATTTGGATACAAAACAACACGTTGTTTACCTGCATTTTAGATTAATCCATGTAACTTGTATTGTGTGTTTAAGTTACCGGTATAAGATTATTTAATTTGCTTCAGAATGTGATCGTTTCAGTTCATCTGATTATTTAATGAGCCTTTTACGTTTTATCAGTGAAAATGCATGCATGTACATGTATGTTGCACAAGTTATAACGCCTATCCTGTTTTAATGAGAGTCAACCCACAATCAATGCAGTCCAATCAGTCTTAGTTGAGCAAGTCAGTAACGCCATTTCTTACTTTCACCACAAATGTTTTATTGATATGACTTTGGTCTATAGCTGTGAAAGGCCTCGGCCTTAAAACCGGTTCCCGCTGTGACGTCACGCACTCAGGGCTGGCTGGCTCAGCGGGGCAGCTCGAATGCCAACTTTGCGGTCGAGTTTAACTCTCAAACATATATATATATTTTTTTTATTCCCATTTATGCAGCATACAAGAGTCAAGGATGGAGATACTATCCACTCAGAAATGTATTTAAAAATAAAGGTTCTGCGTATCTGCTTTAAGCTCTCTTTTTTGTAAGGGTGTCCATATTTTTGCTCTCTCCCATTCTCTATTACTTTGACATCATCCTTTCATGATTTGTCTCTTATTGTCATTCATTTCAATGTACTTGAATTCACAACAGTTAAAATCACCTGGGAACAAAGCTACAACAAATAAAATTTTTATGCAAATTATTTAAATAACTTGTTGAGCGTCTCATGTTGAAGTTTACCCTTCTCTCTCTCTCTCTCTCTCTCTCTCTCTCTCTCTCTCTCTCTAGGCTCAATGTCGTCTGAGCGAGTCCTCTCAGAGGCTGGATCTGCTGAAGGTCTCTTTAGACCAGCGCCTGGCCGATCTGCCTGAGGATCATCCCAAAGCCTGTCTGATCAAAGAAGAGCTGGTTCTGGCCTCCTCACCCACTTTCAGTTCACGTCACGGCACCCCCTACCTGCACAACCAGTACAGCACACTGTCCAAACCCTCTCCACTCACTGGTAACGTTTAAGATCTTAAAGATTTTTATAAATATTATGATAATGCAAATAGTATTGAAACTGTGAAAAGTGTTCAGATGGTTCTAATAACTGTACTGTGTCATATTGTTACAGTTAATCGTGTGTGTGTGTGTGTGTGTGTGTGTGTGTGTGTGTGTGTGTGTGTGTGTGTGTGTGAGACAGGCATGCTACAGGTGAAGTTACTCGGCTGCGTGAGCTTGTTGGAGGTGGTTCCGGGTCGTAGCCGTGGCAACCCTGTGGTGTTACCGTGCCACAGTCCCGGCGAGGCTCGCTCCTTCATGCGCAGTGGGAAAGGCCTTTACAGCCGCAGTGGCAGCGTCAGTGGAAAGAGCACACTGAAAACAGATGAGCTCTCCTGTGAGTGTGTGTGTGTGTGTGTGTTCCGTTATATGTACAGTATCCTCATAGGGTCTAATAATAAAAGTAACATTTGTACAGTACTGTGCAAAAGTCTTAGGCACCCTAGGTTTTTTTTTTCATACAAACTTTTGTTATAGATTTCTATTTTATGATTTCTACATTATCAAATCAGTACAAAAACATTTTAGAGTTCCAAACGTTCATTCATTTTCCAGCACAAAATTAAATGTTACAGAAAACATTTTCAAATGTTATTCTACTACATCGTAAGAAGGCATGGATACACTTGGGAATGAAATGATTGAAAGCTTTGGCGTTGTGCGGGATCTTGGTATTAGGAGAAAGAGGCGGGGCTACCAAATGAGTACCTGACTTTGGCTGTCTTCTCTACTGTGCTCCAAATTTGACAAGAAAATGGCGGAGGAATTTTGGCTTAATTTTTGTAGAACAGAAGGGCATAGAGCCACACCGCCCGTGTTTTTTAGTCACTGGTTTGAACTAAATAGCTGGAAGTGATGTGAATTTAAATCTTCAGTTTGTTGATACAGACTCCATCCATTATCCGTAACCGCTTATCCTGTGCAGGGTCACAGGCGAGCTGGAGCCTATCCCAGCTGACTGGGTGAGAGGCGGGGTACACCCTGGACAAGTCGCCAGATCATCGCAGGGCTGACTCATAGAGACAAACAACCATTCACACTCACATTCACACCTACAGTCAATTTAGAGTCACCAGTTAACCTAACCTGCATGTGGGGGAAACCGGAGCACCCGGAGGAAACCCATGCAGACATGGGGAGAACATGCAAGCTCCATACAGAAAGGCCCTTGTAGGCCACTAGGCTCAAACCCATAACCTTCTTGCTGTGAGGCGACAGTGCTAACCACTACACCACCGTGCCGCCCTGATACAGAATCTCTGTTATTTTCTAAAATAATTTATTAGAAAGTCAGATCTTGTATGACATTTGTACTTTGAACCATAATTAGATATGTAGAATGATGTTTGAAGCAAGTCTATAAAGATTTTGGCATGGGTTTACAGAAAAACTTTTGGGTCAGACTTTCTCTTCACAGCAGAAGAGACTATATTTGGTGTATGGTGTAGCATCAGGTGTTAGATTTTTTTTTTTTTTATTGATTTAACTGGATATGATGTGTGTGTGTGTGTGTACAGCGGAGGTGAGTGCTGTACTGAAGCTGGATAATACTGTGGTGGGTCAGACAGCGTGGAAGACAGTCGGAGAACATACCTGGGACCAGACGTTCACTATAGAGCTGGAAAGGGTGAGCATTAAGAACAATAACACAACTGTTTTTTTCTAATTAACCAGGGCTTTCCCCAAAGCGCAGATATGCTGTGCTCCGCCGCATTGTGTAACGTCAGTGCCGCACTGTCACTTGCTCACCAAAAAAATCAATACCATAAACTGAACAATGCAGAGTACTTTCCGCACCTAAATATATCCTGTTGCCCTCTGAAAATGAGCAATAACTTACATAAAACCACGTTCTAGGCGCTGATTGCTAGATGGCACTGTTGCATGATTTGACCTCGATTCTGTTCCTGGCATCCTGGAACTGTAAAATGAAGAGGCGTGCTACGAGGTGTTTTCATTTCAAATCTAATTTTGCCCCTTGCATATTTGACAAGGTGAAAAACAGCAAATTTAATAATGTTGAATTGTGCCTAACTCCGCCATAGATGCCACCAGAATGCACCATTTGAAGTGTCTAATTTCAAAATTGTCTTGGGTAGCATGCCCCCAGACCCCCCAGCAGCCTTCGGGACCCTCTGGGCTGAACCAGTCCTTACAGGTTGGGCTCCACATCAGTAGCACTGCTCTGATATTTTTATACCCTCACTCCAAAGGGGGGGGGGGAATACTGGTTTGGGTTTTTTTTGGTTTTTTACCTCTGTCCATCCATCTGTCTGTATCTCTGTATTTCCGTCCATCCGAAACACCCTTTTTCTCAGCAACCATAAATCATAGCCACTTGGTACCAAGCTTCAGCTTCTATAACGTGTATACCGCTTTCAGGTCTGTTGCACATCAACTTCCTGTTTACCGACTGAATGTATTCACAAAACATGTAGCGTGGATTTACAGTTTTCATAACACTTTTCTTAGGAACTACAAATCACAACTGCTTGATATTTGGTACTGAGCTTCAGTTTGGGGTTCTGTACCATGTATACTATTTTCAGGTCTGTCGCACATCGACTTCCTGTTTACCGACTGAATGTATTTACGAAACATACAGGGTGGATTTTGACGCTATTTCAAGAAACAAAATGCTGTTTCAAAACCACAGTTTACCAGGATGCTATTTGAAATCCCTGGGGAGAGACACGGCTCTTTACTTACTTGTTTCAGGGTTAATTATTTGCTGAAGTCAACCTTCATAATAAGTGTCCTATTCCTTCAATTGCTTGCATTCTGATGTAAGTGAGAGTGGGGGGGGATACGTTGGTCTTGTTTTTCTGGGGAAAGCCCTGTTAACAGATCATAGCTTCTGGCTATATTGTACAGATGGGGTAAAGCAGATTTATGGATTTTTATTATTAAATGTATGACAATGTTTTGAGCAAGTTTCCCTGCCATGTGAAAAGAACTGAAAACCTTAAGGACCGGAGGAACTTTTTCATAGTTCTTAGTTGGAGGAATTTTTTTGCATGTCCGCACTACAGGAAATGAGGACGATCATAGTTCTTAGAACACTGTTTTGAGGGAATTTTTCACTCCTACTTCAGGGTAGGTACGTACTCTCCCAGCACTAGGAACCATGAGTGACGGAACTCATCATACAGTGATCCAGACTGCATTATGCAGCACCAGCAACCGTCAGTTTTAAAAATCCATGTAAAATGTCAGGGTTAATAAAATGGGGAAAAAAAAAAAAAAAAAACATGGGCAAGTGAAGTCGAGGCTTTATTGCGCCTATATACGATGGGGGACATACAACAATTTTGATGCACCTAAGTGAAATATCCATCCATTATCTGTAGCCACTTATCCTGCCCTACAGGGTCACAGGCAAGCTGGAGCCTATCCCAGCTGAGTATGGGTGAGAGGCGGGGTACACCCTGGACAAGTCGCCAGGTCATCACAGGGCTGACACATAGACACAGACAACCATTCACACTCACATTCACACCTACGGTCAATTTAGAGTCACCAGTTAACCTAACCTGCATGTCTTTGGACTGTGGGGGAAACCGGAGCAAACCCACGTAGACACAGGGAGAACATGCAAACTCCACACAGAAAAGCCCTCGCCAGCTACTGGGCTCGAACCCAGAACCTTCTTGCTGTGAGGCGACAGTCCTAACCACTAGACCACCATGCTACCCTAAGTGAAATACGGTATAAAAATCTTAATTAAACTAAATGTTCTTGTCCACTGGTATTTTAGCTATCGCGTAAGAAAACCCGTAGCCTATAAAATAATAATTCACACTGACATAAAGCAAACATCGCATCTCATTATCTCTAGCTGCTTTATCCTTCTACAGGGTCGCAGGCAAGCTGGAGCCTATCCCAGCTGACTACGGGCGAAAGGCGGGGTACACCCTGGACAAGTCGCCAGGTCATCACAGGGCTGACACATAGACACAGACAACCATTCACACTCACATTCACACCTACGCTCAATTTAGAGTCACCAGTTAACCTAACCTGCATGTCTTTGGACTGTGGGGGAAATCGGAGCACCCGGAGGAAACCCACGCGGACACGGGGAGAACATGCAAACTCCACACAGAAAGGCCCTCGAACCCGGACCTTCTTGCTGTGAGGCGACAGCGCTAACCACTACACCACTGTGCCGCCTAAAGCAAACATATTTTAAGTAATCACTAACTGTCTAACTATACTGGTCTTCCCTATTGTATGGTGCAGTGGAACGGTCCATTTCTATAAAAATGTGCGACCAAAACACGACGCATGAAAGTGGACAAGTTTAAATCCTAGTGTTGCTAGTTTGCTGTTTTCACAGCAAAACAAGAACATTGGCGCACATTCATATGAAAAGAACAAACTAGTGACATCGCTATAGCAACTGTCCGCTAACGTATGTCTCTTAAGCATTCCGATTGCTGGTGTGAATGCAAACAGAAAAAAAAAAACGCCCTTGAAAGTATGTAGTTCTCAGAGGAGCTTCCAAAGAACTGGCCCCCCATTGTAACCCTGGCTATGTAATGGGTGAGAGGCTGAAGGCTATAAAAATGGAGATCGGTGCCGCCCAATGCGCCTTAAGGGCCTGGTTAGTACTAGGACAGGAGACTGCCTGGGAAGACCGGGTCCTGGTACAGCAAGGACTTTGAGTACAGCACTGATTTTAATTCCTGTTACTCTGATGTACATTATTCTACTTTTTACCATAGTGCTATTGAATTCTCGATTCTGATTGGTCAGAAAGTGTTGATATGGGACTTGTATGGTGGATGTTCCACATTAACGGATTAAAACACTTGAATATTTAAATAATATTGGCTCACTTTGAGTGGTCTATCAGATATATTCCATTCAGCTAGCATGATATTGAACAAGTTGAAGACGAGTTATTATTATTATTATTATTATTATTATTATTATTATATTGTACATACACACTCTTCATATCAACATTCTTGAAGGCCAGTGCTAGCTTACCTGCAAGTCGGTGTTGTTAGTGCAGCAGTCCAGTTACCTTCCAGCCAGCATAGCAGTAGTGTTAGCGAAGGCCAACGCTAGCTTACCTACGACTCAGTGCTGTTAGCGCGGCAGTGCAGTTACTTCCAGCTGGTGTAGTGTTAACGCAGGCCAATGCTAGCACAATCAAGCCAAATATTATTATTATTTTCCCTGTGTAATTTACTTAGTTACTTTTAAAGTCAACATTGACAGCTACCCACAACGGTGCGACCTGGCAGGCAAAATCCTCTCAAAATCTTCCGCTTTTAACAAAACAAACCTTCCAGCCATGTTTGTTTACGAATTGTCAGTCACTCCCTAGTGTGGAAGTTTTACATTTCTGATGTCTCTTTTCCAGTTTTTCGATGTCAGTTGGTATGTTTTTCTCTTGTAAATCTGCATAAAGAATATATAATGAAGTTTTGGTAGCCTTTCGGGTGTTCAGCGCATCTTTGGTTGCAGTTTTCAGTTTATTTATTTTGTGCTTAAACCTAGCAGTAGCACTGGATTAGCCTCGTCTTCTCTCTTTCCCAGTGGATAAAGAAATGATTGTGTGCATGCGCAGCTGAAAAGTTTTGTCATGGATCTTCGCATGAGCTCCGACATGTGACGTCGTGTTGTCTTGACAACGTGCAATATTATAACAATATTGCACACTCGTTCTCCATTGGGGAGAGTGGCATAATACATGGAGGATAAGCAATATGATAACAACATTGCATGCCATCAGTAAACCCACTAGAAGGGAATAGAATACATATGTTATTTACCAGCTGGGAGGTCCATATCGTGAAATACCGTGACCGAGGTCTTGAAAGTACTGAGCGAGGCCCTCTGGGCCGGGGTCAGTATTTAAGGCCGAGGTCATGGTATTTCACCATATGGACCGACCTTAAGCTGGTAAATAATATATTTATTTTTTTCTTGACCAAATTCTAACAGAAAACGAGAGCGCCCGAAAGGGAAAACCGAGGCAAGCCGCCATTTTGAATCCTCATTCATGGCTGTAATGCAAATTGCTTCCTTCTTGGTATATAAGTGCACTTCCATGGCAGGAAAAAAACTACATTTTGCCACCTATGTAGTCCCCTATTTATACAAAATTGAGTCATTCAGGATTCAGCCATGTTTTTGCTCGGCGTTAGCAAGTTAGAGGTTTTTAGCTTTCTCCTGAAATGTTTTCTTTTATTTCTTCTTCCTCAGGGTAGTAAAACTCGCTTTCGCTGTGAAGACTGTTGTTATTGCTATCCATGATATAAAATTAATGCTATTCTCCTGAGAAATGCTGGCAAAAATTTATAAGATTTTTGATAAGCTTATAAATAAATCTTGTAAAAAAAAAAAGATAAATGTTGACAAAAAAAATTCTACTATGTTTGTTGTTGTTATTGTTGTGAACGAGCAAGTCGCCAGAGGTCCGTAACCGGGGTCCGTAACTGGGGTCCGTATCGTAGGATACGGACCCACTCGCCAGCCAATCAGAGCGCAGGATTTGATGGAACCGCACCGCGAAAAAATTGTTTTTATTCCATGGAAAAATGGCCTGTATGTATAATAATTAAATAATACTGGCTGGCATTGAGTGGTATATCAGATATATTCCATTCAGCTAGCATGATACTGAATGAGTTGAAGATGAGTTTAATATCATGCTAGCTGAATGGAATATATCTGATATAACACAAAAAAGCTATTATTATTATTATTATTATTATTATTATACATTCCTTTCAGGTCTTCAACATGTCAAAATTTTCTCAAAATCTTCTGTATTTAATGAGGCAAACCTGGCAGCCATGTTTGTTGACAAATTGTCACAGTCGCTCACCAGTGCGGAAGTTTTATATCTTCGACGTGTGACGTCATATTGTCTTGATAACCATGCGATATCGTAAACCATATTCACCGCTCATTCTCCATTGGGTAGAGTGACGTAATACACGTAGGATAAGCGATATGCTAACAATATTGCATGCTAGCGAACCAATACATAGACTGCATGTTTTTATTCCATCGAAAAAGTGTCCTGTATGTATAATAACTGTTAATATGGTGAGGTTTTCTGTGAGGAGACATTTAGTTACCATTTTTAGAAGGAGTCCCCAGTGTCAGCACTTTGTAACAATCAGGTAAAGCTGTAACTTTAAATTTTCCATGACAGGAAAGTCTTCAGGATAGAGAAGCTGGTGATTTGCAGTTTCTCACTAACAAGACTATTTTTTTTTTTTAATTAGCTTCAGTAGAGCAAAAAAAAATAATAAATAAAAACCACAGGGTGGTGAATGAACACCTGTTTAAAGCTGTCACATGACAGGAACCGGTGATAACAGGAACTAACTTGTTTGATGGATGTTCCACAATATTCTATGTATGACACATTGTTCTTTAATAAAGTAAAAAAAAAATGTTTTGGTATATGAGGTACAAAACACTTTGGAATGTATTCTTATCGAAAAGTAATCAGTTTTGCTTTGCTTTAGGATGAATCACATCGCCCTGTCGTTGATTATTTTCCGATAACAGCACTATCCGATGTGTTTTAATCTTCAATTAAAAAGCTGTTTGTAGAATGTTAACTTAGTTGCTTATTATTTTAAACATTCCTTTTTGTGTGTGTGTGTGTGTAGTCTCGAGAAATGGAGATAGCAGTGTATTGGAAGGACTATCGCTCTCTGTGTGCACTGAAATTCCTGAAGCTGGAGGATTTCCTGGATAACCAGAAACACACAGTTAAGCTGGAGCTGGAACCACAGGGCCTGCTGCTGGCTGAGGTACACACACGCATGCACACACACACACGCACGGGCACACAGACACACACACACACACACGCGCACACACGCACGGGCACACAGACACACACACACACACACACACACACACACACATGCACAGACACACATGCACATACAGACGCGCGCGCACACACACACACACACACACACTACCGTTCAAACATTTGGGGTCACTTTGAAATGTCCTTATTTTTGAAAGAAAAGCACTGTTCTTTTCAATGAAGATCACTTTAAACTAATCAGAAATCCACTCTATACATTGCTAATGTGGTAAATGACTATTCTAGCTGCAAATGTCTGGTTTTTGGTGCAATATCTCCATAGGTGTATAGAGGCCCATTTCCAGCAACTCTCACTCCAGTGTTCTAATGGTACAATGTGTTTGCTCATTGCCTCAGAAGGCTAATGGATGATTAGAAAACCCTTGTACAATCATGTTAGCACAGCTGAAAACAGTTGAGCTCTTTAGAGAAGCTATAAAACTGACCTTCCTTTGAGCAGATTGAGTTTCTGGAGCATCACATTTGTGGGGTCGATTAAATGCTCAGAAAAATGTCTTGACTATATTTCCTATTCATTTTACAACTTATGGTGGTAAATAAAAGTGTGACTTTTCATGGAAAACACAAAATCGTCTGGGTGACCCCAAACTTTTGAACGGTTGTGTGTGTGTGTGTGTGTGTGTGTGTGTACACACACACACACACACACACACACATGCTCACACGTAGCCCTACTTATATATCCCATTTATAAAGATGTTGTTGCTGTTAGTCCCATCTTTCAACTTGTGTGTGTGTGTGTGTGTGTGTGTGTGTTCCAGGTGACATTCTTTAACCCGGTCATCGAAAGGGTTCCACGCCTTAAGAGACAGAAGAAAGTATTCTCTAAGCAACAGGGTAAAGCCACAACAACACTGTCAGAAATAAGGGTACAGTAGGGGTCTGTTTCTGTCTCCCAAGTACCCCCTGGGGCTCATTATTGGACCTCAAGGTAACTATGTGGACCTTTTTAGGCCACAAAGGTGCATATATGTTCCCAAGCAGTATATAAAGGCCCCAGTGACCAGCTGTTGTCCCCGTAAAGGTACAATAATGCACTTTATTTTCTGAGAGTGATCCATCAGCCCAGAAAAAAGCTTTCCTTTAACCCTAAATGTAGTAGACATTCAATCGAGATGTGCCTTTAGCCGCGTTTTGTTCATCTGTATCGTTGTGCAAACTTACTGATGTGAGAGACAGTGTGGTTGTAAACATGTAGGTGCATATTTTCCACATCTGCACCTCATCTGCTTTGATCTGTCTGACTGTCTGGATATGCTAATGGTTGATCAAACACCCCTCCAGTTCACACTCTCTTTTGGTCATTTATGGATGTAGACTTTATATAACCATGTACAAAAATACACAACCTAAAAGAGAAGAGGATTAGGCGATGAAAGGGACGAATAAAACAAGCTTGGATGGATATCAGTAAATAAGAGCTCTCAGAAATATCTTACAGTGGGCAAATAAAGTTTTGCTGTATTGTGTGTTAAGGGTATGTTATTTCTTGTGTGTTTATCGACAGGTAAAGCTTTCCTGCGTGCTCGCCAGATGAACGTGGATATCGGCACGTGGGTGCGGCTGTTAAGGAATGCCATTCCAACTGGTAACAACACAGGAACCTACAGTCCCAGTGCAGCTCACACAATACAGACTGGGTAATACACACACTAATAATAACGCTAATACACACATTTATGCAAAATATAGTGCAGATGTAGAAGAGGTGGGTAATACAGCTGAAATTTTACATCATATTTTTACACATGATGCAATTGATATAAGATAAAACAAACAATTTTTATGGACATGGTTTCCCTACAGGAAAAAAAACCCAAAACCGTTTCTCAGTGTTTTGTGTGTGGCACCATTGAACCCCAGATAAATCCCACATCCTGCAACTCTGCTTGTAAAATTTCTAGAAGCAATTAAGTTATTCCACAAAATCGAGTCGGACGTGAGCTGATAGCCGACGAGGCACATACCACCGAGTTGGCTATAAGCCATGTACGATGAGATTGAGTGGAATAACTGTTTTATTCTATCCACATTCACTGAATTTTGAGAAACAGAACATTTTTATTTTTATTTTTTGCAAATTTGATAAATAAAAACTTTGTACAAAACGTCTGACAAAATCATTTCTGCTTAGAATGCAAACAAACTGGCGAAATTACAGGAGCAATTTGTGAAAAATGTGCTAATAATGATTGTTGAAAAATAAAAAATGATACCTTCTTACCGGGCGGCACGGTGGTGTAGTGGTTAGCGCTGTCGCCTCACAGCAAGAAGGTCCGGGTTCGAGCCCCGTGGCCGGCAAGGGCCTTTCTGTGCGGAGTTTGCATGTTCTCCCCGTGTCCGCGTGGGTTTCCTCCGGGTGCTCCGGTTTCCCCCACGGTCCAAAGACATGCAGGTTAGGTTAACTGGTGACTCTAAATTGACCGTAGGTGTGAATGTGAGTGTGAATGGTTGTCTGTGTCTATGTGTCAGCCCTGTGATGACCTGGCGACTTGTCCAGGGTGTACCCCGCCTTTCGCCCGTAGTCAGCTGGGATAGGCTCCAGCTTGCCTGCGACCCTGTAGAAGGATAAAGCGGCTAGAGATAATGAAATGAGAATGAGAAATTTCTTAGTATGAAAAGGCACATCTACATCACCTTGTTAACATGTATACCAAGTTTCAAATCCGTATCTGTAATACGGCTGTGACAGACCAGACGCTCGCAGATTATAAGTGAACACAAGGCTTTAATGAGAACAGTGTAATCAAAGACAATGTACAAAAGCCAGGCCAGGTCAATACCGAGAGATCCAAAACAGTGACGAGGGCTAGACAAATCATGGTCAGGAAACAGGCAATAGTCCAAGAACCAGGAATCAGTAGACACGGGCAATCTAAACACAAGGGCTAAGCAAATCGTGATTAGAGAATAGGTGAGGATCGAGAAACCGGGAAACAAGAGAAATGGGCAATCAAAACACAAGGGCTAGGCGAAACGGGAAAAAAAACAGAAGGCAAAAAGGGTCATACACGAGTAAACAAATCAGTACAATAACACTCAGTAGGCTCACGAAAAGTAGAGGCAATACTGTGCAAAGAACAAAACAAACAAAGGGGTATAAATACAGATGTAAACAAAAAGGTACAGGTGATGGCGATTAGAACTTGGGGGAACCACTCCTAGGAAGTGGTTCCGGGTTGGCTGACGGAGTGCACGTGGTAGTGAGTGGTGTGTGAGGGGGATTATGGGAAATGGAGTCCTGAGTGTTGGGGCAGATGGAGGGTGAGCCTGGAAGCGTGACAGTATCATGAATAGTTTTGGATATATGCTCCGGAAACGAACATTGCTCTTAGAAACTAAGTCAAAATCTATTTTTTATGTAAAAATTTGAAAAATACTTTTTTTTAAAAATCCAAATTAGCAAAAGGTACCAGTTCACATGTTGCTTGATATGTATGCAAAGTTTCATGAAGATCTCTTCAGTAGTTTTAAAGATATGGCCCGGAAACGAAAAGGCAACCGACGGATAGACAGAACCCGTTTCTATATCTAATAATATAAAAGCATTAAAAAAAAGCAACAGAATATGGAATAAAAGTATTTGACGGTAAGGTCTCATCTCATTATCTGTAGCTGCTTTATCCTGTTCTACAGGGTCGCAGGCAAGCTGGAGCCTATCCCAGCTGACTACGGGCGAAAGGCGGGGTACACCCTGGACAAGTCGCCAGGTCATCACAGGGCCGACACATAGACACAGACAACCATTCACACTCACATTCACACCTACGGTCAATTTAGAGTCACCAGTTAACCTAACCTGCATGTCTTTGGACTGTGGGTGAAACTGGAGCACCCGGAGGAAACCCACGCGGACACGGGGAGAACATGCAAACTCCGCACAGAAAGGCCCTCGCCGGCCCCGGGGCTCGAACCCAGGACCTTCTTGCTGTGAGGCGACAGCGCTAACCACTACACCACCGTGCCACCCCACTAAGAAATTTGAGAAATTTTAATTTTCAAGTTTCCATGGAAACAATTTCAGACTTGGTCTCTCGGGTTAGTCTTAGGGGTAGGTTTTGTTTCTGGAGCAGAACTTGAAAACTGAGTGGTGTGTGCTTGAAAGTTGGTATATGTGTTGATTAAGTAATGTATATGTGCCTTTTGATACTAAGAAATATGAGAAATTTTAATTTTTAGCTCACCTGGACCAAAGGTCCGGTGGGTTTATGCCATGGGCTGCTGAGGTCAGTGTAAAGAGGTAGGGTTGGTTTCCTGCAGCGGAGCTTGAAAAATGTGACCAATAATACAGGGTTAGTCAAAATGATCTCATCTCATTATCTCTAGCTGCTTTATCCTGTTCTACAGGGTCGCAGGAAGCTGGAGCCTATCCCAGCTGACTACGGGCGAAAGGCGGGGTACACCCTGGACAAGTCGCCAGGTCATCACAGGGCTGACACATAGACACAGACAACCATTCACACTCACATTCACACCTACGGTCAATTTAGAGTCACCAGTTAACCTAACCTGCATGTCTTTGGACTGTGGGGGAAACCGGAGCACCCGGAGGAAACCCACGCGGACACGGGGAGAACATGCAAACTCCGCACAGAAAGGCCCTCGCCGGCCACGGGACTCGAACCCAGGACCTTCTTGCTGTGAGGAGACAGCGCTAACCACTACACCACCGTGCCGCCCACCCTGTATACTGAAACTTGGTATATAGTTGGTATATAGGGCGGGGAATATAGATGACACTGTCTTCTTGTTTTTGTATTTTTTGGGGTTTTGTTTTCGAGTAGAGTTTTTATTTCATCCTCGGTTGGTTCAGCAACATGCGCCGCCATTTTGTTTTTCTCTCCTCATGGTATATGAGCTGATGGCCTAGTAGTAGAGTAGCCAATCAGTGTGCGATTGCTCATATCTAGTGAACGTGGACAGAATAAATACTGATATTTACTACATTCCCAATCAGATTTTTAAATGTGATATGAAACTGTTGCTATTCTAGCTCTCTGGTGTTCAGGCTTTCATGTTCATTCCTTCTTTTTGTAAATGTGAAATATTTATTGGTTAAAAAACGTCTTTTTTCTGCAGAAACACCTCGCTCTGCACGTTTGGGATTATTTTTATTTTGTCAAGCTTGTATTGTAAAACTTTGCTAAAACTAACTCCCTGTGTTAAGTTTATGTTTCTAGTCTATCAAAGTGTAGGCCTCTCTCTTTATGCACGTGTGTGTGTGTGTGTGTGTGTGTGTGTGTGTGTGTGTGTGTGTGTGTGTGTGTGTGGATGGATATGTATGTATGATGCAGGGAGATCTCTGTCGAGAAACTGAGCCTGGACTCCGATTCCCCCATGAAAGTGGAACTCAGGAGAGACATGACAGATGGACAGACACCGCTGAGAGAAACAGAGGTCAGTGGCTCCAAGTATCTTGCTTAAGCTGTTTTTGAACAACGTGCTTTTATGAGGATGTTTTCTAAGAACGTATTTGTGTCCATCCTCCATTCTAAGATTCTCAGAGGATGAGTTGACTGTTTTTTTTTTTTCCCTCATTTTTTTTTTTTTTTTATATGTACCTGAGGCCACACCAATTTAATTAGTTGGTTCTCGGATTTTTTTCAGGAAAAATATGAAGCGAGCAGGCGAAATAAAAATAAAATTAAAAAAATGCTCTCATGGTAAAATTAGCGGTGGAAATAGAAAAAAACAATACAGGCAAACCAGTAAACAGAATTTCAACATACCTGTCAAAGATTTTACGCTTCTGTTCGCTGAATATCCTAACAATCACAAACACAGGCTTTGCAGGATTCCCCTCCACAGGCATGTTTCTTCCACAAGTCTTTATCTAAAGTGAAAGGGGCGATTTGATTGGTTTTCGGCGTGACCTTTTCTGTTGGCGGGAGTTTGATTTCGATTTTTTTTTTTTTTTCATTTTGCATTTTTTTCAAGCGGCGATTCCGAGAACCAACTAATTAAATTGGTGTGGCCTGAATGTGTGGATGAGAATGGTGATGTCACATTAACACATCATGATATTATTTCTAGAACATTCACAGTCTGAACTTCAGTCTAGAAGGCTATATACTGTCTTTACCCTCATTCTTTTGTCAGGAATGTGTTCTTTGTCTATTTTATTTCATGATTTCAGGAGAGACCACATGTCACTGAGCTCTGCTCTCCTCAGGACTCAACACCTCAACGACCCAACAGAACACACTCGCTCAGCAGGTACACACACACACACACACACACACACACACACACACACACACACACACACACACACACACACGCGCGCACACAAAGATTTACACATAATTGCTCTATTTTGCCCTTTATGTTACTGTGTGTGTGTGTGTGTGTGTGTGTGTGTGTCTGGTCTTTTACAGTAAACAGAAGAAAACTCCTTTGGGGCTTCAAGATTTCAGGTTGATCGCCGTGCTGGGTAGAGGTCATTTTGGCAAGGTGAACTTTGTCCCTTATTTTTTCAATTTTTTAGTGGTTTTTTTTTTCCTTTTCTGGACTTGTGCATGTTTTATGGTAAATTTACTTCTGGAAATCGCTTTTCCAGGTATTGCTGGCGGAATATAAGAAATCAGGCTCGATGTATGCTATCAAAGCACTGAAGAAAGGAGACATTGTGGCCAGAGATGAAGTGGAGAGGCAAGTCTGCATCAGTGTTATGTAATGTGTAACTCACAGCATGGCGATTGGTTGCATCCCAGTGCTGAGTTTAATAAATCATAGGATCAGAAATCAATAAGCCAGGTCGAAAGGGCAAGATCAAAAATTCAGTTCCAAAAACTGACAGTTGACTAGGCAGGCGATGTGTGAAAAACCTAAGAAAACGATCTAAAGAGTTGAACAGAGACACGTATGGGAGTAAACACGGCTCAATAGCAGCAGAAAAGCGTCTACTCAATTGTCAGGAGCTTGTAAGTTCAAGTCCCTATTGTGCCGTAGCCATCTGTGGCTGGGAGTCTAGATACTTGCCCATGTTCCCTGTTTATTTAACAGTTATTCCACAAAATCAAGTCGTACATGAGCTGATGCCGAGTTGGCTATAAGCCATATACAATGAAATTGAGTGGAATAACTGTTTTTATTTTATCCACATTCACTGGATTTTGAGAAACGGAGCGTTTTTTTAATTTTTATTTTTTGCAAATTTTGATAAATAAAAACTTTTATATAAAACGTCCGACAAAATCATGTCTGCTTAGAATGTAAACAAACTGGCGAAATGACAGGAGCAATTTGTGAAAAATGCTGGAATAATAATTCTTGAAAAATTTAAAAAAGATACGTTCTTACCATCAAATACTTTTATTCCATATTTTGTTGCTTTTTTGTATTTTGGGGGGGGGTTGTTTTCTAGTAGAGTTTTTATTTCCTCCTCGATTGGTTTAGCGACACACTCCACCAGTTTTTTTTTTTTTTTTTTTCCTTCTTTAGGGTTTTTTTGGTGGTTGTCAAACCAACTTAAAGGTGCATTACTGCCACTGACTAGGGCTGCGTACCTAAACGTAACATCAGGTACCGGTACAGAGGTTTAGGTACAGGTCCGGACCTGTACCCGAACAATTTGACAAATTCTTCTGAACTTCTTCAATAATGACAGAAACATTAATAAACTGTTGACAACTTGTCAGTATCTTTATTCAAAGAAAACCGAACATAACTAGGTTTCCTGCCTCACTTCTCAGTCACCCTATAGTTAACTTGGGACAAAAAGTCATAAGTTGTCTCACAGCGAGAAGTGACTACACTAGAGTACTACAGACTACGCGCAGTCCGCGGCCTTTAACTTACGCGGCAAAATTACACAAAGCAACAAAGGCCGCCAATGCCAGCAAAGGAAAAATGGCTGACCTGGTTCCTCTCCTCCTGGGTTCAGAAACTGCCTCGAACTGCCCCATTTGCTCCTCCTTCAAGCCCGTCTCCAGAACCTGCTGGCACTGTGGGCTCTGTTCGTTCGTCACCTCTGTCTCATACGCGTCCTTGTCGTTGCAGTCATCCTGGTGTTCCCACAGGATGCTCTGAGGAGGCAGAATGTCCTCGGTTGCCTCCTTGGCACTGATCTCCAGCGAGGACTCGATGAAGGCCTTGCAGTAGGCGATGACATTGTCTATCTGCAGGTAGCTGGCTGCAGACATCACCTCGATCACGTTGGCACTGCCCAGAGCCAGGTGACCAGAGTACACAAAGTCTAGGATGGTGGCGAAGGTATCGGGGGTGAAGGCGTCGAATGAGGCCCTTGCAGGTTCCAGGCTGTCCCGTGCACCCTGAGACAGCAGCATGCGGAAGTAACCGCTGCTCCCAAATAGGACATTGCGGTGTGTTTGGAAAAGGCGTCCACCTACCAGGACGTTGCAGTCACAGAACAGCTCCTGGCGTCGCTGCTGGTCCAACTGCTTCAGGAGGCAACTATGGTGGTTGGCAGACATGTCAGCGCTCGTCCATCTGTACACCAGCTGCCGATCCGCTTCACTCGGTGTCCTGTTTGAGTCTTTTTGACCAATCAGAACGCTGGATCAGCCAGGCTCTCGCAATGTCTCGTGAGACTGTGGCGAGAGGATCTCAAATCAAAGATCGCTCTGATTTCAAGTTTCAGCGCGGTATTTTACGTCTTTTCCAGTGCTAGATTTTCATCTTTGTGGTAGGATTTACGCATCTTCAGTCACAAAATAAGCATATACTTGGTGTAAATTTGTATCGGTACAGTACCGGTACTTCATGATCCGGTATTTTGGACCTGTATCGAATCGATTTTCATGGTACAGTACCGGTACACAGTACCGGTACGCAGCCCTACCACTGACTGGGCTGGAGTGTGGAACAGGTGATATTGGGGGGGGAATATATTCTTTTATCGCGCTGCCATTTTGTTTTTCTCTATTCACCGTATATGAGCTGATATCCTAGTAGTAGTCAATCAGTGTGCGATTACTCATATCCAGTGAATGTGGATAGAATAATCAACATTAGTTAACTATAATGTATGTGGAACAGGGCAGATAGCGCGTTCCTCCAACTCCGAGTGTGTTGCACTGTCATGTTATGCAGCAGTTTGAAAAAATGTTATGGCCAGCTTCACGTCTTGGAGGAAACATATGCTCATCCATGCCCTCCCCAATTAGTAGCTGTTGTGTGATAGAGGGTGGGAATTGGTAAATGATGAAATTGAGGGAAATAAATTAAAAGAAGGCTTAGTAATGCGATTCAAAGGATGGCAAGACTTCGCAACATGGCTATTTTATAGCAGTGGAAATAAAGAGAAGTAAGCTACAGAAGAGTGTTGGTGATGTAGAAGTGGTTAGTATTCAGGCAGTGATGACCCCTGGTGGTGTGGTGTGGAACTGTCCAGTGAAAGCCCGACTGTAATCTACAAAACAAAATTGCATGATGACATGATGTAGTGAACGGAATTGTAATTTTAATGCACTGCATAACCGTCCTTATTATTCTTGTTGCTTGTGTCTCCTTCACTTTGTCAGCCTGATGTGTGAGAAGCGAATCTTTGAGATAGTGAACAGCTCTCAGCACCCGTTCCTGGTGAACCTGTTCGCTTGTTTCCAGACACCAGAGCATGTATGTTTTGTCATGGAGTACACAGCAGGTGGAGATCTCATGATGCACATCCACGCCGATGTATTCACCGAACCGCGGGCTGTGTATGTAGAGCGTGTGTGCTGATGTACGTTACTTATGTGCCTGATGGACTTGTGGTGGGCGGGATTGAAGGTGCATCATGATGCTTGTGTCTGTTTGCAGGTTCTATGCTGCTTGTGTGGTCCTTGGCCTTCAGTTTTTACACAACAACAAGATTGTATATCGGTATGAAACCTACCCCTTGTGTATGCTTTCTTCTTTGTATCCTGTCAGTATTATCTGTTAGATCTGTGGAATCTGAGATTGACCTCACCTTCACCTTCCTTTAATATTCAGGGACCTAAAATTGGACAATCTGCTGCTCGATACAGAAGGATATGTGAAAATAGCTGACTTTGGACTGTGTAAAGAAGGTGGGATGTGTAATATGAGCATTAGAACTGAGATTAAAAAACATTTTCTTATCAATAACCTTTTGTTTTTTTTCTCAGGTATGGGCTTTGGGGACAGGACGAGTACGTTCTGTGGCACACCAGAGTTTCTGGCTCCGGAGGTTCTGACAGACACGTGCTACACGCGGGCGGTGGACTGGTGGGGACTCGGAGTCCTGATCTACGAGATGCTTGTTGGAGAGGTAAGAGAGTGAGATTCTGTGGTTGTGTAAATGTAAATTATTAACTTGTAGATATCTCTGACTCAGCCGTGCGATGACCTGGCGACTTGTCCAGGGTGTACCCCGCCTTTCGCCCGTAGTCAGCTGGGATAGGCTCCAGCTTGCCTGCGACCCTGTAGAACAGGATAAAGCGGCTAGAGATAATGAGATGAGATTTTCCTGTATGTATTTATTAAAGGCCATAACAACTGCCTTTAGACTTCTATTATAAGTGGCTTTTGAGTAAATAGCTTTTCTGTTCTTTTATCAGAACAGGTAGCATGCTAAAATTCTTACGACCCCAAAATCAGAAAAAGTTGGGGCAGTATGTTGAAATGGAAATTAAAACCGGAAATGATTTGTAAATAATATTTGACATGTATTGCACTCAAAACAATACAACGGCACATTATTTGATGTTTTACCTCATGATTTTTTTTTTTTTTTCAAAATAAACACATTTCAATTTTGATTCTTGCAACACATTTCCAAAAAGTTCAGACAGTAAAGCATTTGCCATTTTATAATGTTTCCATTCCTTCTCACAACACTTAAAAGATGTTTAGGGACTGAAGACACCAAGTGATGAAGTGTTTCAGGTGTTATTTTGTCCCGTTCTTCCCGCAAACAGATCTTAAAGGAACAGTCCACCGTACTTCCATAATGAAATATGCTCTTACCTGAATTGAGACGAGCTGCTCCGTACCTGTCTGAGCTTTGCGCGACCTCCCAGTCAGTCAGACGCAGTCAGACGCGCTGTCACTCCTGTTAGCAATGTAGCTAGGCTCAGTATGGCCAATGGTATTTTTTGGGGGCTGTAGTTAGATGCGACCAAACTCTTCCGCGTTTTTCCTGTTTACATAGGTTTATATGACCAGTGATATGAAACAAGTTCAGTTACACAAATTGAAACGTAGCGATTTTCTATGCTATGGAAAGTCCGCACTATAATGACAGGCGTACTAACACCTTCTGCGCGCTTCGGCAGCGCATTGATATCTGAGCTCCGTATCAACGCGCTGCCGAAGCGCGCAGAAGGTGTTAGTACGCCTGTCATTATAGTGCGGACTTTCCACAGCATAGAAAATCGCCACGTTTCAATTTGTGTAACTGAACTTGTTTCATATCACTGGTCATATAAACCTATGTAAACAGGAAAAACGCGGAAGAGTTTGGTCGCATCTAACTACAGCCCCAAAAAATACCATTGGCCATGCTGAGCCTAGCTACATTGCTAACAGGAGTGACAGCGCGTCTGACTGCGTCTGACTGACTGGGAGGTCGCGCAAAGCTCGGAGAGGTACGGAGCAGCTCGTCTCAATTCAGATAAGAGCATATTTCATTATGGAAGTACGGTGGACTGTTCCTTTAAGGTGTGTAACAGTACGGGGTCGCTGTTGCCATATTTTTTTATTTCAAAATTCTCCACGTTCACTATTGGAGACAGAGGGGACAGGCACCCTCTTCTTCCTCAGCCATGCCTTTGTAATGTGCGCAGAATGTGGTTTTGCATTGTCTTGTTGAAATATCCCTGGAAAAGATGTCTTGAAGGCAGCATATGTTGCTCCAAAATCTCAGTGTACTTTTCTGCATTAATGCTCCATCACAGAAGGGTAAGTTACCTTTGCCAAGGGCACTGACACAACCCCATACCATGACACCCTGGAGCTTTTGGACTTGTTGCTGGTAACAGTCTGGATGGTCTTTTTCGTCTTTGATACAGAGCAAACAGCATCCATTTCTTCCAAAAAAGACCTGGAATACTGATTCGTCTGACCACAATACACATTTCCACTGTGTGATGGTCCATCCCAGATGCCTCCAAGCCCAAAGAAGTTGACAGCACTTTTGGACACAGTTAACATAAGGCCCCTTTTTGCTCAGTAAAGTTTTAACTGGCATTTGTGGATGTAACTCTGTATTGTAGTGCTTGACAAAAAAGTTTGCCAAAGTTAATCCCGAGCCCATGTGGTTATATCAGCTATGGATGAAAGACGGTTCTTGATACAGTGCCATCTGAGGGATCGGTGATCAATGGTGTTCAGCTTAGGCTTGGGCCCTTGCCCTTTTTGCACCAAAATTCCTCCCGATTTCTTGAACCATTTAATGATATTATGCACTATAGAGGGTGAAATATATCCAAATCCCTTCATAACTTTGAGGAACATTGTTTTTAAACACTTCAATCCTTTTCTCATGCACCGGTTGACAAACTGGAGATCCTCAGCCCATCTTTGCTCCTCAAAGACTAGGCTTTTCCTGGATACTGATTTTGTCCAAATCATGATTACAATCACCTGTTTCAAATCACACCATTATTTAATTGTTTTATTTTATTACTCACCCTAAATTGCCCCCGTCCCAGCGTTTTTGGAATGAACAGTTGACATACTCAAACCAACAAGCAAACATCAGCAGATACAGTAAGGGTGCTATATCCATGAGGAATACGTTCCAAGATCTAACGCGGATAGCCAAAACCATGGATAGGCGCGAACCATATTTAAAGCTTGTTTTTCATGGACATACATACCTATGATAAAGTTTCATTTATAAACTACACACAATATGACAAACAACAGTAACTAATATAAAATAAAACAATATACTATAACAAAAGGTATGTGAATGTGCTGTCTCTCTCTCTCTCTCTCTCTCTGGATACTGATATTTCCACTTAAAGCTAGATGGCCTTTTGATTTCATAAAATCAGTGAACTTTAGTTCCATCTGAAATTTGGTCATTGTGATGTATGTTTATTTCTGTAATATCTCAAAAAAAAAAAAACCCGGCCATTCTGTAGCTGGGAAGTTATTTAATTTGAGGGGATTCCCAAGCAAATAATGTGCATGAAATTGCTCACTTCGCACAGTCAGGCAGACAGAGGAAGTCCGTGTGCTCAGGTTTACCTCCTTCTTCTTTTGGGTTTTATGGCAGTTGGCATCCACAGTGTTGCATTACTGCCATCTACAGCTTTACCTTTGACCGTGCACTGACAGTTCCATCATTCTGTCACTAAATGAACAGCTGATCACACCGAGGTGCTCGCTGACCGCCGATATTTATTAGTTTGGTCCTGCGTTTTCTTTTCTTCTCGCTTTCCGTTACTGTAGTCAGTCTTTTATGTTTCATTCGCACACTCGCGTCCTTCATTTTTCTCTCCTGTTTCAAATTTGTATCCCACGATGCCTTGTGCAAACGGGGAAAGCCCACCGCGTGATGCATGATGTAGTATTTTGAATTGTGTCATGGTGAAGCAGGAAAAAATAGCGGAGAATTTAGGGCCATGTGGCCCTAAATTCATTAATTGTTCTATTAAAAAAACTAATAAAATTGGAAGTCTGTGATTTGAATTCAGTAGCTTTCGGTCCACTAATGCCGCTTTTCCACTACAAACGCGGCTGAGTCGGGCTGAGCCGTGCCGTGCTGAGTTGGGCTGAGTCGAGCTGAGCGGGGCTGTTGGAGTTGCATTTCGACTACAACCGCGCTGAACCGTGCTGGCTGGAAGTGGGTGGACACATTGGGTGGAGTTAGCGAAAGTGGGTGGACGTCACGTGATGTCGTTAATGTAACGGGACTGTGTGTTGCGTTGTGTTCTGTCTGGTAGTGGCTGTGCTGTGAACTAGGCAGGGAATGGCCGGTCACTGATTCTCTCACTGGTTGCTTTATTTAGCGTAAAACGGTATCTGTACGTAGCAAAAGAAAAGAAAAGGCTGACATGCAATCTTCATACGGGAGTAGCCTTTCCTCAGCACAGCAATCACAGACTGAGCAACAGTATATTTCACTGGCTTGTACACACTAGGTCTGTATGCAAATACAGACGGAAACTTCACTCAACATACAGTATAAGAGTGCTGCTATACGCTAAACATCGTCAACAAAAGTAAACATTAAGTAAAGTGAACATACACTGAGTTCACCATACCTGTACGTAGCAAAAGAAAAGAAAAGGCTGACATGCAATCTTCATACGGGAGTAGCCTGTAGCAGAGAAAAACTTTCTGAAAACCATCTTACAAAATAAAAGAAACACAAACTCACATCGTATGTATACTAAGCTGCATGTCCACTATCATTATCTACATGTTAATTTTGACCTTATAAACGAACTGTAAGAGTTTAACACTAAGAATATGTACTTTTATGATTCATCAACGAAACAAGCATACCTTTCCTCAGCACAGCAATCACAGACTGAGGAAAAACCATGGGAACAAGAAAACGAAAATAATTTCCTTAAAGGGGCAGTACAGGTTCACATTCTCAGTGTATTCATTTAGACAACATTAAAGAGACAAATCAGGAATTGGTGAAGTTTCAAAAGAAAAAAATAAACAAGGGAAAGAAAACTTATTATTTACACCGTTACATTAAGCAGCACAAACAGTGACATCAGTGACCTTTTAAGCGGTAGTCTCACGACCCGATTAGTAAACAATAAACATGGAGTCGTTAGTGTTGCTGGTCTTGGTGCTGTGGCTTGTTGTCACCGACAACGCCAACAGATACTGGCAAGAGCGTATAGATGAGGCGAGGCGCATAAGGCTTCAGAAATTCTCGTAATTCGTAATTATTATTCTTCCGGGTTTACAGTGTTTACAGATCCCAGCGTGCTCGCGGGGCGTGTGTGGGCGTGTGAGGACACTCCTCCTCACCAATCAGTGCACAGGGGAGTGTCTGCTCACGCCTCCAGCCTCACTCGGCTCGGTTTGGCTTGCTTCAGCCCCACTCCAAAACGGTGCGAGTTTTAGGGGCTAAGCAGGGCTGAAGCGAGCCGAGTCGTGCTGTTCTTTGGTAGTCGAAACGCGAGCCGTGTCGGGCTGAAGCGAGCTGAAAAAGGGTAGTGGAAAAGGGCCATAAACAAAAATAATTGGGTGTCTAGGAAAATTCTTTTTATGACCTACACTTGAAAAATCTGAAAGGCAGTGTACTTTTAATATTTTTATCCTGGTTGAGGTGCTGAGATGGATGCAAGAGAGGAACACGATGCACATCAGTATGGAGAATAAAAACAAATGCAAGACAAACTAACAGAAGCCGGGGTTTGAATAAGGCGATAAGTGGGGGGGAAAAAAAAGTGACCGTAAGTGTGCGTCCTGGTGCATCGCATTCTGGGTGCGTAGTTCAACAGGTCACGCTTGTATGCTTGAGCGAGTCAATAGATACAGCAGTCCCACTGTATAATCAAAAATGTTGTAAACGGCCTTTGCTTGAACACAACAAATGTTCAACATTGTGAAACAGGAAGAGAACTCTCTCAGCAGAGACGTGATACAGCTCTACTTGTGCCATGTTGCTAACTACCTAATGTCAGCTTGGGCTTTTCACAACAATGGACTTGCCACCTCGTGTATTATACGTCATATCAGGCCTCGCGTGGTTGGTGCTGCGTAGCATTCTGTTAAATACACTCAGGTGGGAATACACTGAGCAGGAATGAAAATTTGTTATATTTTCCGTGTTGTTTTTACCTCATACATGAACAGATTTCGTATGTGAAAGGGGATAAGGTTTACTTCCTTCTGTGCCATATGTTCTTTTCTTCCTCTGTTTCTAGTCTCCGTTTCCAGGAGATGACGAGGAGGAGGTGTTTGACAGCATAGTGAATGATGAAGTCCGTTACCCACGATTCCTGTCGTCAGAAGCGATCGGCATTATGAGGAGGGTGGGTTCCCTACACGCATGAACACAAGCACACAGACTTTGTAACCTGATTATTGAATTGAATTTATTTTTATTTCGAACATGTATAAAAAAAATGTATGTAACTATTTGTACATACAAAAGAAAGAAAACAAGAAATTGAAAAAAAAAATAACATAAAGAGCTAAGACATTACAAAGCACCGCACATTGTTCGAAAAAGGAGTGGGAAGAAGTACAATACTTTTTTAATTTCCCACCCCTTTTTAACTGCCCCGAAATCCTAACTACATTAATACACCTATAAAAATATATACCATATATACACTTCATGAATATCTATATAAATATATAATTACAATGCATATTACATTACATTAATTACATATATACACTTCATAAATATCTATATAAATATATAATTTTATATACACACACACTTCATAAATATCTATATAAATGTATAATTACAAAAATAAATATATACTACATTTCATAAATATCTATATAAATATATAATTTTATACACACACACACACACACACACACTTCATAAATATCTATATAAATGTATAATTACAAAAATAAATATATACTACATACCATATATACACTTCATAAATATCTATATAAATATATAATTACATATACCATATATACACTTCATAAATATATAATTTTTTATATATATACACACACACACATACACACACACACACACACACTTCATAAATATCTATATAAATGTATAATTACAAAAATAAATATATACTACATACCATATATACACTTCATAAATATCTATATAAATATATAATTACTATATATATATATATATATATATATATATATATACACACACACACACACACACACACACATATATATATATATATATATACACCATATATACACTTCATAAATATCTATATAAATATATAATTACTACACACACACACACACACACGTGTATATATACACCATATATACACTTCATAAATATCTATATAAATATATAATTACAAAAATAAATATCTACTACATACCTATCCCTGTAAATATGAAGATATAAACTATCCCCATAAATAAATATATACCGTATATACCATATACTAAGTTAGTTCTAATATAACAATCAACCCTATTCTATTTATCCCTCATCATCCTCCGTTAACATACTTCCTCTTCCATATACTTGTTTAAAAATATTTTTTGTACCTTTTTTATACAGATTTATATTTGCACTTTGTTTTATTTCTGTCTCCAGCCTGTTCCATAAAGTCACCCCACAGCTCGATATGCACATGCTTTTCATATTTGTTCGAACCTTTGGTTTTTTTAAAATTTGGGTCTCCCCTTAGATTATATCCCCCCTCTCTCTCACTAAACATTCCTTGTATATTTTTGGCAATAGATTATTTCTCGCTTTGTACATTGTTTGTGCTGTTCTGAATTTGACCAGATCCATAAATTATAAGATACAAGAAGTAACAGCAGACATGTACATGGTGAATGAATGACATCTGGTGCTAAATTGCTGTTGCGATATTTGAAACATAGTCTATGTAAGAATGATCGAATGAAGACTGGATTCTGAAGGTTTGTTTTGTGTTGGTTGACAGCTGTTGAGGAGGAATCCGGAGAGGAGGCTGGGTTCTGGAGAGAAGGATGCTGAAGAAGTTAAGAAGCAACCTTTCTTCAGAGTAAGTGAGAGAAAGATCTTGCCTTTTAGGGTGAAAACGATGAAACAGGAGTTGCTACTGTTTCACACTTTTTATTTCACATGCATGTAATTTCCTTTTTGAAGCAGAAAGCACTCAGGACATATTGTTATAAGGGTTGTTTTACAATCAGGGTACACAAGCTAAAAATCACATTTAACACTTATCTTCAATATCAAAAGGCTTGACTAAATAAACTTGGTTGTTTATTGTAGCCCTGTGATCGCTCTATTTACCATGCAAAAAAAAATTTGGTGATAACGTTATTTTTGGTGAATGTATGGCAATATGTGTCATATTTAGCAAAATTACTCGTGTCATTTAGAAAAAGTGCTTTTTTGACCACAGGTAGCTCCAAAAGGGATGCACTTGCATCATTCTTTATACCATAAAACAAATATATGGTTCCATATCATTGGAAACATAGTTAAGTTTTAATGTTGAATGCCAGTAAGTTCTCAGACTATTTTGATCAAATTAGGATGTACCGTAATTGTGTCAAAAAAATGTCCTCTCCGAGACAGCTAGTTTTTCAATATAAAATAACATATCTAAAATGATTATTTTCATCCTAAAATGTGGTCAAGATATTGGGACATAAATATTAGAGACAACTAACACAAAGCTTACAGGCTTATATTTAAAAGCACTATGGAAGTCGTGGATTCTGAATTGTCAAAAAAAAAAAGTCCTCTCCGAGAATCACTTCATTTGTTTCTCCCATCTTATAGCAGATTACACAAAACTACCATACACACGTCAAAAAATTACCTGAAATCTGTTCTTTAACTTGTCCTTCACTTAAAAACTGGTACAAGAACCAATTTGAATTTTGGACCCCTGTGACACAAACTTTGTACCCTGATTGTAAAACAACCCATAACTGGTCTATCTATTACAAATGTTTTACATTTAAAGAGTACATAAGATGAAAAACTCACTTTTCAGTGCTTGTGCACATACATTTGGGTATCTGGAGTCTACCAACCTACAAAATAAAATAAGACAACTCCGTCAGTTTCTTTTGCGCTGCCTGTTACAGAAAACATGAGCTTCAACAAGCCGTTCAGATTTGACTCCACTTTCTATGTCACAAGTAGCTCATTAGAATTATCTCGCCCCCTCATCTGAGTATCTCCACTCATAGCTTGCGAACTGCCTTTTCAAATGAATATTCATGAAGAAAGTATGACCAGGTTGGCCGGCGGGCGGAAGAGAGGGTGGAGTGAGCAGTCGCTCATTATCATTTAAAGGAACAAGCACTCAAACCCACAGTTGCTGCATGTCACAATTGAGGTTTTTCACCTGACGTCACAGGGTCACGTGACGCCCCGGTGTCCGCCATTTTGAAGGTCAAGCTAGCTAATGTCAACAACATCATAGCTGGTATGTTACTGTAGCAATGTTTACGTTCAGTCATTTGGATGACTGTTAAAACCTTTCAGTCTCAAGTTTTTCCTTTACTGGATTTACTAGTTTACTGTAATTATGATCCGGCAGCTATTTACACCGGATCCAATGTAAATAGCTGCCGGAGCGCGCTCCGGCTTGCTCCCCCTCAAATTAAGCAGCGCGCTCCGGCTTGCTCCCCCTCAAATTAAGCAGCGTGCTCCGGGAGCAAGCCAGAGCGTGCTGCTTAATTTGAGGGGGAGCAAGCCGGAGCGCGCTCCGGCAACTATTTACACTGGATCCGGTGTAAATAGCTACCAGATCATAATTACAGTAAACTAGTAAATATAGTAAAGGAAAAACTTGAGACTGAAAGGTTTTAACAGTCATCCAAATGACTGAACGTAAACATTGCTACAGTAACATACCAGCTACTGTGTTGTTGACATTAGCTAGTGCTAACAGCTAGCTGCTAGTACACTGCTACAACACAGACACCGACCCTAATAATACAGTTCTTGGTCATTGCCTGGTAACAGCAAATTTATAACGGGCCATGTCTCAACAGACTAAGAAGTTATTTCAATGACATTTAATAACATTTTGTTTATCCTGAGGACCGAAAATAAATGAAAATGTGAACAAACCTTAGCTGTAATAAGATGGCGACCACCGGCTCCAGGGACGACCCGCTGATGTAGGCATGTTACCCAGCCTGATACAAAATATTTGTAGGCATCCAAACTCTTATACGCTTTCAGGTCAATACCTGTGTATGGCGATGGGTTTTTAACGACATAGGTATACAGATCACGTGGGCCGAAGTCAGGTAAAGACGAGGGCTTCGTGTACTTCCGTACGTCAGTGAACAATCCTGGTGGAAGCAGGTAAACGTCGTTCTCTAAGCCTGCTAACCTCAATTTTTGCAAATACCTCTCCCTCTGCTCGCCCTGTAAATGCCCTACGTCGCTGGATAGTGAAGGTGTTTTCTGCATCTCGCTCCTTTTTCTTTTATGTTTTTCGTTTGTCGCCTTCCTCGCATTCAAACTGATTCGAGCCATGACGTCCAAAATTATTTTGACCATGAATCAATAAAGATTACTCAGCCCAACATGTTATTCAATTCAAGTCAATAATATTGATCCAAACGGTCGTTTTTTTTCCCCCCAACTAAGAAGAAAACTTCAAGTCTGCACTTGATCCAGCGCATCTTATTTTATTTATTGTTTTTGCATGAATAGCAATTCATCTCATCTCATCTCATTATCTGTAGCCGCTTTATCCTTCTACAGGGTCGCAGGCAAGCTGGAGCCTATCCCAGCTGACTACGGGCGAAAGGCGGGGTACACCCTGGACAAGTCGCCAGGTCATCACAGGGCTGACACATAGACACAGACAACCATTCACACTCACATTCACACCTACGGTCAATTTAGAGTCACCAGTTAACCTAACCTGCATGTCTTTGGACTGTGGGGGAAACCGGAGCACCCGGAGGAAACCCACGCGGACACGGGGAGAACATGCAAACTCCACACAGAAAGGCCCTCGCCGGCCCCGGGGCTCGAACCCAGGACCTTCTTGCTGTGAGGCGACAGCGCTAACCACTACACCACTGTGCCGCCCGAATAGCAATTCAATTTGCAATTATATCTGATGTGTGATATGCATAATTTCACAATTAAATCCTCACTAGATGTACTAAACTCATTTCTGACTACAGCCCAGAGTTTGTAAACATGATTATTATTATTATTTTTTTTTGGTCTTCCTTCTCTCTTTCTTATAGAATATGGACTGGGAGGCTCTCCTCCTGCGTAAACTTCCTCCTCCATTTGTTCCCACTATCGGAGACAGAGAGGACGTGAGTAACTTCGATGAAGAATTCACAACGGAGGCACCCACCCTCACGCCACCGCGAGAACCCCGCGTGCTCTCGCGCAAGGATCAGGACAGCTTCCGTGACTTTGACTATGTCTCTGACCTCTGCTGAGCTCCTGTTACAGTCTCGGAGAGGTCAGAGGTCACACAAGAGTGGTCTCGGATTGTTTAATTTTCCCCAATGTGATATTATACAAAAAGACGGTCATAACCACTACACTGTGACTCAGAGAAGATGAAGGGCTGCTGTTTAGGATGGCTCGTGTGTTCGAGAGAGTGCGTGGAGTTTTATACTGTGATGGAGAACGAAAGTGGCACAAGACTTTTCTTCAAATATAAAATTTATTCATCTGCCAGATGCTTTTATCCAGAGCGACCAATGAATGAGCAAGAATCCAGTCCAAGTACACAGCTAAAGCAAGGTTAGGGGACACAGCAGTGGCTCTCGGACAGTCCTTGGGATTTGAACTTCTAACTTTCCAGCCACGAGTACAGAGTCCTACCCACTGAGCTACCACTGCCCATTTGAAACAAGTTAAATGTAGTCTTTATTGTCTCTCTATCGTTGACTTTCACCTCACAGCCATTCAGGAACAGAATATCCTCTTCCTTTCTTACCTGACAAGGTGTTTGGACCCAGTGAAACTCTTTTACATTCTCAAATACCACGGGCATGCCTTAACTTTGTACGCTGTCCCTTTAGAATCTTCTAGTCTATATGTCTTGTAAGAATGTTAGTTGAAAGAAATGAAACTGTGATGCAAGAATCATGACGTTCACTCGATTTTATATAATGCTACACACTGTATATGACATCATGAAAGCTGAAAAGAGCGTAAACGGTAAAGCACCAAGGCATAGTGTGTGTTGGATAATGCATCAACTACTCCAGATATAAATCAAACTCAATGTTGTACTACAGTTAGAACATCCTGCACGTGGCATTATACCCACACCTTTTTAACTAATATCTGAAAAACAAAAGGTTTTAAGACCAAAACGAGTTTAAATTAACAGCAAAATCTGATCGTGAGCTAAATGTAATTCAAAAATCTAAAATAAGGGCTTATTAAGCCTCTCAGAATCACAGAACCGATGATGCTTTCGCTAGGGTTGTAGATTTCAGGCTGCCACATGATTCAATGTGATTCAGATTCTTGATACAATATTTTACGATACTCCTGAGTCTGCTACGATACTCTACAATTCAGTTTAGCCTCCGACTGATGTGTCACAAACTTTGTTGAGGATCTGGGGTACTCCTAACATTAATTGGCAAATAATGATGATGATGATGACGATAAGAGAAGGACACTCTTAAATATCAGAGTTTGGGGAAGATCAACTTGATAAGCCTATTTACAGTGTCTTGCAAAAGTAGTGTTTGTCCTGTTTTGTCACATTACAAGCTGGAATTAAAATTGATTTTTGGGGCGTGAGCACCATTTGATTTACACAACATGCCTACCACTTTAAAACCGAGAAAATTTTTTTTATTGAGACACAAACAATAATTAAAGATGAAAAAACAGAAATCTGGAGTGTGCCTAGGTATTCACATCCCCCCCCCAAGTCAATACTTTGTAGCGCCACCTTTTGCTGCAGTTACAGCTGCAAGTCTCTTGGAGTATGTCTCTATTAGCTTAGCACATCTAGCCACTGGAATTTTTGCCCGTTCCTCAAGGCAAAACTGCTGTAACTCCTTCAAGTTAGATGGGTTGTGTTGGTGTACAGCAATCTTCAAGTTATGCCACAGATTCTCAATTGGATCGAGATCTGGGCTTTGATGAAGCCATTCCAAGACATTTAAATGTTTCCCTTTTAAACCATTCCAGTGTAGCTTTAGCAGTATGTTTAGGGTCATCCCAGTCTCAAACCTCTGGCTGACTCAAACAGGTTTTCCTCCAGAATTGCTGTATATTTAGTGCCATCCATCTTTCCTTCAGTCCTGACCAGCTTTCCTGTCCCTGCAAATGAAAAGCATCCCCACAGCATGATGCTGCCACCACCATGCTTCACTGTAGGAATGGTGTTCTCAGAGTGTTGGGTTTGCGCCACACATGGCATTTCTCATGATGGCCAAAAAGTTCAATTTTAGTCTCATCTGACCAGAGAATCTTCTTCCATGTGTTTGGAGAGTCTGCCACATGCTGTTGGGCGAACTCCAAACGTGTTTTCCCTGATCTATACTTCTCCACAACTTTGTCTCTGACCTGTTTGGAGGCTCCGTGGTTTTCATGTTGCTTGCTGAGTAGTGTTGCAGAGTCAGGGTCCTTCCAGAACAGGTTGATTTATACAGACATCATGTGACAGATCATGTGACACTTTGATTGCACACAGGTGGATCTTAATCAACTAATTGAAGTGAATTGGTTGGACCAGCTCTTATTTAGGGGTTTCATACAAAAGGGAGTGAATGCCTATGCACACTCCAGATTTCTGTTTTTTTTTTCATCTTAATTATGGTTTGTCTCTCATCTCATCTCATTATCTGTAGCCGCTTTGTCCTGTTCTACAGGGTCGCAGGCAAGCTGGAGCCTATCCCAGCTGACTACGGGCGAAAGGCGGGGTACACCCTGGACAAGTCACCAGGTCATCACAGGGCTGACACATAGACACAGACAACCATTCACACTCACATTCACACCTACGGTCAATTTAGAGTCACCAGTTAACCTAACCTGCATGTCTTTGGACTGTGGGGGAAACCGGAGCACCCGGAGGAAACCCACGCGGACACGGGGAGAACATGCAAACTCCACACAGAAAGGCCCTCGCCGGCCACGGGGCTTGAACCCAGGACCTTCTTGCTGTGAGGCGACAGCGCTAACCACTACACCACGGTGCCGCCCCATTATGTCACCAAAAAAAAAAAAACACCTTTTAAAGTGGTAGGCATGTTGTGTAAATCAAATGGTGCTAACCCCCCAAAAATCCATTTTAATTCCAGCTTGTAATGCGACAAAACAGGACAAACACCAAGGGGGATGAATACTTTTGCAAGGCACTGTACACATTAGTTTAAAAAATAAGTGATTTTTTTTTCACTCTAGTTCATTCTCATCTCATTATCTGTAGCCGCTTTATCCTTCTACAGGGTCGCAGGCAAGCTGGAGTCTATCCCAGCTGACTACGGGCGAAAGGCGGGGTACACCCTGGACAAGTCGCCAGGTCATCACAGGGCTGACACATAGACACAGACAACCATTCACACTCACATTCACACCTACGGTCAATTTAGAGTCACCAGTTAACCTAACCTGCATGTCTTTGGACTGTGGGGGAAACCGGAGCACCCGGAGGAAACCCACGCGGACACGGGGAGAACATGCAAACTCCACACAGAAAGGCCCTCGCCGGCCACGGGGCTCGAACCCAGGACCTTCTTGCTGTGAGGCGACAGCGCTAACCACTACACCACCGTGCCGCCCCATTATGGTTTGTGTCACCAAAAAAAAAAAAAACACCTTTTAAAGTGGTAGGCATGTTGTGTAAATCAAATGGTGCTAACCCCCCAAAAATCCATTTTAATTCCAGCTTGTAATGCGACAAAACAGGACAAACACCAAGGGGGATGAATACTTTTGCAAGGCACTGTACACATTAGTTTAAAAAATAAGTGATTTTTTTTTTCACTCTAGTTCTCTGTCTGATTCATAATCAATTAAAAATTCAGAATTACTGATTTGTGGTAGTAACCCCAGTTAATTTCAGTAGTTTTTAGAGTTTAAATTGATGCATTGATGCAAATCGTCCCATCGTTATACCCATTTCTTTAGTACATACAAATGTACTTTTATCTAAGAACAGTTTGGGATTTAAAAAAAACAGAGTAAGAAGAACACCTCTAAAATTATTAGGAAAGAATGAACTGGTTTGGGTCCAAAATTGTTCAAAGTTCTTGGCATATTTGTTGTTTTTTTTTTTCTTAATGAAGGATGAGTTTTTAGTTCTTGTTTTAGCTGGGAATATGTAGCAAATTCTTCTTTTTTTTTTTAAATAATCCTGATCCTGTATTGTTAAATTTAAACCCATTTTGTACTTCCCCGTTTTGGAATCACTGGCTTGTGTAATGTAAAGGTTTTTATGTGCAAAATGGAGTTACTTTTGCATCGCACACAGATATGAATACACTGTGACAAACTTGTGGCACAGTTTCTTAGTAGACCTTTTTCCTGTCTGTGCATCAGCCATCACAATGTTCGGACAGTCCATCAGACTCCACTCTGCTTCTGGTTTCCAGTGACCTGGAGGTCAGTATCAATCCTGTCTGTCCAGTGTAAACGTTTGAGATGAGCTCTATTTATAAAGATGTGTTGTACAAAACCTTTGTGCTTGTCTATATAAATAATAATAAAAAAAATTTTACGTATACACTCGCCGGCTACTTTATTAGGAACACCCACCCACCTGTCGTTTGATGCAGTTCTCTAATCAGCCAATCCCTTGATGCATAAAATCACGCAGATACAAATCAAGAGCTTCACTTAATATTCACTTCAAACATCAGAATGGGAGAAAATGTGATCTCAAAGTGTGACTTTCACTGTAGCATGGGTGTTGGTTTGATCCAGATGGACTGGTTTGAGTATTTCAGAAGCTGCTGATCTCCTGGGGCTTGCACACACAACAGTCTCTAGAGTTTACACAGAATGGTGCGAAAAAACAAAAAACACTCAATGAGTGAGCGACGGTTCTGTGGGTGGAAACAAACGCCTTGTTGATAAGAGAGGTCAGAGGAAAAATGGCCAGATTGGTTCGAGCTGCCAGGAAGGATACCGCAACTCATAGCAACTCTTTACAACCGTGCTGAGCAGAAAAGCATCTCAGCACGCAACAGCAGAAGATCACATTGGGTTCCACTCCTGCCAGTCAAGAACTAGTTCCTATTGAAGTGGCCGGTGAGTGCATATACCTAATATTGTGCAAAAGTCTTATGCACATGTAAAGAAATCCTGTAGAGCAAAGATGCCTTTAAAAATAATAAAATGAAATGTTTCTACATAAAAATAGTTGTCTCGGGTACAGTTTTTGCAGTTTTATGAGGAAATTAGCTGAAATTAGTGTCTTGTAAAACCAGCCCCGGTTCTTCTAGAGACTTTGACTCATACTTGCTTATTTTTGCAGCAAAACTCAACAGCCTTCATTATATCCTTGATCTGAAAGTGTGTCTCTTCCATAATATGCTGCTTTCTTTATTGACATAATTTTTCTGTAATGTAATTTTGTGCTGGAAAACTCATGTTTGGAAATCTAATCTCGATAATGTAGAAGTCATAAAATAAAAATCTATAACAAAGTTTGCACTAAAAAAATAGCATGCCTAAGACTTTTGTACAGTACTGTTTATTATTATTATTATTATTATTATTATTAATTTGCGCAAGCAGCGCTAGCGCAAATTGTGACTCTCACTCAGGATCTTTCTACTTTATTCTTCTCTTCTTCTTCTTCTTATTCTCCTCCTAACGTTTTTTAGGACGCTATTTCTCCCTCAGTTTTCAACCAATCATCACCAAATTTCACATGAAGAATACCTCTGGACTGAATTACGTTGCTATGACTTTTGGTGGTGATCTGGATCACCAAACCGAAATGATCCATGAAAAACAGGATTTTTTTTTTCAATCACTTATAACTGTCAATTTTCATTATTTTTTTCAATCAGGTTTTTTTTTTTCAGCAAAATGACCTTTACCTTAACCTTCAACTGACAAAGGTCAGCTAACACACATTACTGTGACTTCAGTGTGATTTTATCTAGTTATTGTTTTGTTTTGGGGTTATTAGGTGTTTTTTTTTTTTTGTATTGGAATGATTTTTCTACTGTACTTCTGGAGCCCCATTCCTACTTTCCTGCCCATGTACACAAAGCTCCAGATCCTATGCCAATTCAGCCAGAATTCTACAACAGTTAGTTTTGGTCCATGAATCTGTTTGGTCGAGCTGCATTCCAAGATTACTGATATTTCACTATAACAGGACTGGGACGTTTCAATATGTGTATCACTCCGCTTGTCCACATAAAGTTCCGCTTCCTCCTTCGAAATGGTTACTACCATAGTGTACCTACCATACTATGGGCGTGACATCATCAGAGGACATGGCAAATGATACTTTTCAGGAATACACCTCTTGACTTAAAATACGAAAGCTGGTCAGATGATGAAAAGGAAGAAGAGACGCCAATTTTACCAGAAGCACCTTTAATGGGAATGTACAAATCAATTTGAGTTAGCTAGTCAGCTGTCCAACGTATTGTAAAGTTAGGCTGGCTTCTTCAGGATCTATTCCCGTTTGTAGAAACGGAATAGAACAAATAAATGGAACATTTGGCCATGTTGTGTTAATTTCTTGTTTATAGAACTGTTGTATAAAAGCAATATCGCAATCAAGGTAAAGCTGTTATACAACCCCAATTCCAAAAAAGTTGGGATGCTGTGTAAAACATAAATAAAAACAGACTGCGTGGGCAAACAGTGCAACAGTTTAAGAATAACGTTCCTCAGTGTAAAATTGCAAAGAATTTGGGGATCACGTCATCTATGGTCCATAATATCATTAAAAGATTCAGAGAATCTGGAGAAATCTCTGTGTGCAAGAGACAAGGCTGAACACTGACACTGGATGCCTGTGATCTTCAGGCCCTCAGGAGACACTGCATTAAAAGCAAACGTGTCTGTAGTGGAAATCACTGTATGGGCCCAGGAACACTTCAGAAAACCATCGTCTGTGAAAACAGTTCATTACTGCATCCAGAAATGCAAGTTAAAATCATATATAAACAATATCCAGAAACACCGCCACCTTCTCTGGGCCCGAGCTCTTTTATGATGGACTGAGGCGAAGTGGAAAATTGTCCCGAGGTCTGATGAATCAAAAGTAGAAATTATTTTTAGAAATCATGGACACTACGTCCTCCAGGCTAAAGAGGAGAGGGACCATCCGGCTTGTCATCAGTGCACAGTTCAAAAGCCAGCACCTGTGATGGTATGAGGGTGCATTAGTGCACATGACATGGGTAGCTTGTACATCTGAGAAGGCATCATTAATGCTGAATGATATATACACGTTTCAGAGCAATATGCTGCCATCCAGACAAAATCTTTTTCAGGGAAGGCCTTCCTTCTTTCAGCAAGACAATGCCAAACCACTTTCTGCACATATTAAAACTGCATGGCTCCGTAGTAAGAGTCTGGGTGCTAAACTGGCCTGCCTGCAGTCCAGACCTGTCTCCCATTTAAAACATTTGGTGCATTATGGAGCACAAAATATGACAGGAGACCCTGAACTGCTGAACAACTGAAATTGTATATCAGGCGAGAACGGGACAAGATTTCTCTTTCAAACCTACAGCAGTTGGTCTCCTCAGTTCCCAAACATTTACAGAGTGTTGTTAAATGTAGAGGTGATGCAACACCGTGGTAAACATTCCCCTGTCCCAACTTTTTTGAAACGTGTTGCTGATATCAAATTCAAAATGAGCATATACTTTTCAAAAAACAATACCATTTCTCAGTTTCAACATTTGATATGTTGTCTTTGTACTATTTTCAATGAAATATAGGGTTTCTATGATTTGCAAATTATCGCATTCTGTTTTTATTTACAGTTTACGCAGTGTCCCAACTTTTTTGGAATTGGGGTTGTACTAAATATCAGCACAGCTGTGATTAGCTATGACCGAATCATAGCCACGCTGATATTCAAGTACATCAGCACTCCAAGACATTCAACTGCTTAAAAGCCAAATTATAACATTATAAATATGCAAAATTTAGCTCATACTTATTCATATACCTTTACGGTGATATTTTTCTTTCTTTTGAGGTTTTGAGGTTTTTTAGGCTCCAGTATCAGCTCCAACATTAGCACCCAGTGTCTGCAGGATCTCCCGAAAATGAATGTTCATCATATGGTTAAGAACACATACACTGCTCCTTTTAGTAAGCTGGAGCAAGGCCCTGTCCACACGGCAACAGATTCAAGTGAATCTGATAAAATTGTTTATTGTTTCGGCCTGGCGTCCACAAGGCACCGGCGTTTTGGGTACCCCAAAACGAAATCTTTTGAGAACGGGTTCCAGAGTGGAAAAATCTGGCAACGGCACCGTTGCGAAGTCGTCTGGATGAGTAGGACGGATTTGTTTACGATGACGTCACAACCACGACTGTCAGTGCTTCATGCTGGGTAGAAGTGTAACGAACTCGATGCGAGTTGTCAGCAAATCCTATAACTTGGTTCATGAAACGCGCTTACAAAATATTTTCACTGCTTTCCAAAAACAAAAACAATCCCGCCAGCAAAAATAGGGAAAAAAAGGAGCGATCTCACCTCTTCAGATGTTGGTTTAAGTCCGACAATACATTCTTCAAAAAGGGCGTAGAAGAACAAAGTAATCCATCAATGTGTAGCATTCAATTTATTCCGGACCATTAAAGAATTCTGGAGGATATCAGAATGTTGGCGTACCAGCTTCCATCTACCCCCATTCATTCCTCTTTCTGCGTCTTTTGTTTTACGCTACTGATTAATAATCAAAACTTTATGTGGCTAATGCTACAGAAGAAGGGGTTTATGCGCATGCGTCGTCTACTTCTATTGTTCTGGTGTCTCCGATGGGACCGTCTTACAGCGCACGTAGAGGTGTGGCATGTGTATTGTATCGTTTTCAGCAAGCGTTGCGTTGCCATATGAACCTGATATTTTACTGATCCGTTGCCCATGTGGACGCGATATTTAAAAAAAAAAATCTCGTTGCCGTTGTCGTGTGGATGTAGCCTAAATTGACCGTAGGTGTGAATGTGAGTGTGAATGGTTGTCTGTGTCAGCCCTGTGATGACCTGGTGACTTGTCCAGGGTGTACGGTGCCTTGCAAAAGTATTCATACCCCTTGAACTTTTTCACATTTTTCCACCTTACAATCACAAACTTAAAAGTTTTTTATTGAGATTTTATGTGATCGACCAACACAGAGTAGCACATAATTGTGAAGTGAAACGAAAATGATAAATGGTCTTCAAAATTTTAAACAAATAAAAATCTGAAAAATGTGATGTGCATTAGTATTCAGCCCCCCTGCGTCAATACTTTGTAGAGCCACCTTTTGTTGCAATTACAGCTGCAAGTCTTTTGTGGTATGTCTCTACCAGCTTTGCACATCTAGACACTGAAATTTTTGCCCATTCTTCTTTGCAAAATAGCTCAAGCTCAGCCAGATTGGATGGAGAGCGTCTGTGAACAGCAATATTCAAGTCTTGCCACAGATGCTCAATGGGATTTAGGTCTGGACTTTGACTGGGCCATTCTAACACATGAATATTCTTTGATCTAAACCATGCCATTGTAGCTCTGGCTGTATGTTTAAGGTCATTGTCTTGCTGGAAGGTGAATCTCCTTCCCAGTCTCAAGTCTTTTGCAGCCTCCAACAGGTTTTCTTCCAGGATTGCCCTGTATTTAGCTCCATCCATCTTCCCATCAACTCTAACCAGCTTCCCTGTCCCTGCTGAAGAAAAGCATCCCCATAGCATGATGCTGCCACCACCATGTTTCACAGTGGGGATGGTGTGTGCAGGGTGATGAGCAGTGTTAGTTTTCCACCACACATAGTGCTTTGCATTTAGGCCAAAACGTTCAACTTTGGTCTCATCTGACCAAAGCACCTTCTTCCACATGTTTGCTGTGTCCCCTACATGGCTTCTTATGCCTGTCTTTCAACAATGGCTTTCTTCTTGCCACTCTTCCAAAAAGGCCAGATTTGTGGAGTGTACGACTTATAGTTGTCCTGTGCACAGATTCTCCCACCTGAGCTGTGGATTTCTGCAGCTCCTCCAGAGTGATCATGGGCCTCTTGGCTGCTTCTCTGACCAGTGCTCTCCTTGCTCACTCTGTCAGTTTAGGTGCCATGTCTTGGTAGTGACTTGGTAGTGACTTGGACAGCTGACTATGGGATATGCTCCAGCTTGCCTGCGACCCTGTAGAACAGGATAAACGGCTACAGATAATGGATGGGATGGATTCTTCCTGCGATGACCTGGCGACTTGTCCAGGGTGTACCCAGCCTCTCACCCATAGTCAGCTGGGATAGGCTCCAGCTTGCCTGTGACCCTGTAGAACAGGATAAGCAGCTCCAGATAATGGATGGATGGATGGATTCTTCTATGACATTTTTTTTTTACCAATAGTGTGCACAGTGCTAGTGTACACTGTGTTAAACATCCATACATCCATTATCTGTAGGTGCTTATCCTGTTCTACAGGGTCACAGGCAAGCTGGATCCTATCCCAGCTGACTATAGGTGAGAAGTGGGGTACACCCTGGATAAGTCAGCAGGTTATCGCAGGGCTGACACATAGAGACAAACAACCATTCACACCTACGATCAATTTAGAGTCACCAGTTAACCTAACCTGCATGTCTTTGGACTGTGGGGGAAACCGGAGCACCCGGAGGAAACCCGTGCAGACACGGGGAGAACATGCAAACTCCGCACAGAAAGGCCTTCGCCGGCCTCGAACGCAGGACCTTCTTGCTACACCACCGCGCCGCCTACAGTTAAGAATAATGAATCTTTTTTCCACTCATTTGTGTTCATCACAACTTTCCAGACAGTATTGCGATTTTGCAGCCAAGTCATATTATTATTCAAGTTCAAGTTAACCTTATTATCAATAATGCCATATGTGCAGGACATACAGAGAATTGAAATTGCGTTTCCCTCTTGTCCGCGGTGCAAACAGTAACAAACATCTCATCTCATCTCATTATCTCTAGCCGCTTTATCGTATTCTACAGGGTCACAGGCAAGCTGGAGCCTATCCCAGCTGACTACGGGCGAAAGGCGGGGTACACCCTGGACAAGTCGCCAGGTCATCACAGGGCTGACACATAACCATTCACACTCACATTCACACCTACGGTCAATTTAGAGTCACCAGTTAACCTAACCTGCATGTCTTTGGACTGTGGGGGAAACCGGAGCACCCGGAGGAAACCCACGCGGACACGGGGAGAACATGCAAACTCTGCACAGAAAGGCCCTCGCCGGCCACGGGGCTTGAACCCGGATCTTCTCGCTGTGAGGCGACAGCGCTAACCACTACACCACCGTGCCGCCCCTTGGTAAAAGATATAAACTTTAAAAATATATATATATATATAAGCTAAAGCTATCTAAGAAAAGACAGTGGCAATCCAGAAAGTATGTTGCAGTGTGAACAGAATTAATGGTATAAATTTAATGACAATATGAAAATTATCCTGAAGTCACAGCTTAAATCATGTTCTCCATATTTTTCCCAGAGTATCGATCGGTATTATTGGTAAGAAAAAAAAAATCGACCTTTAAAGTGCCATTCCACCATTGGATGTATTCTTTGGCATAAAATACAATATATTTTATGACAACATGACTAGACAGAGAAATCTTTTAGCTTCAAAATGATATATCAAACATAATTTTTTGACAACGACAAGTATATTAATTTTGCGACCAAAGTCACCTACCCTTTTAATTTCCGCGCGGTAGTGAAACGTGATGTCATCGGCAGGTTCCCCTTCTTGTGTACCACGTCACGTGTGACGTGGCACAGATTATCAGCAATGGCGGATAGAACGCGATTTCCACTTGTCGATTGCTGTGCCGATATTCACCATCGACCGTCTCCTTTGGGCATCACTTGCTATTTTCCTTCGCTTCTTTTCCGAAGCTGACAATCGCGTTCTATCCGCCATTGCTGATAATCTGTGCCACATCACACGTGACGTGGTGCACAAGAAGGGGAACCTGCTGATGACATCACGTTTCACTACCGCGCGGAAATTAAAAGGGTAGGTGACTTTGGTCGCAAAATTAATGTACTTGTCGTGGTCAAAAAATTGTTTGATATATCATTTTGAAGCTAAAAGATTTCTCTGTCTAGTCATGTTGTCATAAAATATATTGTATTTTATGCCAAAAAAATACATCCAATGGTGGAATGGCACTTTAACCCTCATCCTACCATGCTATTTTACACCTTAATCTTACCATGTGGGGTCCGTTTGGACCCCAATATTTTTCTTTAAAATTAAAGCTTATAAAGACAAAATCACCAGATAAGTTTTGTTCAGAACATCTTGTATTAATAACAGCAATACACTAAAGGGCCCAAGGCATAAAGAACACACTTAACCTTCATCCTACCAGCCAATTTTACATACATAAACTACCAGGCGGGGTCCGTATGGACCCCAGGAGGGAATACCTTGAAATCAATGCAGTAAGAACCAATTCAATGCAGCAAACAGACATAACTTTATTGAAGAACAAAATCCACTATGGCTGAATATCAATGATGTATTATAAATGCAATAACATTGCAATAATATTGCAATGTTATTGCATTTATAATACATGTAGCATACATGTAGCAAATTATAGCGCCACAAAAAAAATTGGCATTATATACATGATTTTTGCAGCTCATGCAGCTGTAAAACATTCTGGATTACAACTTAGGTCTTTTCTTACAGAATTTAAAACAAAAAAGTAATTGTAAAATAATTTAGGGCTTTTGTTTTGCAGCCTGTGCTTATTGCAGCAGTGGGGTCCACACGGACCCCAAGAAGGAATGCCTTGGTAGGTTCATTATGGAACATAAAAGAAATAAAAGAAGTTAACTTTCAGTGTGCTATTCAATTATAAAATGAAAGACAGATAAACTTTACTGGCGGCACGGTGGTGTAGTGGTTAGCGCTGTCGCCTCACAGCAAGAAGGTCCTGGGTTCGAGCCCCGGGGCAGGCGAGGGCCTTTCTGTGCGGAGTTTGCATGTTGTCCGCGTGGGTTTCCTCCGGGTGCTCCGGTTTCCCCCCACAGTCCAAAGACATGCAGGTTAGGTTAACTGGTGACTCTAAATTGAGCATAGGTGTGAATGGTTGTCTGTGTCTATGTGTCAGCCCTGTGATGACCTGGCGACTTGTCCAGGGTGTACCCCGCCTTTCGCCCGTAGTCAGCTGGGATAGGCTCCAGCTTGCCTGCGACCCTGTAGAAGGATAAAGCGGCTAGAGATAATGAGATGAGATAAACTTTACTCTGGGGTCCGGTTGGACCCCAATAACAAATTAATTATACCTTCACAATGCAAAAAGCCGATCTTCCGGTGCTTTAGTGTTTTAATTAAGACATAAATTCCGACAAATTCATAAAACGGTGAGGCAGTATGTCACATATTTTTAAAATGGCAAACAAACATATAGACCCTTTTCACGTGATGTCACGACAAACGCGGCCGCCATTTTGGACGTGTACTACCAGTAGTTTACCACAGCCAGCATTGAGGAACGGCAGCAAAGAAAGTGTTTATTTTCAGCAAGACTTCCATCATGCCACTATATTGTTGTGCACCTGGATGTAGTAACCATCAACAAACAAGGCAAGGGTTATCATTTTATCGGATCCCGGTAGATGCTGACCGACGGAGAAGATGGATAGCGGCATACCAACGCTTGTGTAGTGACCACTTTGTTGGAGGTAAGACGAATAAAATTAGCCAGAAAAGGCATTACATTGCTGTTAACATTCTGTGGCGGCGAGTGTGTAACCAAATAGGCTAAAATAACCCATTGTAACCTCTTTGTTCTTCTGTAGTAGCTATTAGCTAACGACATTAGCTAGCGTTGTGTTCCTTTGCTGTTGGTAGACTGTAGGACAGATCAGAGGCAGTGTCCTACAAACAGCGCTTAATTTGAGGGGGAGCAAGCCGGAGCGCGCTCCGGAACCTCGGGCGTTGGCTCCGGCAGCTATTTACACTGGATCCGGTGATCCGACACCTCTTTTGACTATGTAACAAAAAAACCCCAAAAACAAATAATTAAATAAAAAATGCAAGTTTATTTAGTGTTAATGTCTGATTTTGATATCTGTCTTGTTGGTGATTTCTCTCATGAAATGACATCCACAAAATATCTGCAGATGAACTTAATTTGCAGTGTTATTACAAAACATGCCCAGAAGCGCAACGCCCACGCCCCCCTCTTTTTTTCCCGCACCGGAGCCGCTCATCCTCTGCGCTCCGGGACCTCCCACTTTACAAATTAAGCACTGCCTACAAATAAGTGTTCAAAATAAGAGGAACATGTATTTGTCTCTTAAATCCAGGCCGTTCCCTGTAATCTGTAACAACGGTTGGAGAAAGTAATGGCAAATAGTGAGTGCACAAACCATAGAAGGTAAACTGTACACAGTGCCAGGGCAGTGTGATGGTATGTCTACTTTTAGATTGTGTTAGGCAGCTGGGCCATAGAAGGTTCACGCTGCACGCTACACGCGTGTAAAGAAAAGTGGACAAACGTAGCATGACTTGCTCTGGGCCATAGAACGGCGTTCACGTTGCACGCTGCACACTTCACGCGTGAAGCGTGAAATGAACATGCACACTTTTTTCTAGGCGTGAAGACGGAAATTCCAGTCAATGCATGCGGTCACCGCCGCACCAGCCAATCAGAACGGGTCTAGGGAGATAACTCTATGCTTTCAGGGGAAAACTTCAGAAAAAATATAATTGAATGGTATAATTGAAAAATGGCGGCACGGTGGTGTAGTGGTTAGCGCTGTCGCCTCACAGCAAGAAGGTCCTGGGTTCGAGCCCCGGGGCCGGCGAGGGCCTTTCTGTGCGGAGTTTGCATGTTCTCCCCGTGTCCTCGTGGGTTTCCTCCGGGTGCTCCGGTTTCCCCCACAGTCCAAAGACATGCAGGTTAGGTTAACTGGTGACTCTAAATTGACCATACTGTAGGTGTGAATGTGAGTGTGAATGGTTGTCTGTGTCTATGTGTCAGCCCTGTGATGACCTGGCGACTTGTCCAGGGTGTACCCCGCCTTTCGCCCGTAGTCAGCTGGGATAGGCTCCAGCTTGCCTGCGACCCTGTAGAAGGATAAAGCGGCTAGAGATAATGAGATGAGAATGAGATAATTGAAAAATAGTTCTTCATCGGGATTGTCAAGCAGATTATAGAATGTTCGGTGAAATTCACCACGGGTTTCTCTCAGAAGGAAGTGTTCTCGGCTCCAAATTCTGTTCCTTTTTCTCTTCCTCTGTCTCAGTAAAAGCAGAATGAGGCAATCGTCGTCATCCGAAGAGTCCATATTGTTGTATTACTCGGTCAAAGTAGAACAGACGCAACACGTGAACATCCAAGCATGAAGTTTAATGGCCCAGGGTCCGGTTCTTCACGTGAACGTGTAGCGTGCAGCGTGAACCTTCTATGGCCCAGCAGCCTTAGCTTATCAATGAACACACTCGTCACTCGACGAGTTTCACGTCTTTACGACGGATACTTAAACGTGTGTTAGGTATTATTGTTGCAGTCTAAGCAGTCATTGTAGCAGCTAGATGAGCGAGAACCGAAAGGGTCTGTGCCATAAACCGTCATTTCTGTACGGCGTTGCTAATGTGTCGTTACTGTTGTTATCTCTCCCTCTGCTCGCCCTGTAAATGCCCCACGTCGCTGGATAGCGAAGGTGTTTTCTGCATCTCGCTCCTTTTTCTTGTATGTTCTCCGTTTGTCGCCTTCCTCGCATTCAAACCAATTCGAGCCGAAGTCTGCTACATGTCCAAAATGGTGGTCGCGTTTACGAAGGTCACGTGACTGAAAAGGGTCCAGATGGACCCCACTTGGTAGGATGAAGGTTAATGTGACACTGCACCCTGGTGTTGCTCTGGCTGTAGTACCGGTTTCCACCGCTGGGTGGTGTGTGAGAGTCAGAGAGAGTGTGAGTGAGTGAGTGGAGTTTCTGCGGAGAGACGCTCCGATGGTGCTGAATTTTTCCAAGATGTCGTCGCTGGAACAGAGACTCTCCCGAATCGAGGAGAAACTGAAGCAGGAAAATAACGAACCTCGCCGACGGATCGACCTCAACATCGACATGAGCCCGCAGCGTTCGCGCCCGAGGCCCAGTAAGTGCCTGCGGATGTTTCTGAGGAGTTTAGCGGAGAGACAGGAGCGAGCCTTGGGCACAAGCTAACATGCTAACTGGCGAGCTACATAAACAAAACACCAAGCGCTCAGTATCCGCGCTGAGCTCCGGTCTAAACGCTTGACAGCCTGTCGGACAATCAGGCAGATGTTTATTCAGTGTGTGTACGAATAGAAAATGCGAATATAATTTATTAAACCCTTTATTCTGTCAAGATAGTGAATTTGTAATGTCTTGTTTACTGTAAAGCTAAGCTAGCAGAGGCCCTTGTCCCTAATCAGTCGACAAGACATGGCTAGCTGTAGCTAATTTATACATTCTGACGAGTTGCTTTTTGTTTTACAAAATAAAAAAGTATTTTGCTTGGGTAAACCTAGTCATGTTTACAAAGAAATGTGTGGTAGCTTTCCAAATTTGAGCTCGCTGAAGGGAGCTTGTTAGCATAACTCATAATTAGCCGTCTAACATGAGCTAACATGCTAACGTTAATGGCAGGGTCTGTTCTGCTGGATACAGAGCTCACAAATAATCCGAATTACACTTTCTCTTTCTCTTTCTCTCTAGAAACCAAATACAGGTGACCAAGTAAAACTATGGACGGTCGGTTTATACAAATCACACACACACACGTCAATTATGGAGGTGTCATGTTCACACTGGTCGCTGTTTCGCAATAAAACCTGTGCCAATCCGAAACATAGCTATTCAGTTACAGGTTTCACACCTTCTACCGCTGATCCGGATCCGGAGAGCAGCCCAGACTTCCCTCTCCCCAGCCAGCTCTTCCAGGGGAATACCGAGGCATTCCCAGGCCAGCCGAGAGATATTAGGAGTGTTCACACGGCACATATTTGCACCGATGTATTTTGTTGCGATATATCTTACACCGGTGCAAATTTTGTGGAGCGTTCACACATCACAACCCTGCTTACTAGAGAGAAGCGTGTTAGCCCCACTTGCGTTCACACGGCAGTTTTTGCGACCGTGCTATAGACCCTTTTCACTCACGTGACCTTCGTAAACGCGACCGCCATTTTGGACATGAAGAAATAACGGTTTATGGCACAGAGCCTTTCGGTTCTCGCTCATCTAGCTGCTACAATGATTGTTTAGACTGCAACAATAATACCTAACGCACATTTAAGTATCCGTCGTAAAGACGTGAAACTCGTCGAGTGACGAGTGTGTTCATTGATAAGCTAACACAATCTAAAGGCCTCTGCATGCTCTTGCGACAAGGCTTTCGCAGATAGCTTTTCGCAGACAGTTGTAATTTATCGTTGAGCGGGGAGTATAGGCGTGCGCAATGTTATTCACCGCCACAACGCAAGGGGGTGCGAAGTCGCTAGGAGTAGTTGGTGGGTGTGGTTAGTGGAGTGTTTATCCTCCGGTTACTTATAATGACTAGAACTTTTTTTTTTTTTTAATAATGACTAGAACTGGAGTCGTATAGATGTACGTACTTCCTCAATCAACTGCTCTTCATGCTGCTCCATCTTCGCTCGTGTTTTTAAAAATGCCGGTCGTGAAAACAAAACAAACCGGGAAAGTAGGGAAGCGGAAGTGCGTGTACAGCGGATGTAGAGTGGACCAATCAGAGCCCTCTTGTCTGCGAGGCTTCTGCGGTGGTCACAATTTTTGGGAGGTGCGCGCAGAGCGTCTGCGAAGGTGGGGGGGCTACGCAGACACCGTCTGCGACACCATCTGCGAGGACTGGGTTGTCAGCATAAATTGGCCTTAAAAGTAGACATACCATCATACTGCCCTGGCGCTGTGTACAGTTTACCTTCTATGGTTTGTGCACTCACTATTTGCCATTACTTTCTCCAACCCAGTGTTTGAACTATGCCGATATTTTCGGGGGGTCCCTTTTTTCCCTTGGGGGGGGGGGGAGCTTGCGCTTGTCTCAGAGCGCGGATCTCCAAACACATGAGAAGCCTATCTTACGCACATATCACGCGGACTCCACACACGCATCACGTCTGAAGTCATAACTCATCAGGGGAAATCGTATCCGCGTTGGCATGTTCAAAAAACAACCTCGCGTCAACAATGATACCACACGCAAGGAAAAAAAAAAAAACAGTCAGGCTACTCAACACATCTGATCCACAGCAGCACCAAAGCATCACTGGAAATCATGTCAACAACCAATCTTCCATTTCAACACGCGTCAACAAACAAATGGCACCACAAACATGAACGAATCGGTCAGGCTACCGATTCCAAACCCACAGCAGACGAATAATTAAATGCATCTTACCTTAAAGCAGAATCGACCACAAAGGAAGTGTGTTGGCACACTTCCTTTCTACTAGTTTGTCCCCCCAACCTGGCAGCAGCAGTCGTTGTCATATCGGTTTATTTTATCTTTGATGTAAACACAACACTTCGGATATGCAAATGCTTCCCGTTACACACGATTGCTATGTCAATAAACATCATTTTGCCAATATTTTAGAGACCATCCATCTTCTCCGTCGGTCAGCATCTGTCGGGATCCGATAAAATGATAAATCTTGCCTTGTGTGTTGATGGTTACTACATCCAGGTGCACAACAATATAATGGCATGATGGAAGTCTTGCTGAAAGTAAAAACTTTCTTTGATGGCTATATTCCTTTCGATGCTTCGCCGTCGTTCCTCGTTGTTGGCTGTGGTAGACTACTGGTAGTTCATGTCCAAAATGGCGGCCGCGTTTGTCGTGACGTCACGTGGGAAGGGTCTATACGATAGTAATAATGCGGAAATGAAATATGCGCATGCGTGAAAATGCACTTCCTTTTCCCGGTTGTCATGGCATCACCAAGCGCCGGGAAAACAACGTGGATGAAGACACCAGTGTTGCTGCTGACGTTTTCCAGCCCAAAATATGTTCAAATCCGTCAAAATGCACTTAAAACCGCCCAATCTGGCAACACTGGAAGACACGCAGTTCTGTCGTTGTTGATTTTCGCCATTTTGGAAGCGCAAAATACCAGGATACAAATTATGCAATGCCCATATGTAGTCAACTCTCCTCACGCGTAGCGAGTCGACCCCCGTAGCGTTCAGACGTCCCATTTTATATCGGTGCTGCCCCGCAAACTAGCATTTACTCCGGAGTAAATTTCTTAAACCACCTCCTGAGCAGGGTTAGATTTGCACCGGTTTAAGCAGCTTTCAGGGGCTACACTGGTATAACTTTGTACCGTGTGAACGCTCTGCCGGGGCAGCCCCGGTGCTACACCGGAGTAAAAGTTGCCGTGTGAACACCCCTATAATCTCTCCAGCGTGTCCTGGGTCTGCCCCGGGGTCTCCTCTCGGTGCAGCATACCCAGAAACCCTCCCTTAGGAGGCATCCAAGGTGCCCGAACCACCTCAACTGACTCCTTTCGATGTAGAGGAGCAGTGAGTCTTTCCTGAATGACCAAGCTTCTCAGCATGCCCTTGTGGAATAATCCCTTCTTCATCTACACACTTTGTTCCTTGTTTAATTGCAGTCAGGTTTTGGAGACCCTGTTCACACTTGGCAGTTCGATGCGTATCAGGATTATAGCCTGGATACGGACCGTAGACGTAAAAATGTAAACGTCGGGATCAGACAACGTGATATTCTGTCTTTCGTGATGATCGCCGTGTCAGATTAGGAAATCATAGTGCTGTGTCTTGATCAGGAGACTGCGAGTTTGAGCCTGACCAATCATCATTCGTGTCTTTGTGGGTCGAGAAATTGTCAATCATGGCTATTATCGTAGATGTTGACAAACTAGGTGAGAAAATACAAAAAATTCTGACATGCTAGACTTTTTGTCGTGGAGCGTCCCAGACAGTGTCCTTTGATTGTGTCACATGACGACAAGGCTCGTTCCTGATGTTTATATCCGGGCCCGACATTAGAAATTTGTCGACTATGATAAAATTGGGCTGAATTCATGTGGTGTCTTCCCGGCATCATTGTCACTGCCAAACCTGATCCGGGCTTGAGGCAAACCATGTTTGGTTGACTTGGACAGAATTGCAGTAGTTGGGTGGCTGGTTCCTTTCTGCACACTCGTGTACACACGTTCACACCTATGGGCAATTTAGAGTAGCCATTTAACCTAACCGCATGCCTTTGGACTGTGGAGGAAACCCACGCAAACATGGCGAGAACATGCAAACTCAGAAAGGCCCCCGTCGGTCACTGGGCTTGAACCCAGAACCTTCTTGCTATGAGGCGACAGTGCTAACCACTGCATCAGCATGCCACCTCCTTCCTGGCATAAGACATTTAAAGCAGATTTTACATGTAATTGTTTTCATTAACATTTGTAGCAGGATTGAAAACTGATCTCGGTGTCATCTATAACCTGCAAGTCATCGAACATTTAATCAGTTGTTGTATACAAAATATGGTTTCACCATCTTCAGCATTTCTATCCCAAAGTTTTTGTTGTATAAACAGAGGTTTGGTTTGTGTTTGAGTGCATTCTCATTACCAGTTGAAACTGGGGTCTGAATCTGCATTCACGTATGACCTCTTCATGAGGCCAGAGAGGTCGTTTATCTCCAACTTCCCTTCATCAAACTGGATAACTTGAATTCCACCAGTTGATTAGTGTGTTTTGTTTAAGTTGGCTTGGACAAGGTGCTGATGAGGTTGTGGCGAGATCAGGTGTCGAAACCGTCAGCATTAGGAACATGTATATCTCCAGTGTTTCCCGCAGAAAATTGCTTAGTCAAGGTGGTGAGTCTTCGGTGGGCATCACGCGCGGCACGGATAGTGGTCCGGGGGGGGTTGTCGGGCCGTAACGCATCACACGTTGCACAGATAGTCCGGGGGGGTAGTAGTACTACAATAATAACAAAGCTGTGTAGAACTGTAAAATAGGTATTTATTGAAATTAAATGTCACAACTACTTACAAAAACTGAGGTAAAATGGTTTCCTGGCCAATAAAAGTGCTCATAAAAAAAGTGCTCAACAGCCATAATTTATATTGCCTACCTTAATACATTTATATTAGGCCTACTTATATTAGCACATGAACATTATATAGCATTAGGCTATATAATTATATTATTATATTATCTTTCTTATATTAGTACATGAAAATTAAATTTCACTGTAACAGTGCAAATGCACCGTTTAGATGAGCAGTTACAAATACAACTTACCTTCTTATTCCACCGACGATAATGGCAACGTCTCGACTTTCCCGCTGAACCGTTGAATTTAAAATTAAAATGTTTGTAAATATGGCCTCGAGGACATATGGCGTAGTAATATATCCAACCACTAGGTGCCGCAGTTTAGTCTAGCTGTCAGTCCCTGCGCTGAAATGCATTACCACTTCGGTTTTTTTTTTTTTGGACGCATTTTTTTTTTTCTTGGAACCTTGCTAGGGCGGGCGGTCGAGTTACCCAGGGCGGCCACCTTGCCTGGAAAGTGCTGGGGGAAACACTGATCTCACAAGCTGTGTGTCAAATGTCTGATAGATAGATTAACCCCCCACACACACACCAAATTCAGTCTTGCCAATTTGCACCCATGACCTAACAATCCCCAACAAACCATGGAGCATTTAGCAAACACATGCTTCCTTCAAGAAACATGAAACCAGACTGTACATCGTTTCCAAATTGCCGTTGATGTGTCACAGAGCAACATAGAGGAAAGCACTACCTGCCCTCTTCCACATACATGAACTCACTGATGGCCACATTGCCTAATGCCCCTCTGATTGACCGGGGGAAAGAGTAGTGCCTTCCCTCCTACCCTAAGGCCCTGTCCACACGGCAACGGATTCAGGTGAATCTGATAAAATTGTTTATCGTTTCGGCCTGGTGTCCACATGGCACCGCCGTTTTGGGTGCCCCAAAACAAAGTCTTTTGAGAACGGGTTCCAGAGTGAAAAAATCTGGCAACGGAGCCGTTGCGAAGTCGTCTGGATGAGTAGAACGGATTTGTTTACGATGATGTCACAACCACATGTGCTTCACGCCGGGTAGAAGTGTAACGAACTCGATGCGAGTTGTCAACAAATCCTATAACTTGGTTCATGAAACGCGCTTACAAAATATTTTCACTGTGAATATTTATTGTGTAATGGTGCAAAGTGAGAGAGTGAGAGAATAGCCCTTAGGGCAGAGTCAATCCCGCCAGCAAAAATAGGGAAAAAAAAGGAGCGATCTCACCTCTTCAGATGTTGGTTTAAGTCCGACAACACATTCCTCAAAAAGGGCGTAGAAGAACAAAGTAATCCATCACCGTGTAACATTCAATTTATTCCGGACCATTAAAGAATTCTGGAGGATATCAGAATGTTGGCGTACCGGCTTCCATCTACCCCCGTTCATTCCTCTTTCCGTGTCTCCATTCAAAAAACGAACACGTGATTTAAAGGGACTATATCCATAGGATAGGGAGTGAGAAAGTGTGTGCGTGTGACAGTGACAGGGATAGTCACTGTGCGCATGCGCAGTTATGCGCATGCGTCTACTTCTGTTGTTCTGGTGTCTCCGATGGGGCCGTCTTACAGCGCACGTAGAGGTGTGGCATGTGTATTGCATCGTTTTCAGCAAGCGTTGCTTTGCCATATGAACCTGATATTTTACTGATCCGTTGCCCATGTGGACGCGATATTTAAAAAAAAAAAAAAAAATCTCGTTGCCGTTGTCGTGTGGATGTAGCCTAAGAACACAGTCAGTTTTGCTCTCTTGATGGTTGTCGCATTGTCTTTATTCAGACTTGTGATCTCCCAACAATAGGGCTAACGCTGTTCTGTTGAGACAGTCAGGAGCAGTGTCTGGTCCATTTTGTCATCCATTATGGTCAAGAATTCCAACTTTCACAAGAAGAGGCTATTTGACAGACGACCAAAGTGATGTGCAGGTGGGGTGATTTCTGAAAATGGTGCCACGACTCCGGTGCAGCAGAGCAGATGAAATGCTTTTGGTTACGTCACATATGGAATACCATTCAAGTGCTCTTCAAAGCTCATTGATATCATCATGCACCAAAGGACTGATAGAAACTGGTACCAGAAAGTATGGCTCGTCAACAAGACATGGCAAATAGCAAGATCCTAATAGTTGTATCCATCTCCATGTACGATACGGAATCCTGACCTGCTCACAGTAACTGGCACTCCACTTGCTGTGTTATTGTGAGCCTGGAATAGCCAGGTACCATTTCAAGCAAGTATACCAGTACTCAATCCTTGACTTGCAAGTGACGTCAAAGCAAAATAGAAACCCAGATGTCGGCCATGTTGGTGGATATACAAATGTGGGATCAAGCGACATTCCATACAAAACATAGTCACGTGTGCGCAACTCTCTTTGTGCTTCCACTGCTTTAAGGGTTGTTTTACAATCAGGTTGCGCGAGCTAAAAATCACATTTAACACTTATTATCTTCAATATCAAAAGGCTTGACTAAACAAACTTGGTTGTTTATTGTAGCCCTGTGATAGCTCTATTTACCATGCAAAAAAAATTTGGTGATAACGTTATTTTTGGTGAATGTATGGCAATATATGTCATATTTAGCAAAATTACTCGTGTCGTTTAGAAAAAGTGCTTTTTTTGACCACAGGTAGCTCCAAAAGGGATGCACTTAAATCATTCTTTATACCATAAAACACATATTTGGTTCCATATCATTGGAAACGTAGTTAAGTTTTAATGTTGAATGCCAGTAAGTTTTCAGACTATTTTGATCAAATTAGTATGTAATTGTAGGGCTGCACAATTAATCGAATTTAATCGAAAATCGCGATTTTGGCTGCCACGATTAAATTAAATGAAAATCGCGATTTATTTCCATTTAAAATGCGAGCTCTGCTGCATATCTGATCAAGCACTTTTTGACCAGTACTCCGCCAAACCATTAGGGGGCGAACCGACGCATGTAAGGTTTCATTACTCCGCCTAAATAAGCAAGCAAGCCAAGTGCGCAGAGCTTCAGTGCAGCGGTATCCAGTGTTGCCAGATTGGGTGGTTTTAAGTGCATTTTGGCGGATTTGAACATATTTTGGGCCGGAAAACATCAGCACTGTCTGGCAACACTGGCGGTATCTTCTTCAAGGGGTGATGGCGTGAGAGTAGGTAACAGATTGAGCGTATTTAGCACTGGAGGCAATGCTGTGACCTGCCTTCGCTCATGTTTAAAGCCAGAGCATGTTGATAGGCTGGTCTTTCTAGCTAAAAACTTGTAGGCCTCATTCAGTATAATGCTATGTAATTGTTGCAATTGAGTTTTCAGTTCCTTCATCCTTTGGTAATTTCTTGGATAAATTTCATTTATTTGTCATTTGGAAATCAGAATTTCTCTTTTAAATTTCATTCTGCACTGAAAGCTGTTCATATTGTTTGTTTGAATATAGTGAAATAAAATTTAAGTGATTTCCCTAACATCAAGAATAATCGTGATTAATAATCGCGATAACAATTTTGATCAAGATAATCGTGATTATCATTTTTTCCATAATCGTGCAGCCCTATGTAATTGTGTCAAAAAAATGTCCTCTCCGAGACAGCTAATTTTTCAATATAAAATAACATATCTAAAATGATTATTTTCATCCTAAAATGTGGTCAAGATATTGGGACATAAATATTAGAGACAACTAACACAAAGCTTACAGCCTTATATTTAAAAGCACTATGGAAGTAGTGGATTCTGAATTGTCAAAAAAAAAAAATGTCCTCTCCGAGAATCACTTCATTTGTTTCTCCCGTCTCATAGCAGATTACACAAAACTACCATACACACACGCGTCAAAAAATGACCTGAAATCTGTTCTTTAACTTGTCCTTCACTTAAAAACTGGTACAAGAACCAATTTGAATTTTGGACCCCTGTGACCCAAACTTTGTACCCTGATTGTAAAACAACCCTTAAGCATTCTTTTAGCTATGCCATATCATTGCTGTATATGGTTGTGGTCACGACGGTACTTGTGACCGTGGCACGTTCCAATTTTTTAGAATTCCGTCCGTGATTCGGAAAGAGGGCGAGGAAACTCTGAGGCTTAGTATGGAGAGGAGACGAGGGGATCGGGACACTTCATCCAATGACTGTTTCGTCCAATAGTTAAAACATTTTGTCCAAAGCCTTTTTCATATGCACTATCAATTATTTTATATTTCAGGTATTCCTGTGTTTCGCGAACGAAAGCCCTGCGAAAGCGCTTAAAGTTTTAACATGATTCAGCCAGCTTTAAAAATTAATAACTCGGCCAGGGGAGCTCACAGCAAAGCCAAACTTGACAGGCACCTTCCTCCAAGCCTCCCACTTTGAAAGAGCACGGTCTCAGGTCGGTAGGACCCCACCTCGGGCCGGGATTCGCGAATGAAGCCCCCGTGAGAGCGCTGCTCCGTGCCTGAAGGTTTAATATGATCAGCCGGAAACGTAGACATACAAGCGAGCAGACTGCAATGAGAAGGGAGTGAACTCATCCCAGGGTCAGCAAGTGGCACGGGCCTACATGGTTACCTCCCCCTTAGTACGCTCTTTAGTGTCAAAGCGCACGTACTATGGCACTCATTTGCTTTACAAAAATGTGTTTTGCTTCAGTCAAATTCCATTGAGAATTCCTCCTTTTTTTGAACAAATACTTGAAATATAAAATAATTGATGGTGCATGTGACAATGTCTTAACTGTTGGAGGAAATGGTCACTGGGCGAAATGACCTGTATTCGTACTCGATGGTTGGTAGAAGCGTCTTCAGAAAAGTCTAATTTTTTAAAATAATATGAGTCAAAACCACACATCCATTTACTCTTTGTATTGAATCTTCCCTGGACGGTTCAAATCGTGGTAATAATGAGGAAATTCAGCATTGTTTACAGACACGTTTTCAGCAGCTGCCATCCTAGTTGCTTTGTATATCCACCATCATGGCGGACGCTCATGACGTAGCACATTTTGATCGTGTGGTTGCAAGTCATCTATTGCCCCTTTTCCACCAAATCAGTTCCAGGGCTGGTTCGGGGCCAGTGTTTAGTTTGGAACCGGGTTTTCTGGTTCCACTGACAAAGAACTGGCTCTGGGGCCAGAAAAACCGGTTCCAGGCTAGCACCAACTCTCTGCTGGGCCAGAGGAAAAAACCGCTTACGTCAGCGGGGGGGGGCGGAGTTGTTAAGACCAACAACAATATCAAGACCGCGAAAGATCACCATTTTTAAGCGACGAGAAGCAGCAGCTGTACAAATGCGAAGTCATCCATTATTATTATTATTATTGTTGCTGCTGCTTCTTCCGTGTTGTTTTTGCTTTGATATTCGCGCCAAGGTTTATGCAAACGTAGCGACGTAACTGACGTATACAGCGACATAATGACGTGGCTTCCCTTAGCACCGCGAACTATGGAAAAACAAACTGGTTCTCAGCTGGCTCACAAGTTGAACGAGTTGTGAACCAGCACCAGCACTGGCCCCGAACCAGCCCTGGAACTGATTTGGTGGAAAAGGGGTATGAATCACATTGGTGTGTTCCTATAATGCGCACATTGGTCGGTTTGTAGGCTGAGAGACCAAGGCTGAGACTAGGGATGGGAATCAAGCACCAGTTCCAAATTGTCTGATCCTTTGGAATCGTATGCCTCCAAAGGTTACATGAGGGTATTTTTCTGATGGTTGTTCATTGCAAAAACTCATGCATCGTGTAATGTCAAACACTGCATCTATGCTGCTTGAAACTTGCAACAAGAATGAATCATGGCTGAGAGGTCCAAAGCATGGCTTCATTTCATGAAGAAAGATGGCACCAGTGGTACTTATAATGTCTGTCTGTAAAATGATCATTTCGAGTAAGGGTGGGAACACCAGCAATATGTGGCATTTCCACTCTTACCCCTTTTCCACCAAATCAGTTCCAGGGCTGGTTCGGGGTCAGTGCTGGTGCTGGTTCACAACTCGTTCAACTTGCGAGCCAGCTGAGAACCAGTTTGCTTTTCCATAGCTCGCGGTGCTAAGGGAAGCCACGTCAGTTACATCGCTGTATACGTCAGTTACGTCGCTGTATACATCAGTTACGTCGCTACGTTTGCATAAACCTTGGCGCGAATATCGAAGCAAAAACAACACGGAAGAAGCAGCAACAATAATAATAATAATGGATGACTTCGCGTTTGTACAGCTGCTGCTTCTCGTCGCTTAAAAATGGCGATCTTTCGCGGTCTTGTTATTGTTGTTGGTCTTAACACCCCCCCCCCGCTGACGTAAGCAGTTCTTTCCTCTGGCCCAGCAGAGAGTTGGTGCTAGCCTGGAACCGGTTTTTCTGGCCCCAGAGCCAGTTCTTTGTCAGTGGAAACAGAAAACCCGGTTCCAAACTAAGCACTGGCCCCGAACCAGCCCTGGAACTGCTTTGGTGGAAAAGGGGCATCTGTGTAATTTGTAAATCTTTCGATGCAACATGAACTAAAATTCCAGGAACGCCGTGTATTTGACTCTGCTTCCCAGCCAAGCAGCACATCTGGTACCGAGGATAAAGATCCCATCTGGGTAAATCCACCTCAAATCACCAGATTTCAGAAAATGTTCCCAACTGACCATCTCCAATTTGTATCATGCTTTCACAAACCAATGTTGTTATTCCCAGTAAACACCATACAAAATTTCAGCCTTATATCTTGGAGTTTTTGAGATATTGGGGCTTTAAAAATGGCGCGCTATGCTGATTTTACTGTAAAAACGAGTGGTACAGAAAAAAATGCTAAGTTCAATAAGTCATTACTTTTGAGCTATTCATGCTACATGCATGAAATTTTCAGGAGTTGTTCTTAAGTACTAGATGTCTCTAACTGCTATAAAAGATCATCCACAGTTGCATATTTGTCAGTTTATAGCTTGCTGAAAACTGTTAAAAAAATGCATTTGTGGATCTTTGGAGTTTTGGTCCTCTGTATTTCCACATTGAAGCACATTAGAGCTTTCAAATTTTGGTATTTATTTTTCATGTTGTAGAACTATTTTGGTGGCTAAGTATTTTTTGAAAACAAATACAATTTTCTGCTTTATGAGGCATTAAAAATGGAAAAAAAATCATTTCACACCTATTTCAAATGCACATTGCTCGTGTTTGACAAGGTCCACCATAAAAAGAATTATACCTGTGGAAAGAGCATGTCTTCATTAATTTATTCACAAAATATGAAGTTGGTGTCTTGAACCAAACCATATTTATTAAGGTATCAAATACGCCATGTTTCACCACAAACAGAAATGTAAACTACAGAGCCACTGTACTTAAAATACAATGACACAATTGAATCAGAGAACTAATGTTTGTATTTCATGTCTAAATATTCAGCTTATCTTTATTCTGCAAGTTTTCCCATACTCAGTTCTACAATTTAAAGGGGAACTTGAATCATTTTTAAACTTGCTTTATTTCTTACGTTTTCGGCTTTAGTAACCTTATATCGTGACTCGTATCGGCATTAGGGCTGTGCCGATAGACGATGCCATCGTCCATCGACGATGGTGGTCATCCATCACGATGGAGAGCCACCATCGTGATACCACGCCCCCTCCTGTCATAAACATGCATATACGGTATCATCTGGGCCTATTTAACCTAAAAAGTTAGTTTTTTGTTAGTTTAGTTAGTTAGTTTTGTTTAATATATAAATATATTATATAACATATATATAAATACATAATTATATAAATCATTATAAAGTAATATCCTATTACCGCTTGTTCACGTAGGCTATGATGCAGGGACGTGCTAGTGAACATAACGTGGTTACACAAATACAGTATGCTACTAATAATAAATTTTGACTTCATTTTTTAGCCTACACTATACTTTTAATGTAAAATTTGTCATGTTGTTCAAACAAATAGCCACTATTAACGACTTCAGTCGGGAAATATTTCACCTTATCAAACGGCAGTGAAGCGCAGACTTCGGCAGAAGTCAAATAACTTTAATCTGGTAAATAGGCCTACTTTCAGACTCAAAATGGTCCACTCTAAGCCATAATGTCAAACCAAATGGAAGAATGAAGGTGATTCTGATAAATGTAAAGACAGTAAAAAAAAACAATATTAAATCATGATTTTAAAAGCTGGTGCAATAATTCAAACACTAATAAATTGGAAAAATTACCGCGTTCAAGTGCGCACTAAAGGCCGAAACGCATCTTCAATTGATATGGTGTAAATAAACAATGAGTAATAGCTTAAGTGTAGTTTCTTCTCATAGTTTGAATACTAGTCTTTCATTGTTAGAGCTGATTAATATCTTGCCGTGATCAGTGAGTGCTCGGGGAGGTTCATTTCCACCTGCGCTTTGCGCAGCTCATTTCTCCGAAGCCAGCTGTGCGCAAACGCAGTGTTGACTGCTCGGCAAACTCCAAACGCTCGGTCTGTACTGGCCCTCTGTTGCGCAAGCGAGTTGGTTATGGCCAGGTTCAAATTGTGCCCAAAACAACTTAACCACGGCCATTTCAATTGCCTGATGGCTGTGACAATATTCGCCCCGTTGTTATACAGGCGATTTTTTTCTCCTCTATTTTCCATTCGGCAAGTGTCTCGCGCAATGCGTCTTCTAAATTGTCCGCTGAATGTGTCTCTGGCATGAAACTCGTCTGCAGGCATTTGGACTCCACATAATGTACGGTAGCTGACATATAGGGCATCATGTTGCAGCTGGACCACATATCCGTTGTCAAGGCCAAATATTCCACATCACCTAGCGCTTTTTTTCCTTTACGTGCCAAAGCCTCGGATGAGTATCTAATACTTTTAATAATAATAATAATAATAATAATAATATATTTAATAACGTGGTATTAAAATCCCCCCCCCGATATCATCGTCCATCACGATGTTTGCACTGTAAACATCGTCGATGCCAATTAAGGGGACATCGCACAGCCCTAATCGGCATCTAATTGCAATTAAATATTACACTTATCAGCCTATTTGGTTTTTAGCCATGTTGAATTTAGTTCGTTTGGTCCACGGCAGGCGTCGCTTATCCGCACAATCTTCACGAGACTTGTGTGAGACTTCGAAACGTGAAGTGTCAGCCAGGTGTCAGTGCCGCTGTTTTGAAGACTGTTTGCCAAACGAAGTATTGCACAAAAACGAGTTTAAATGACGCTTACTGCCTGCTTTTTTCAAACTTTCCTGATTGCTATCAAAACAAACAAAACGTCCGGCTTGATTACGTCAGCATTCGAAAGAGGGCGCACGCGTCTTTTGACAACCCGTGTCCAAAATCGCTCTCTACACACTATATAGGGCACTATATAGTGGGGACGCCATTTTGTAGTGCTGTCCGTGCCGAAAGAAATCAAATTAAACGAGATTCAAATTTGATTTAATAAAAGGCAGCGGCAAAGAAGAAAGCATTCAGCCTTGATTTAAAAAAAAAAAACCTGAAATATGCAAGTACTTTGTATTTATTAATGTGGGAAATACACTTGGTATAATACTGTATGTATTTATTACAAAAACCCACCAGCCGACTGATCTGACACGTTTTCATTGTGCGACAGTAAAAACGTAAGTACCAGCATGATGGACTAGTATCCAAAAGTGTTTTTTTTTTTTGTTTGTTTGTTTTTTTTATTCTTTTTACCAATGAGCTCACTATATAGTCCTCTATATAGTAATTCCCTATATAGGGAGTAGAGTGATTTCGGACACAAGGAACGTTGGCAGATGTTGGTCACCTTTTGATTTCTGCTGTACGTTTTACTTCTGTCCTACGATGTCTCGCACAGGTCTCAGCGAATCTCGTTTACGGCCATTGCTTTGACATATGGACTGATTATATAGTATAAGCAGAATCTGTAAAATCTTTTCAATTCCCTTCCTTAGCTGAGATTGGATATAATGCACTTCCTAATGTCTGATTTGGTTTCAGAATGATGTTAGACACGATTGGTGTTGGACTGGGGAACATATTAGGTGTATGTTTAGGGTGCAGGGTTTTTTTTAAATAAATAACTGATTTGTGGAGTTCAGAGTTGGAATAAATGCCATTTAATAACTATTTATCAGCTAAGTATTAACCTATGGCTCGGTCCGTACTATCAAGACCTTCGTCTGATATTTTCCCGTAAAGACCAAGCAAGCGAGGTTAATAAGTTTATTGTATGGCTTTTTTTTTTAATTTCTAAGATTAAAATAGACTGTTGTCATAATGAGGCGTGACGCTGCTTTCAATCACGTCATATTTGTAACATAGTTGAGTCACACATGCAGAAGAAATGGCTAGCGGTTTCAAAACTAAATTTCTGTTCGTGGTTTCTGAATGCTCTTCGTTGCTCCTTTCTGGAGTAACTCGGTGACTCTTGTTTGTCTTTTGTGTTTTGGCCGTTTTTGAGTCCCAGATAATTTTGTTTGCTTTTTGTAACATTGAAAGCCGGTGCCTTGGAAAGAAAGTCCATGATCACCCGCAGGCATTACGGGAAAATTCTGCCCACCAAGGAGCCAATCGGAGCGCACGATTTTACCGGAAGTAGCTCGTGCCATATAATAATGAGGGGTTACCCCCGACTTTCTAGACGACACCTACATTGTAGTTAGGCTTTTTAGACGTCATATCAGGTCTTCTTACCACATGGCACTTGGTTTGTGTAGTGCATGAGTGAGACAGACACTGATCAGGGTAGAGAGAGTTCTGGATTTTGTTATTTTCTGGCCACATTTTCCTGGCATTTCTGTGCTGAGAAGCGTTCACTACTTAAAGGAGATACGCAGAACCATGGCCTCACTTTTTGTTTATAAATGCCTTGAGACCTCAAGAAAGGCACAGGAATAGTTTTAAGCATTAACAATAAATCTAATATAGTAATTTTTACGATTAAAGCGATTCATATAGGTAGCGGTCTGAGTGAATGACCTTGACTTCCGTAACGTCACAGCAAGAAGGCTATCGGTCTCATTGCCATTTCTGCTATACTAAAACACAGAGCTGACTGCAACTCCGATCCTCCATTTTGAGCTAATTTATCGCCATGCTACGTAGATGTGTTGCTGGCAGGTGCAGCAACACGACAGGTGGATTTACGCTGCATTCATGGCCCAAGAATGTTCAAACTGCAAAGATTTGGACGCGTTTTGCGAGAAGTTCACGGGCACATTGGGTGGCTATGAAGTGGTCTCTCCTCTGCTCTGCACATTTTACTGAAGACTCGTACGAGACCTCTGATCTGTTGAGGAGCGTTGGCTATAAGCCCGTATTGAAAGAGGGTGCAGTACCAACAATTAAAGGAAAAGGAAAGTAAGTTCAGTTGCACCAGTTCTCCCGGAGTGTGAGCCGAGGGTTGTTGCTAAAACCTGGGACGGAACGGGATGTGACATGTTATGGCTCGGGCAGTGACCTCCCTGCGGTTGTTGCTAAAACCGGTGACGTTCCGGGTTTTAGTAATTGCCTGAGCCGAGCAGTAATGGCGGAGTACTCAGCATGGAGAAAATGAGTGGACCAGCTGTCTGATTCGCTGGATACGCTTGCCTCAGCAGCAATATCTCACCATTACGTGGAAGAAGCGAATGAACGGAGAACTGAACGAGCAACTGAAAGTCAGATTGTTTTGAAACAATCAGCCACAAGGTCGGTCTTCAAGAAGCAAGAGAACAGACGGGTAAGCGCCGACTCTCATTTGGATACAAAACAACAAAAACAACGCTCGTCGTTTACCTGCATTTAGATTAATCCATGTAACTTGTATTGTGTTTAAGTTACCGGTATGAAAAGATTTAATTTGCTTCAGAATGTGATTGTTTCAGTTCATCTGATTATTTAATGAGCCTTTTACATTTTATCAGTGAAAATGCATGCATGTACATGTGTGTTGCATAAGTTATAACACCCTATCCTGTTTTAATGAGAGTCAACCCACAATCAATGAAGTCAAATCAGTCTTAGTTGAGCAAGTTGGTAACGGGATTTCTTACTTTCACCATAAATGTTTTATTGATATGACTTTGGTCTATAGCTGTAAAAGGCCTCGGCCTTAAAACCGGTTCCCGCTGTGACGTCACGCACTCAGGGCTGGCTGGCTCAGCGGGGCAGCTCGAATGCCGACTTTGTGGCCGATTTTAACTCTCAAAAAAATATATTTTTATTCCCCTTTATGCAGCATACAAGAGTCAAGGATGGAGAAACTATCTACTCAGAAATGCATTTAAAAATAAAGGTTCTGCGTATCTGCTTTAACTAATATTTGGTTACTGGCGGTCCTGTTTTGGTTCCTTTTCGATAATGGAAGGACTATTAACTGGTGAATGGGCTTCAGCCAGTAATTATATACATCCATGTGCAGTGCATGTGTGTCCTCATACTTCTGTGGTTTATCTGATTAACTGATTGCTTAGAGAAAGTCATTATATTATGAAGTAATTTTTAAGTGCGCTCTTACTTTGGGGCATAAATGTTGGTCTTGGCAGGCATGTTTGTAGAAGTTGGTGTGTGTGTGTGTAATAAGAGTTTTTCCTGAATGAAGGTTCAGATGTAGTCTAGTATCAGACTAGACAGTGCGTAGTGTTTGTGTCCACGAGTTGAAAATTAGAAGAGATCTGTGCAGTGTGTGTGAGAGGTGGAGAATGACTGATTGATTTTTTTCCCCCCTCAGTAATGTGTGTGTGTGTTTTTCTCTCCTGTATCTAGTCATCGTGATCCAGCTCAGTCCTGCTCCAGCCCCTTCCCAACGTGCAGGTACCATTCATCAAATCACCCTCTGCCACTGCATCCCTCTCTCTCTCCATATCTCTCCACCCCCACATACAGTACACACATCACACCATACTCTCACTCATTTGTTCAGTTCCTCTGTCTTTTTCTTTTCCCCCTCTTTCTCTCTTGATCTTTGTCTGATTAGTTTATGCTTACATGTAGCCCGTTTAAGTTATTCCACGAAATCGTGTCGTACGTGAGCCGAGGAGGCACGTAACGCCGAGGAGGCTATAAGCCACGTATGACGAGATTGAGTGGAATAACTGTTTTATTCTATCCACGTTCATATAAACTGAGCCGTGTGAGTGTAAAATAACGATGTTCAGGGCATGTGGATTGTACTACATCAGTAATGAGTTGTGCAACAACAGATTGTTATGCTAACAATATTAAATGCAAGCAAATGAAGATATTAGGCTGAGGATATTGTTTTATTATAGATGGATTTTTGTAATATAGATTATTGTAGATAGGTTATATATAAAATAGGTATTTTATATTTTGTATATCATTAACAGTTATTCCACGAAATCGAGTCGTACATGAGCTGATAGCAGACGAGGCGCGTAGCACCGAGTCGGCTATAAGCCATGTATGACTAGATTGAGTGGAATAACACTTTTTTTTTTTTTTTTTTTCTCTTTCTGTCCACATTCACTGGATTTTGAGAAACGGAGCTTTTTTTTTTTTTTGCAAATTCGATAAATAAAAACTTCAGACAAAATCGTTTCCTCTTAGAATGCAAACAAACCGGCGAAATGGCAGTAGCAGTTTGCGAAAAATGCTCTAATAATTCTTGAAAAATAAAAAAAAAGATTTTATTCCATATTTTGTTGCTTTGTATTTTTTGGGGTTTTGATCTCGAATAGTTTTTAATTCGTCCTCGGTTGGTTCAGCAACACGCTCTGCCGTTTTTGGTTTTCTCTACTCACGGTATATGAGTTGATAGTCTTACAGTAGAGTAGCCAATCGGAGCACGTGATTACTCGTATCTAGTAGGGGTGTAACGGTATACAAAAATCACGGTTCGGTACGTACCTTGGTTTTGAGGTCACGGTTCGGTTCATTTTCGGTACAGTATTGCCGCTTTTCCACTACAAACGCGGCTGAGTCGGGCTGAGCCGTGCCGTGCTGAGTCGGGCTGAGCGGGGCTGTTGGAGTTGCATTTCGACTACAACCGCGCTGAACCGTGCTGGCTGGAAGTGGGTGGACACATTGGGTGGAGTTAGCGAAAGTGGGTGGACGTCAGGTGATGTCGTTAAGCAGCGCAAACAGTGACATCAGTGAGCTTTTAAGCGGTAGTCTCACAACCCGAATAGTAAACAATAAACATGGAGGACATGGAGTTGTTAGTGTTGCTGGTCTTGGTGCTGTGGCTTGTTGTCACCGACAACGCCAACAGATACTGGCAAGAGCGTATAGATGAGGCGAGGCGCATAAGGCTTCAGAAATTCTCGCAATTCGTAATTCTTCTCCTTCCGGGTTTGCGGTGTTTACAGATCCCAGCGCGCTCGCGGGGCGTGTGTGGGCATGTGAGGACACTCTTCCTCACCAATCAGTGCACAGGGGAGTGTCTGCTCACGCCCCCAGCCTCACTCGGCTCGCTTTGGCTCGCTTCAGCCCGACTCCAAAACCGTGCGAGTTTTAGGGGCTAAGCAGGGCTGAAGCGAGCTGAGTCGTGCTGGTTTTTGGTAGTCAAAACGCGAGCCGTGTCGGGCTGAAGTGAGCTGAAAAAGGGTAGTGGAAAAGGGCCATATGGGAACAAAATGCAAAACCATTTTCTTCCTCAGCACGTTGTTTATTTAAACCACAAAATTGTCAATATACAAAAAGAAACAGTAAATAAATTCAAAGTGCTGCTTGGTACCAGTAAATTAAATGAAATATTCTCAAATGATTAACCAATGTTTGAAATTAAAAATAATGAATTCCTTTTAAACAGTAAACAAAAGTTTTCAACATGTAAAGTGCAGCACTCAGTTCCAGTATTCCACTAAGCAATTTTACTCCGTCTAAGATGGAGTAAAATTTTACTCCATCTACTCAACAACTGAATACGGTCTTAGATCCGATGCTATAAAGACGCCAATGGATGCTGTTATTGGCTTTAGCCCGATCTGAATTGCCAGGGAGAGGGTGCTTGAATGCAGAAGTCAGCTGCGTTTGCACTAGAGTGTTTTTTTTTTTTTTTTTCCCCTTGTCGCAGTAATCTTAACACTTGGGTGGTGCCGTTTCAGGTGAGTTAGCATGTTTGACGTGTTGCCCGAAAAATAGCCAACCCCAGTAAAACAGTGTCGACATACCGCCTTCGTTTTGTCCACTTGTCTTTCTCCGTTGCAGTATTTCACTGGGAAACCAAAGTGTTCCCAAACGGGAGATTTTAACGACAGGGGAGGATCTTCTAGCTCCGGTTGGTCGCTAGCAGTAGCCATAATGTCAAATCAGATACACCATTCTCTGATACAACACAAGCCGGCACCTCGCTAAAGTTTTTTGAAGAGTGTTTGGGAAAGGCTCGTCTGATTGGTTCGCCGTGCGAAGTGACCTCCACATGGTCACAAGAGCACGAATCACGAACGAGTTTCTTTATAAATATTAAAGAGTCTTCCCTTTACTACTCCAATCACGTACAGGTATCCTCATGAATATTAAAGAGCCAGATGTAGTGGCAGCATATAAAAACACATATAAACTGACTGTACTCGTTCGGTACAGCACTGTACCGTATCGAAGGTCTGTTTTCCAACGGTCCGGTACGAATACATGTACCGTTACGGGCCTAGTATCTAGTGAATGTGGATACAATAATATTTAATAGTTAGCCATCAGACTAATGAATCAATCGTAGTTAAAAAACCTTCATGTACAAACTAGTTGATACCAATTTCTGTCCAGGTAAACAAAGTGGATTTATATTTTTGTAACAGGATGATGCGGGACAAAATTCATACTTTCAACATCTGTTAACTTCCTGTATATTGACCGAGACATCGTTGTAGACAAGCAAGACGTTTAAACCCTCAATTTCACTTACTCGATAAGTTCGATTTTTTTTTTTTCCCCAATAAATAATCCCAGATTATATATAAATGTAGCTCTAATATCCCTTTTTCCTTGGCCCTATTTCATCTTTTCTTTCTCTTTTCCTTTTTTTTTGTTCCGTTCCTCCCTGTACTTTCCCAAAAACAGGCTTCCATACATCATGATTACTTTTAATTTCATCACTCAGTGCACTTCATGCAGCAAAACGGGGATAAATTGGAAACACTCGAGTGTCCGACTTGAGTAAAGACTTTGCTCTCTGTCTGCATCACCTCAATTTGAATCTGTCCTATCCTGCATCCTCTGTTCTCAATTTTCTGCTCATCCATCCGTCCATCCATCCATCCCTCGCTCCATTCCTCTCTTCCTGCGCTAGAGCGAGTTTCAGTGGCAGAGCTGTGTGTGTGGCGGTGTGTTTGAGTTGGAGATTGGATTAACCTGTTTTGATGGATGGACAGACCCTGTGCATGACATCACTGTAACTGCACGGCTCGGTTCGCATACACACACGCGTGCGCACGCGTACACACACAAGCTAATACAGCACTTGACAGAGCATCTGAAGTGGTCAGTTGTTGCTGGGTTTGAACTCGTCTGACCTTTTTCCTTCTCTGTCTGCCTGTCTGTCTGTCTTTCGGAATGGCTGACGGTTTTCAACGCTGAGTGCTGCAAGAGTGTGTGTTTGTGTACTGCAGGTGTCTTGATGTTTGTGTGTGGCTCAGGTGCCTGACTACACTGACTAATCCACACTAACCAGTTTTTATCCACAGGCATGTTTTCCAGTGGAGGAAATCAGAAGCACAGCAATCAATAAGCCTTCACGCTTTAAGGCTGAACAAAGGAGGGTCAAACGCAGTCTGAGCCACGTTGGCATTTTCATGAGCCTCTAATCTCGGGCTGTTATGTTGTTGTTGTTTAAACATATTGCTATAAGGTGTATAAGGTATACAGTGTCCATTAAACAAATGGGTCTTTTTCTTGAGGCAAAGAATAAACGTTTTAAGTTCTAGAGATACCCTTACCGGCCACTTTAATAGGAACTTGTTCTTGATTCTAATGGCCCTTTTCCACTACCCTTTTTCAGCTCACTTCAGCCCGACACGGCTCACGTTTCGACTACCTTAGAGCAGCACGACTCAGCTCGCTTCAGCCCTGCTTAGCACCCAAAACTCGCACGGTTTTGGAGTGGGGCTGAAGCGAGCCAAACCGAGCCGAGTGGGGCTAGGGGCGTGAGCAGACACTCGCCTGTGCACTGATTGGTGAGGAGGAGTGTCCTCACACGCCCACACACGCCCCGCGAGCACGCTGGGATCTGTAAACACCGTAAACCCGGAAGAATAATAATTACGAATTATGAGAATTTCTGAAGCCTTATGCGCCTCGCCTCATCTATACGCTCTTGCCAGTATCTGTTGGCGTTGTCGGTGACAACAAGCCACAGCACCAAGACCAGCAACACTAACGACTCCATGTCCTCCATGTTTATTGTTTACTATCCGGGTCGTGAGACTACCGCTTAAAAGATCACTGATGTCACTGTTTGCGCCGCCTAACGACATCACGTGACGTCCACCCACTTTCGCTAACTCCACCCAATGTGTCCACCCACTTCCAGCCAGCACGGTTCAGCGCGGTTGTAGTCGAAATGCAACTCCAACAGCCCCACTCAGCTCGACTCAGCACGGCACGGCTCAGCCCGACTCAGCCGCGTTGGTAGTGGAAAAGCGGCATAAGATTCCCGTTCTTGGTTGGCAGGAGTGGAACCCAACGTGGTTGCATGCTGAGATGCTTTTCTGCTCAGCACGGTTGTAAAGAGTTGCTATATCCTTCCTGGCAGCTCGAACCAATCTGGCCATTTTTCCTCTGACCTCTTTTATCAACAAGGCGTTTGTTTCCACCTACAGAACTGTCGCTCACTTGCTGAGTGTTTTTTGTTTTTCGCACCATTCTGTGTAAACTCTTGAGACTGCTGTGTGTGTGTGTGTGTGTGTGTGTGTGTGTGTGTGTGTGTGTGTGTGTGTGTGTGGAAACCCCAGGAGATCAGCAGTTTCTGAAATACTCAAACCAACACGCATGCCACAGTGAAAGAAAGTCGCAGTTTGAGATCATAATTTTTTCCCATTCTGATGAGCTAAAGTTCTTGATTTTGTATCTGCATGATTTTATGCATCGTGCTGCTGTGAAGGGATTGGCTGATTAGAGAACAGCAGGTGAATGGGTGTTCCTGATAAAGTGGTCAGTGAGTGTAAATCTAGCTTTTGTTTTGAAGTAATATTCCTTTTAGAGACGCAAAGGCAACACCGTTTAAATGACGGATTGCCTGGCTGCATTTTAAAAGCGGAGCAGTCTCCGCAAATGAAGATCCCAGTCGTCACCCTGACTGTCCGCGTCACCGTCCGTGCTGCCTCTGATTTGTGTTTCTTCTGCTTCTCTCAATCTTCCCCGCGTTCAGCTTTGCAGCTGCCGCTGGCCAACGATGGCGGGAGTCGCTCCTCTTCTTCAGAGAGCTCACCACAGCACCACTCGTACCCCAGTCGACCACGACACATGCTCACATTGCCTACTCCACCCTACGGCCTGCAGAAGAGCCTGGAGAAGTAAGCACACGTCCTGCACGCACACTTTTTTATTAATATATTAATACTGTTAATGTATTAACACAGACACGCTGTATACAGTGACTGACTTCAACACGGTTTCTGTGCGTGTAGTGCTGAAATAGACCAGAAGCTACAGGAAATCATGAAACAGACGGGTTACCTGAAGATCGACGGACAGGTGAGACGCACCATTGCCATCACAAGTAGCAACGCTGATTTGTTAGCACAAGAGCCTGGATGGAGGCTATTCAGTGGTAGCGCTCTTAATATCTACAGGTTATTCATGTAATTGTTTAGATTCACTGCAGCACTACATACAGGCTGCAGTCAGTAATTGGGTCTGTCTCAGAAACTGGGCACTGTGGGGGTCCCCCACTAAATATACTCAGTCAGTAAACTATACGGTTTTGAATGGTGATGTTGGTTTTAATTTGAAATAAACTGATGAAAGAAATAATACTGTACAGATAAAACTAAATCTTCGATGTGAATACTCTATTCAGAATTTGGCAAAAATTCTGCAAATTTGTGGAAAAATGGCGGCTTGATCTGGGACATGATAAACGGTTGACTACATCGCATTCCCTTAAAAAGGTTGTAGTCCACTGAAAAGTCTACAGTTATCACTAATTGTATTTTAAGTTGTAACTTTATCCACCTAAGGATTGGTGCGCTCACAGAATAATCATAACCGTAATAAACATCATGCAAAATATTTGATCACCGTTGTAACTCCATTTTCTGCAGACCCAAAACCAATACGATCGTGTGTTTTGATCTAAACGGAAAGCCTCAGGGTCGAGGTCACGACCTCACCAAAAGTAGGAACTTAAAATCACTACGCCATATAAACATTTAGTTGTAAATCTGCGATTTTGTTTTTTAAACGAAAGCTGAAAGTTCGGTATAGAATATGTTACGATGGTAGCTGGTCCTGTATGAATTTCTGAACTATAAAATGAGTTGTGGTCTATTTTTTACCGTAGCGTGTTATTTGCGTGCGGGGAAGGACACACGTGTAGAATGGAATTTTCCACTCCAACAGTTAGAAGTTGATCGCGCTTCCATTTGCGGTCTTTCTGTTACGTGGGTGATCTGTTCGGACGTCATCACAGGAAAAGGTGAGTTTTGACAGTTTTATTGTGTTTTAGTCTTGCAGTATAAGGCGATAGAATGTTTCTTTTTCATCTTACTTTCATATTTCGTAGTGTTTGCGTATTTTTGGCCAATATTTTGCAACCATGGTCAATTTAGATCGAGCTTTTGGATAGAATCTACGGCCAGTCATTTTGCCCCGCCCCCACTCCGTCCGGTGCGGTAGTGATGTCCCGTTGCTCGCATGCCGCAGCAGAGACCCGCGCGACCTTCAGCCGGTACAGTCGCTGTTCTTTTACCACCACCGTTATTCTCATCTTTCCAGTGTGTTCTTGATTTTTCCGTTGTGTCCTATTTCGCCATATCAAATACCCGAAACGTATCATATTATTCATATTTAAGTGAATAATCAATTCAGTCATCATAACTTGGCATTTTTAACCCAAGCAATCAAAAAGAGGAAATTTATTCAATATTTTCACTCATCTGTGAAGGAGGGGCTTTAATTCTTCATGATGGAGTTATTTTATATGTAAATCAATTTTACAAAAGCATTTGAATTGTAATCAAAAAAATTTCCACAGTGGAGGCCAGATAAAGCAAGACGCTATCTTTATTCTTATTAAACATGACAAAAGAAACATTGAGTGTGAGGTAAATGCAAAAAAAAAAAATTAGTAAAATTAGAAAATGTATTTTTTGACCATAATGTCCCAAATGAGAGAGCGGTTTCTGAGACGGACCCAATTGTATATGTGCAGAGTAGGTTTTATTGAATTAATTGGCCAGTGCATGTACTGTACAAGATCAAAATCTTATAATCTGTAACCTGTCATTTCATGGAACTTGACCACTAATTGGCTGTGGTTGTGTGTGTTGCAGCGTTATCCTGCGGAGGTGACGGATCTGATCAACGAGGGCGAGATCGGAAGTGGTACCTGTGGACAGGTGTTCAAAGTGCGATTCAAGAAAACCGGCCACGTCATCGCTGTCAAGGTGAGTGTGCGTATACACACACGTAACCACTAGGTACTTTCTTGCAATCGGCGGTTGCTTGAGAATAATGCAGACAAAGGCTGAGTGTCTAGCCTTTTTTTTCCTGAATGCCAGCATCATTATTTATTTATTTATAATCGTTCCCAAAGAGGAGAGCGCGTATGTGACCGAATACAGCTGCCTAGCGAGCGCGCCACCTTTTTTTGTGCCGCCACTCCGAGCAATTCTATTTCAAAGTCTTTAAACTTTTCAGAAAGGTGCTGGTGTCTTCACTGTTGCTCCTTTTCAGGCAACCAGTCATGTGGGTAGGACTTATCACCCTGGTAACCAAGAAAACGGAGGAGAAGCTTGTTCTGAATAACAAATGGATAACAAATAGCAAAGAAGCGATGCTATTCTATCATACAATGGCTGTTAGAGTGCAGATATGCTGTCAAGATATTGTTATCATAGAAACAAAACCCACGCAGCTTTTTTTTTTTTTTTTTAAATGAATTGCTGGGATAAAGCCAGTGCTTTCTGTCAGAGAAAATGCTATAGTCCATATACACGCCCTAAAAGAGAAGGGAGTAGCATAACAGAAAAAATATCAGAGAGGTGCTACTGATGCAGAGCCCAGCCCAGCCTGGAGGGCCCTGAAGACTGCTCGGGGGCTCCGGGGGCATGCTTCCCTGGAAAATTTTGAAATTAGAGAATTCAAATGCTGCATTCTGGTGGCATCTATAGGGCTGATTTAGGCACAGTTCAACATTATTAAATTTGCTGTTTGTTTTTTTTAAATAATAATAATACAGTTAAATTTATATAGTGCATTTCTCACACCCAAGGTCGCTTTACAATTTGGGGGGGAGAGAGAGAGAGAGGGAGTCCACCAAAAGAGGGTCAGGATGTAATTCCAATGGTGCAGCCACCACAGTTCCACCAAAAGGCGCATGAAGATAAATCCCGTAACGCCACCGGGCAACATCGCCCGGAACGCCGCGCCATGGATCCACAAAGCGAGCACAGAAGCACCGCCACACCGAGCGCCGGTATGTCCCAAACCACCCGCACAGCTGCCGCAACGCCACCGGGCAGCATTGCCCAGAACACCGCACCAAGCTCAAAAGCACCGTTGCACAGAGCGCTGGACAACCCCGATGTCAAAAAGAGCTCACTGCAGTCCATGGCGAGGAGTACAGGCATCACCCACGGCGGACCAAGGCCTGAAGGGAACCGACGCCAAAACTGGGTCCAGAGCTACATCACTACTGGCGGACAGAAACACTCAAACATCAAACTGCACAAACAGAAGGGGGGAGAGAAAAATGAAAATCTCCGGTGAGAAGCAGCAGTCAAAATACGCACGGCGTACTCTCAACCGGAAATGGAAACGGGATCTCTTTTACCTTGTCAAATATGCGAGGGGCAAAATTTAACGGGCAAGATTAGATTTGAAATGGAAGCACTTCATAGCATACCTTCATTTTCCAATTCCAGAATGCCAGGAACAGAATCGAGGACATCATGCAACAGCGCCATCTAGTGACCATCACCTAGAACGTGGTTTTATGTAAGGTTGCGAATGGCAGTCAGCGCTCGCAGCGAAACCCTTTTTCATTTCTGGGTTGAGTACCAGGATAGTCATATATATAATATATTAGTGCTGTCAAGCGATTAAAATATTTAATCGCGGTTAATGTCGCGACTGTCATAGTTAACTCGCGATTAATCGCAATTTAATCGCACATTTTTGTCACATGAAAAACCACTGTAATTCTCTTATCAGCATAAAAAAGTGAATGGGCTTGCTCACCGTTCGAACTACGGGGGTACTCGGGGGATCCGAGATCCCCTGAAACAGACATGAGATCCCTTGAAAATATGATTTGGTCTCTAAAATATTGTCAAAATGATGTTTATTGACATAGCAATCGTGTGTAACGGGAAGCATTTGCATATCCGAAGTGAGCGCGCGATGGAGAGCCGCGCTCTGAGACAAGCGCAAGCACCCCCCCAAGGGAATAAAGGGACCCCCCGAAAATATCGGCATAGTTCGAACACTGGTTGTACCAATGTTTTTGTTTTTTTTTTATTGCAGAGTATAACACGTCTTGTCACAGCCACTGCAAAGTGGGGCTGGAGCCGCTGATGGGAAAACGAAACCTAAGCCGAGCACCGTGGCTCTTCGGGGGAGGGCAGAGGACTCTGGCTGTGCGGGGCGTGGCATCATGTCAGAGTGTTAATCTCGCGATAAAAAAATTATCGCCGTTAAAATTGAGTCAAGTTAACGCGTTAGTAACGTGACATTTTTGACAGCACTAATATATATATATATATATATATATATATATATATATATATATATATATTCCAACATCTTTCTATTTCTATAGTTATTGGTCATTTTCAGAGGGGCATAGGATATATTTCGGTGCGGAAAGTACGCGGCATTATTAAATTTTTTTTTTTTTAATTTGGTGTGCAAGTGACAGCGCAGCACTGATGTCGCACAGCGTGGTGGAGTGCCGCGCCGCATATCCATGCTTTTAGGAAAGCCCTGGTTATTCATACTTTCTAAGTATCTATGCAAAATCAACAGAAACATGGCTCTTGTAACCACATGTTCTTCCCTCTGTGCTGAAAAAGGACACACATCAGATTACAAATATTTTTGAGCGTTCCACAAGAAACGTTTCACTTTAAACACCTTGACAGAATTCACGTTTATTTGAGACCTGCCGTCTCCTTTAACTCCTCCAGGTTGGTGGAGAAGTCCTGCCTCAAGTGGTGGAGTTTAAGTATCTCGGGATCTTGTTCACGAGTGAGGGAAGGATGGAGCGTGAGATTGACAGGCGGATCGGTGCAGCCTCCGCAGTGATGCGGTCGCTTTACCGGTCCGTCGTGGTGAAGAAGGAGCTGAGCCAAAAGGCGAAGCTCTCAATTTACCGGTCGATCTACGTTCCGACTCTCACCTATGGTCATGAGCTTTGGGTAATGACCGAAAGAGCAAGATCGCGGATACAAGCGGCTGAAATGAGTTTCCTTCGCAGGGTGGCTGGGCGCTCCCTTAGAGATAGGGTGAGAAGCACAGTCACTCGGGAGGAGCTCGGAGTAGAGCCGCTGCTCCTCCACATCGAGCGGAAGCAGCTGAGGTGGTTCGGGCATCTTTTTCGGATGCCTCCTGGACGCCTCCCTGGGGAGGTGTTCCAGGCATGTCCCCCCGGGGAAGACCCAGGACACGCTGAAGGGACTATGTCTCTCGGCTGGCCTGGGAACGCCTCGGTGTTCTTCCCGAGGTGTCTGGGGAAAGGGAAGTTTGGGCTTCCATGCTTAGACTGCTGCTTCCGCGACCCGGATAAAGCGGAAGAAGATGATTCGAGACGTCTCCTTTAACGTTGTCCCTTTGTCTGTTTTTACAGTAAAACATGTTAATTAAACTACAGTAATGGATTTTTTTTTAAGCAGGTGCTCTTACATACATGTCAACCTTTGGTCAATCAAACCTGTATAACCAACCTCCAAAATCCGTATTTCCCTTATAAAATCCGTATAAGATGCAAATTAAAATAATTTACCTAAAATTTGAATGATAATTAACAATGATATATCCCAGTTACTTTTTATTCAATATTAATAACAATAAACCTTCAGAATGAATACAAAGCTCCAATGTTTGACAAAAACACAAAGTGTTATCAGCATAGTTACGAAGGAAATACTTCGTTGTTTGGAGACAGGTTTCACCGAGCGGCTATTATGCGCGAGACTTCATATTAGCCACAAAGTCAGGAAAATCTGTTCGTAAAATTACGTTATAATGACCAAATACAATGAAAAGTATTTTTCCAGTCTCACCTGTGAAAGGTAATCCCATGTGATCTCGTTTGGACGGTAAACCTGTTAGTACAGTTAAACGCAGCACATGAATGAGGCATCTTTATTCTCGGCTACTGTCTAGACGCTATACCAGAGACGGGTGAAGAATCTCCACTTTGCCACATCCAATATGGCGGCGAGGATGATGTAAGATTCTACGCAGAAGGCGGCGTCTATGTTTATACAGCGGGGAAAGCAAGTATTTGATCCCTTGCTGATTTTGTTGGTTTACCCACTAAGAAAGACTTGATCAGTCTGTAATTTTAATGGTAGGTGTATTCTAACATGTGGAGACAGAATATCAAAAAGAAAATCCAGAAAATAACTTTTAAATATCTATATTAATTTATTTGTATTTTATTGAGAAAAAGAAGTATTTGATCCCCTAGTAACCATCAAGAGTTCTTGTTAATACAGACAAGTTAGACTCTCCAAATTACCTTGTCACCTAAATTGAAGACACCGGATATCACTAATGACTTGTATAAAAGCCACCTGGCCACAGAATCAATCAGTTTGTCAGACTCCAAACTCTCCAACATGGGAAAGACTAAAGAGCTTTCTGTGGATTTAAGGGAGAAGATTGTAGACCTGCACAAGACCGGTATGGGCTACAAAACCATTAGCAAGAAGCTGGGCGTTAAGGTGACAACTGTTGGTGCAATTGTGCGCAAGTACAAGACTCACAACATGATCATCAATCGACCTAGGTCTGGGGCTCCAAACAAGATCTCACCTCGTGGGGTTTCCAGGATCATGAGAACGGTGAGAAATAGACCTAATACAACACGGGCAGAGTTAGTGGATGATCTTAAAGCAGCTGGGATCACAGTCACCAAGCAAACAGTTGGTAACACTTTACACCGCAATGGTCTAACGTCTTTCAGTGCTCGCAAAGTACCCCTGCTTAAGAAAGCACATGTGCAGGCCCGCCTGAACTTTGCCAATGAACATCTGAATGACTTGGAGAGTGACTGGGAGAAGGTGTTATGGTCAGATGAGACCAAAATTGAGCTCTTTGGCATCAATTCAACCCGTCGTGTCTGGAGGGAGAGACATGCTGCTTATGACCCCAAGAACACCATCCCCACTGTCAAGCATGGAGGTGGTAACATTATGCTTTGGGGGTGTTTTTCTGCACAGGGCACAGGGCTACTTCACCGTATCAATGGGAGGATGGACGGAGCCATGTACTGTAAAATCCTAAGTGAAAACCTCCTTCCCTCTGCCAGGAAGCTTAAAATGGGTCGTGGATGGGTCTTCCAGCAGGATAATGACCCAAAGCATACAGCCAAGGCAACCAAGGAATGGCTGAAGAAGAAACATATCAAGGTCATGGAGTGGCCCAGCCAGTCTCCGGACCTGAATCCTATAGAAAATCTATGGAGAGAGCTGAAGCTCAGAGTTGCCAAGCGACAGCCACGGAATCTTGATGATTTAGAGGTCATTTGCAAAGAAGAGTGGACCAAAATTCCTCCTAATATGTGCAGAAACCTGGTCATCAACTACAAAAAACGTCTGACCTCTGTGCTTGCTAATAAGGGGTTTGCCACAAAGTACTAAGTCCTTTTGGCAAGAGGGTTCAAATACTTATTTTCCTCAATAAAATGCAAATAAATTAATACAAATTCTTTTAAAGTCGATTTCTTGATTTTCTTTGTGATATTCTGTCTCAGCATGTTAGACTACACCTACCATTAATATTACAGACTGATCGAGTCTTTATTAGTGGCCAAACCAACAAAATCAGCAAGGGATCAAATACTTGTTTTCTGCACTGTATGTGTATGATTTCACGGTTGGTGGGATTCTCACAATGCGGTGTGCGCATGATCAGAAGTGGAACGAAGTCTTGCTACCACAAGATAATTTCATAAGGCTCTTTACCGGCTGTCTGTGGTGTACAGTACGGTTGTAAATGTTATGCGCTCTTTTATCATTGTGGGAATTGATTATAGCTCTAAATAAATATTGAAGTTTTTTTAAAGAATCCGTATAACTTTATTTATACGCCCGTATACTACGTTTATTGAATCGAATCCGTATAAAATACGGACATTCCGTATACCGTAAATCCTCTAATATAGGCCGGGGCCTTTATTTCACTCAAGTGCATCTTGGTCCAGGCCATTATTGGAAGGAGGCCAGAATTAGAGGCAGGCCTCTATTTCTATTTGAGCAAAACAGACTACCAGTGGAATGAATAAAAACGAGATTTTGTGTCTATTTGAACCTATAAAATAGGTTCATTTATTAGCCTTCCATGAACACAGGCTGATATTTGAACAACATATGTGAACTACCGTAAATCCTCTAATATAGGCCGGGGACACACGACAATAAACAAACTCTTTATAGCCTCGATTAGAATCTAGTGAACTTGCTCAGCACTACCGCACGCACGACTCTGACACACACTGTAGCGCAACGTGGGGTACATAGACTCGTTGAAAAACTCCTCGGGTATTTTTCTGAGTTTACCGAAAATCAGAGTAGAAGGAGCCACCCACCCTCTGTCTGGTTTGAAGCGGTTCTGTAGGACATTGAGCTTTACAGAGTCCGGTGCACATTTTAAGGCATCTGGTTGAAGTTTACCTATGTCTGATAAATCTGATGTCAGTGATAGCGGGCTGACTCGTGGCTCATTAGTAAAGCTATCTGATGGCTCATTTGTCAGCAAGGTGGAGCAACCATCTACTTCTGATCGTAAGGGACATGGGGAGATGTAGGTGTTTCTTATATGAAATTCACTGGATGTATGGCTAGTTTCAAACTCAGAGGTAGATGAAGGCAATTCCCTCAAAGGAACTGAGCTAGCATCCAGCTGCAGCGTACTGCTGCTAGGTTGCGGAGGAGTGGAAGCTGCCGGTGCCGTGTTACTAGCTGATACTGGAGAGGACTGGCAAGCAGATGACACCCCTGGATCACTGCTTTTGGACTTTTTCGTAAAAGTCTGAAACAAGCTCGTTTGTTTCAGGGTTCGTTTACTCATTTTTGACTCGCTTCTCAATAAATTCTCGCACAAGCTCTGACTACTGACGATTGTCTGTCTCCGTTTCTCAAAACTGGAGAGAATCTCAGTGGTGCAAGAAAAGTATACAGTTGAACTCAAAATTATTAGCCCCCCTTAAATTTTGGAACATTTTCCCAAATATCCTCCAAATGTTTAAAGCATTGATAAAAATTGATATACACAATCAATCACCAGTACTATTCAGATGTTTGTGGTGCATTTTGGAATATGAAATTAGTTTTAGGCTGTCTTTATATGAAATATGGTAAAAATGAGTTGGTCAAAAATATTAGCCCCCATGTGGATTCTTGCTTTTAAAACACAGTTAATTAACCAATCAGCTTTTAAACAACACCTGTGCAATCAATTGGCTTCCTAGCAACACCTGTAGTCAATTGGCTCCATTCAACAGTTTAAAAGGACTCCAAGGAACAGGGCATTTGAATGAATGAGGAGGATTACTATTTGTCACAATGCCGAAGACTAAAGAAATAAGTCTTGAACTCCGACAAAAGATTGTGGAGGCTCATGACAAGGGCCAAGGCTACACTGCCATTTCGAAGAGGTTTACAGTCTCCAGAACTGCAGTTCGGTGCATCACTGCCAAGTACAAGGAGACAAATTCGGTCAAGAACAAACCTGGTCATGGACGCAAGTGTAAGATCTCAAGAACTCTGGAAAGAAAAATTGTCAGAGATGTCCGTAAAGAGCCCCGTACATCTGCAAAGGAAATTGTTGCTGACCTGGCCTCTTCTGGAGTTTGTGTGTCAAGGCACACTGTTGTGAGGGCTCTTCATCGGAATGGGCTTCGGGGCTATCGTCCCTTACTAAAACATCGTCACATCAAAGCCCGACTAAAGTTTGCCCGTGAGTACTTGAAGAAGAAAGATGAGTTTTGGAAGTCTGTGCTTTGGTCAGATGAGACGAAATTGGAGCTGTTTGGGCATATGGACATTGCCTATGTATGGCGAAGAAAGGGAGAGGCCTTCAACCCTGTGAACACAGTTCCCACAGTTAAACATGGTGGTGGCAGCATCATGCTGTGGGGCTGTTTTGCAGCCTCAGGTACAGGCAGTCTGGTTCGGGTGCATGGCACCATGAAAAAGGAAGATTACCTAAAAATACTGAAGGAAAACATGCAGAAGTCTGCTCTCACTTTGCGCTTAGGTCGTCGTTGGGTCTTCCAGCAAGATAACGACCCAAAGCATACATCTAAAATAGTCCAGCAATACTTCAAGGATACCAAGACCAACGTCATACAGCGGCCTGCACAGAGCCCAGATCTCAATCCAATAGAAAACCTGTGGCAAGTGCTGAAAAAGAACGTCCATGCACGAAAACCATCCAATTTGGGCCAGTTGGAACAGTTTGCAATGGAGGAATGGGCCAAAATTCCTCAGGAGACCTGTGCCAACCTAGTGAAAAACTATTCCAAGAGGTTGTTGTCAGTTGTGGGTCAAAAAGGGTACACAATTGACTACTAATGGTCAGGGGGCTAATAATTTTGAACATCTCACTTTTGCTGTTTTTGGTTGAAACTCAGTGTGATAAGATATCGTAATGAAACTTGTTGGACAATGTCTTCATAGTGCATTTATTTCAAGAATAAAAACATTTGTTGTCAATGGTCATTTTCATGGAGAAATCAAGAATTATGTTCAATTCCACAAGGGGGGCTAATAATTTTGAGTTCAACTGTATCTGCATTGACCAATGAGCTTTCTTGGTCACGCACACCCCGCCCACTCCTGAAGCACACAAATGCGCCGGCACACACACGTCTCTCTCTCTCTCTTTCTCAAATTATGTTGCATTGCCAAAGCATTCAGGTAACAATCTCCCCAAGGTACGCCTAGTGCGTACGGCCATACGCCTGGCGGCGCCACTGATCACAATTGTCTTTCAGATCGGAACGATTGTGTAAGGCCACTATGATCTCAGAAACATCGTTGGTTATAGCCCCGGCCTGTATTAGAGTCCAGCCATTATTTACCTCCTCCGACAGCGAGACCGGCCAATATTAGAGTCCCGGCCAGTAATGGAATACAGGCCAGTATTAGAGGATTTACTGTAGGTTGACATGTATGCTCTTATCCAGAGCGATGCACAATATACCCAGAGCAGCCTGGAGAGCAGTAGGGGTTAGGTGCCATGCTCAAGGGCACTTCAGGAAGGGCATTCCTGCTGGTCCAGGGAACCAAAGCCATGATGTTTTGGTCCCAAAACTGCTTCTCTAACCTTTAGACCATGGCTTGCACCATGGCATATTCAGGCATTTGGTTTTTATTTGTGCTGTAAGTGTTACTTGAGAGGAAAATAAAGAACTGTGTGTACACGTGCGCTTGGGTTTTTCTTTCTCAACGACTCTTTAATTGCCGATCTGAATACATACTATTAAAGCCAGTCGGTAATTATTGTTTACTCTTTACAGCCCTGCATGTTACCATCACTGTGTGTGTATGTGTTTGTGAATAAGCACAGCGGCGTGTATATGATTTTGTTAGGCGTTTTAACTTGCGTTGTTTTTAATTTATTTTGCACAACTGCTTTGTGTGTGTGTATGTGTGTGTGTGTGTGTGTCTACAGCAAATGCGGCGGACGGGTAATAAAGATGAGAATAAGAGGATTCTTATGGATCTGGATGTGGTGTTAAAGAGCCATGACTGCCCGTATATCATCCAGTGCTATGGAGCTATAGTCACCAACGTGAGTCACGCACGCATTTGTACTCACTGGCCACTTTATTAGGTACACTTGCTCATTTATGCAGCCAATCAGGTGGCAGCAGCGCATAAAGGTGTTCCTAATAAAGTGGTGTGTGAGGTTTATTTATTTCCTTCCCCCTATTGATGAAATGTTGGATAATGCGTTTAAACTGCAAATCCCGTGTTTCTGTGCTCACAGACTGACGTGTTCATTGCCATGGAGCTAATGGGGACGTGCGCGGAGAAGCTGAAAAAGCGGATCCAAGGGCCCATACCAGAGTGCATTCTGGGGAAGATGACTGTGGCGGCGAGTCTCTCTTATTTCCGATGCTATGTTTATGTAGTTCATGTAGATTAAATGAATTAATGAGGGGGTAAGAGCTCATCTAAAAATGTGGTCTTATGTCACGGTTTGGGAAATAAAGTGGGCAGGTATAATCCCAGATGTGAAATTAGTCCCAGAGGAATTGCAGAATAAGCTAAGAATCTTTTCCCTGTTCCTCATTCTGCAGATAGTGAAGGCTCTGCTGTATCTAAAGGAGAAGCACGGCGTCATCCACCGAGACGTGAAGCCCTCAAACATCCTGTTGGACGCTAAAGGCCAGATCAAGCTCTGCGATTTTGGAATCAGCGGCCGCCTCGTCGACTCCAAAGCTAAAACCCGCAGCGCCGGCTGTGCTGCTTACATGGCGGTGAGCAAGGAGACAGTTACACAATCAGAATTTGGGTTCTAGTGAACACGTGCAAACATTTAGTGACCGACTGACTGATGCTGTCTACAGTATAGCGCACAGAGAGATTCTGTGCTACGGCTGTAGAGTAATCTTACGGTGTGTGCGTTTGTGTTTATATGTTCAGCCTGAGAGAATAGACCCTCCAGACCCCAGTAAGCCTGACTATGACATCAGAGCTGACGTTTGGAGTCTTGGCATCTCTCTGGTACGTTTTCCATTTGCTTTCTGAAGTTATTAACCTCAAACAGCAAAACATATTGGTTTTGTATACACTACCGTTCAAAAGTTTGGGGTCACTTTGAAATGTCCTTATTTTTGAAAGAAAAGCACTGTTCTTTTCAATGAAGATCACTTTAAACTAATCAGAAATCCACTCTATCCATTGCTAATGTGGTAAATGACTATTCTAGCTGCAAATGTCTGGTTTTTGGTGCAATATCTCCATAAGTGTATAGAGGTTTTCGACCCACGTGACCATTGCCATGTCAACAAGTAGATGGCGCCATTTTGACGGTCACAAATATGGCAACTACTGGTAGCGATACACTGTTGATCATGACGAAGTCTCATTGTCGAGTATTTTATCCGGCCTAGATGACGCGAGTAAGAAGCGATATCACCAGAAAATCAATGATGCTGGTGTACGTGATCCGTACACGTTACCAGGCTATCTTTTTCTGGCTTTGCAGCGCTGCAGCGCGGGTGATCTTCCTGACCTGCAGTCAGGTGTGTGGGAAATACCAGGGAAAAAACATAAAAGAAAAAGGAGCGAGATGCAGAAAACGCCTTCACTATCCAGCGACGTAGGGCATTTACAGGGCGAGCAGAGGGAGAGGTATTTGCAAAAATTGAGGTTAGCAGGCTTAGAGAACGACGTTTACCTGCTTCCACCAGGATTGTTCACTGACGTACGGAAGTACACCAAGCCCTCGTCTTTACCTGACTTCGGCCCACATGATCTGTATACCTATGTCGTTAAAAACCAGGCTGGGTAACATGCCTACATCAGCGGGTCGTCCCTGGAGCCGGTGGTCGCCATCTTATTACAGCTAAGGTTTGTTCACATTTTCATTTACTTTCGGTCCTCAGGATAAACAAAATGTTATTAAATGTCATTGAAATAACTTCTTAGTCTGTTGAGACATGGCCCGTTATAAATTTGCTGTTCCCAGGCAATGACCAAGAACTGTATTATTAGGGTCGGTGTAGTTGTAGCAGTGCACTAGCAGCTAGCTGTTAGTACTAGCTAATGTCAGCAACAGTAGCTGGTATGTTACTGTAGCAATGTTTACGTTCAGTCATTTGGATGACTGTTAAAACCTTTCAGTCTCAAGTTTTTCCTTTACTGTATTTACTAGTTTACTGAGCTAGCGCGCTCGGGCAGGCTGGGAGCTAGCACGCTAACTCAGTAAACTAGTAAATACAGTAAAGGAAAAACTTGAGACTGAAAGGTTTTAACAGTCATCCAAATGACTGAACGTAAACATTGCTACAGTAACATACTAGCTACTGTTGTTGACATTAGCTAGCTTGACCTTCAAAATGGCGGACACCGGGGCGTCACGTGACCTGTGACGTCACGTCGAAATCCTCTATAGAGGCCCATTTCCAGCAACTCTCACTCCAGTGTTCTAATGGTACAATGTGTTTGCTCATTGCCTCAGAAGGCTAATGGATGATTAGAAAACCCTTGTACAATCATGTTAGCACAGCTGAAAACAGTTGAGCTCTTTAGAGAAGCTATAAAACTGACCTTCCTTTGAGCAGATTGAGTTTCTGGAGCATCACATTTGTGGGGTCGATTAAATGCTCAGAAAAATGTCTTGACTATATTTTCTATTCATTTTACAACTTATGGTGGTAAATAAAAGTGTGACTTTTCATGGAAAACACAAAATTGTCTGGGTGACCCCAAACTTTTGAACGGTAGTGTAATTTAAGTCTTAGATTTTTCAAGTTTAGGTCATAAAAAGAATTTTCCCCAACACCCAATTATTTTTGTTTAGTGGACTGAAAGCTGCTGAATTCGAATCACAGACTTCCAATTTTATTAGGATCGTGTGTGTGCGCGTCCCATCCGTCCGTCTGTCCCACCCCCATGTGGCGCTATTCAAGATACTACATTATGCATCACGTGACGGGCTTTCCCTGTTCACGCAAGGCATTGTGGGATAAAAATTTGAAACAGGAGAGGAAAATGAAGGGCACGAATGAAACATGAAAGACCGACTACAGTAACGTAAAGCGAGAAGAAAAGCTGTTATGTTATATACAAAGGAAAGGAAAGGAAACGCAGGACCAAACTAATAAATATCAGCGCTCAGCGAGCACCTCGGCGTGATCAGCTGTTCGTTTAGCGACAGAATGATGGAACGGTCATTTCACGCTCAATGTAAACCTGTAGATGGCAGTAATGCAACACTGTGGATGCCAGCTGCCGTAAAACCCAAAAGAAGAAGGAGGAGGTAAACCTGCGCATGCACACACGGACGTCCTCTGTCTGCTTAACTGCGCGAAGCGAGCGATTTCATGCACATTATTTGCTCGGGAATCCCTTCAAATTAAATCTTTTTTTTTTAAAGATATTGCAAAAAAGCATATATCACAATAACCAAATTTTTAGAGGGAACTAAGTTTCACTGATTTTATGAAATCGAAAGGCCGTCTAGCTTTAATTCACCAGACAGAAAAACAGGGAAATTGAGCCTAACGTATGGCAGAACCTCCATTACATTACCTATAAACATCTCTCCCTCAGCAGCTGTGAGCTTATTAACAACGCTGATGTGACTCTCAGATGGATTACAATTTATTTTCTAATACTAGACCAGTCTCGTGCTATTTATTTAAAGTGCATATCGTGGGTAAATTCAGGAGCAAGATCAATGTAATTCTCCTATTTTATATTAAACTTTGGTCAAACATCTGTCACATTTTGCATTTTGCGCAATTTTTTTACCTTGCGCAATACCAGAAAAATTCAGTTGAAATCAAGCCATTTGAGTTGAATTGGTCCGCCTCTGAAAAAACTTTGCATTTGGATTTCCCGGCAAACATTGATTTTCGTGACGTCGCGTGCGGGACGCCTCCCTCTGAATCCTACGTCAGCGCTGGTTTGTTTGAGAAAACGACCTGGTGGTTTTCTGCAAATTTCTTCAACGTTATCACGTAATTATTAAAATGGTTAACAGATTTATCATAGGAGGGTGGAGCAACACCAATCTTGATGGGATTAGTACTCATCGTTTTCCACATTGTGCTCAAGTGACAACTCCATATTTCAATCCAAAATCGCTAGCTGCTAAACTTGGTCTACACAGGCTGTGCACTGAAACCGTGCAAAGCTCGCGCAGCCTGCTGGCGCTTCCGCAGGTGATGTCACGAATCCGGCTCCAGACTCCCTTGGGATTTTTCCAGACGCGTTTTATTTTATTTTTTTCTGCTGTAGACAGATGGCCTTGTGCAAAATTACCCTTCTGGATGAGTGTGTAAAGGGACATACTTTCATATAAAAAAAAAAAACAACGAATTTGGTCCAGAATATGCACTTTAAGTAATTGTATGCTGACACTGTCTTCTCCTTTTTTGACCATACTTCACTAACTCTGAGGCTTGACATGCTTTGACTGGCTGCTGGCACATAGGGAGAGAGAGAAGTTGAACATTAGCATTGCAGCTACAGAGATCAAGTTTGATCCAGTTTTTGCTGAATCCTTAGTTTGAACTTGTTTGGTTCTTTTCAGTAAGGTGGTTCTTCTGAAGTTTCCAGAAGCAGCAACAGTTGCTTGGTTTATCTGTATTACAGCATGTAATACTGTCGGTGATCATTATAAGTGATGTCTTATTGCCCATGTGTTCCTCATGCCCTGTAGGTGGAGCTGGCCACAGGGCAATTCCCGTATAAGAACTGCAAGACAGACTTTGAGGTGCTGACCAAAGTGCTACAGGAGGACCCTCCTCTTCTGCCTCTCAGCATGGGCTTCTCCCTCGACTTCCAGTCCTTTGTTAAAGACTGGTATATATGCATACGCTCATGCACACGCTGTCCCGAATGATCAAATATGCAGTGCACGTTGAAGTCCAGGTCACTCAGGTTCATTCGTGTACTAAATTATTTTGCTCTTTGTCCTTGCAGCCTCACAAAGGATCACAGAAAAAGGCCAAAATACCACAAGCTGCTTGTAAGTGTCTCACTAATAACCTACTTATACCATGGTATACCCCACACTCGTATAATAACAGTGAGTAGTATTCAGTTAAATATCACCGTTCAGATATTGTCAGTTATAATTCCACAGATGGAGCAGATGTTGATCACGGCACTGTATCGCATCACGCCTGGAAAGTAAACTTTGTATTGCTTTCTATGCAAAAAAAAAAAAAAACAGAGGAAGCAATATCATACTTCTATCTTTAGGGTCAGTGTTTTTATTCAGTTCTCCACAGTTCTGTCTTGTTGCTGATATTAGGCTTTAAACCTCCAATTCAGGGGGAACAACTGAACAGCTTAGGGGTTTCATATGAAGGGGTGAATACTTATGCACACTCCAGATTTCTGTTTTTTTTTTTTTTCATCTTAATTCTTAGACTGGTACCAAAATTCAAAAAAGTGCTTATTTAAGGAGTTAAAGGCATTTTTGAGACAAAGTCGGCAAACAGTCTTATTTTGTCAATGTGGGTGTGCCGAATTCAAATCTGCAATATGCCGAGCTCTATCTGACCTCTGTTGACCTCTAGAGGTCATTGAACTTTGGGCCTGTAAACGTCTCAGCTGAACCCAGTTTCTCAGCTTTCTAAGGAATGAAATGTACTAAAATGATTAACGAAGTTAGCAAATGGCCTTGTTTGTTAAATGTTTGTGTGCTGAATTCATTTTTCATTTGTAAAACGACATATGACCTCTGATAACCTCAAGGTCATTAAACTTGGCCTATAGGCCTATGCATTTAACGGCATTTTTAAACTGACTTTACTCCCCCAAAAAGAATATGAACAGACAAAAAACAAATAGAAAAGAACAAATACAACATTAAATGCCAGTCCATGTACATGTGACTTACTTTTCACAATGAGAATGCCTAGGCGATCACCTTACATAACATTGCATTACATTTAGCGGTTATTGTTTATACAAAGCTACTGAAAAAAGGACAGATTCAGCAGCATACAAAATGTGGGGGCATACAGGGTATACAGGTTAATCAGGGTTAGTACCGTATTTTCTGGACTATAAGCCGCTACTTTTTTCCTAGGTTTTGAACCATGCGGCTTATACAAAGGTGCGGCTATTCTGTGGATTTTTCTTCCACCGCTAGGGGCGCTCTAACCGGAAGTAGAATCAAAAATAAGATAGACAAAAAATCAATGCAAAGAAGAATTAGCAGATCTTTAGCAGATAGAACACGCACGACAAATTACTAACTGGTAATTATTTTCAAATCCTCGCCCCTTCATCATGGAAACCACACGAACGAAGAAGTTCGTATGATGCAAGACGACTTCATGGGTTTCAGCGAAGATGATTAAAGTGACTTGTGGTTTCAAACACAGGAGAAATGAAGGTAAATAAATACCGGTTATTTTCTCTTGGTTCTGTTCCGTTTTAATCAGCAAAGTTGCTGCCGTGTTAAAAGGCACTGTTCGGAAAGAATCTGTTCAGGTACATACATGTACATTTACAGTACAAAATCGTTCTGTACATGCAGTAAATATCTAATTTTTCAACATAGATATCTGTGGCTTATAGCCCGGTGCGGCTTGTATATCTTTTTTTTTTTTAAATAGAGCGGATGCGGCTTATATACAGGTGCGCTCTATAGTCCAGAAAATACGGTATATATGAGTTTTTTTCTTTGTTGTTTGTTTTTTGTAAAGGCTTTACCCCGTTTAAAACAAAACAAACAACAAAGAAAAAAACTCTCATATATACTAACCCTGATTAACCTGTATACCCTGTATGCCCCCACATTTTGTATGCTGCTGAATCTGTCCTTTTTTCAGTAGCTTTGTATAAACAATAACCGCTAAATGTAATGCAATGTTATGTAAGGTGATCGCCTAGGCATTCTCATTGTGAAAAGTAAGTCACATGTACATGGACTGGCATTTAATGTTGCATTTGTTCCTTTCTATTTGTTTTTTGTCTGTTCATATTCTTTTTGGGGGAGTAAAGTCAGTTTAAAAATGCCGTTAAATGCATAGGCCTATGGGCCAAGTTTAATGACCTTGAGGTTATCAGAGGTCATATGTCGTTCGGCACACCCACATTGACAAAATAAGACTGTTTGCCGACTTTGTCTCAAAAATGCCTTTGGGTGTCACAATTCTGGATTTTGGTACCAGTCTATATTGTTTGTGTCACAATAAAACAATGTGCACCTTTAATGTGGTAGGCATGTTGTGTAAATCAAATGGTGCTAACCCTCCAAAAATCCATTTTAATTCCAGCTTATAATGCGACAAACATCAAGGGGGATGAATACTTTTGCAAGGCATGGTGTATGTGTGCGTATATATATGGGTCTGTCTCAGAAACTGGGTACTGTGGGGGTCCCCCACTAAATATACTCAGTTAATAAACTATACGGTTTTGAATGGTGATGTTGGTTTTAATTTGAAATAAAATGATGAAAGAAATAATACAGATAAAACTAAATCTTCGATGTGAATATTCAGAATTTGGCAAAAATTCTGCAAATTTGTGGAAAAATGGCGGCTTGATCTGGGACATGATAAACGGTTGACTACATCGCATTCCCTTAAAAAGGTTGTAGTCCACTGAAAAGTCTACAGTTATCACTAATTGTATTTTAAGTTGTAACTTTATCCACCTAAGGATCGGTGCGCTCACAGAATAATCATAACCGTAATAAACATCATGCAAAATATTTGATCACCGTTGTAACTCCATTTTCCGCAGACCCAAAACCAATACGATCGTGTGTTTTGATCTAAACGGAAAGCCTCAGGGTCAAGGTCACTACCTCACCAAAAGTAGGAACTTAAAATCACTACGCCATATAAACATTTAGTTATAAATCTGCGATTTTGTTTTTTAAAACGAAAGCTGAAAGTTAGGTATAGAATATGTTTCTTACAGAATATGTTACGATGGTAGCTGGTCCTGTATGAATTTCTGAGCTATAAAATGAGTTGTGGTGTATTTTTTACAGTAGCGTGTTATTTGTGTGCAGGGAAGGACACACATTAACAATTTGCATGTGTAGAATGGAATTTTCCACTCCAACAGTTAGAAGTTGATCGTGCTTCCATTTGCGGTCTTTCTGTTACGCGGGTGATCTGTTCGGGCGTTATCACTGAAAAGGGGAGTTTTGAGAGTTTTATTTTGTTTTAGTCTTGCAGTATAAGGTGATAGAATGTTTTTTTTTCATCTTACTTTCATATTTCGTAGTGTTTGCGTATTTTTGGCCAATATTTTGCAACCATGGTCAATTTAGATCGAACTTTGGATAGAATCTACGGCCAGTCATTTTGCCCCGCCCCCGCCTCGCGCGCCGTCCGGTGCGGTAGTGATGTCCCGTTGCTCGCGCGCCGCAGCAGAGACCCGCGCGACCTTCAGCCGGTACAGTCGCTGTTCTTTTACCGCCGCCATTATTCTCATCTTTCCGGTGTGTTCTTGATTTTTCCGTTGTGTCCTATTTCGCCGTATCAAATACCCGAAACGCATCATATTATTCATATTTAAGTGAATAATCAATTCAGTCATCATAACTTGGCATTTTTAACCCAAGCAATCAAAAAGAGGAAATTTATTCAATATTTTCACTCATCTGTGAAGGAGGGGCTTTAATTCTTCATGATGGAGTTATTTTATATGCAAATCAATTTTACAAAAGCATTTGAATTGTAATCAAAAAAGATTTCCACAGTGGAGGCCAGATAAAGCAAGATGCTATCTTTATTCTTATTAAACATGACAAAAGAAACATTGAGTGTGAGGTAAATGCAAAAAAAATAGTAAAATTAGAAAATGTATTTTTTGACCATAATGTCAAATGAGAGCGCAGTTTCTGAGACGGACCATATACACTGAGTGCAGAATTATTAGGCAAGTTGTATTTTTGAGGATTAGTTTTATTATTGAACAATAACTATGTTCTCAATCAACCAAAAAGACTCATAAATATATGGAAGTTAGAGTGGGGCGTTTTGGCCATTTTAGGAGAATATGTATGTGTTCAGGTAACTTTCACTGTGCAGAATTATTAGGCAACTTAATAAAAACCAAATATGTAGCCATTTCACTTATTTATTTTCACCAGGTACACTGATATGACAACTCCAGATTTGCAAATAAACATATCTGACATACAAACACAAAACAAAAACAAATCAGTGGCCAATATAGCCACCCTTCTTCATGAGGACACTCAAAAGCCTTCCATCCATAGATTCTGTCAATTTCTTTATCTGTTCACGACCAACATTGTGTGCAGCAGCAACCACGGCCTCCCAGACGCTGTTCAGAGAGGTGTACTGTTTTCCCTCTTTGTAGACCTCACGTTTTATAATGGACCACAGGTTCTCTATGGGGTTTAGGTCAGGTGAACAAGGGGGCCATGTCATTATTTTTTTCACCTTTCAGACCTTTACTGGCTAGCCACGCAGTGGAGTATTTGGACGCATGAGATGGAGCGTTATCCTGCATGAAAATCATGTTCTTCTTGAAAGATGCTGACTTTTTCCTATACCACTGCTTGAAGAAGGTTTCTTCCAGGAACTGGCAGTAGGTCTGGGAGTTGAGTTTGAGTCCATCCTCAACTCGAAAAGGTCCAACAAGCTCGTCTTTGATGATACCAGCCCATAGCAGTACTCCACCTCCACCTTGCTGGCGTCGGAGTGGAGCTCTGTGCCCATTACTGATCCAGCCACAGGCCCATTCATCTGGCCCATCAAGAGTCACTCTCATCTCATTAGACTACAGCACCTTAGAAAAATCAGTCTTAAGATATTTCTTGGCCCAGTCTTGACGTTTTATCTTGTGTGCCTTACTCAGTGGTGGTCGTTTTTCAGCCTTCCTTACCTTGGCCATGTCCCTCAGTATTGCACACCTTGTACTCTTTGACACTCCAGGAATGTTGCAACTCTGGAATATGGCAGAACTGGATGCTAATGGCTGCTTGTTAGCTTCACGCTTGATTTTCCGCAGATCATGTGCAGTTATTTTGCGCCTTTTTTTTTCCCCACACGCTTCTTTCGACCCTGTTGACTATTTGCGATGAAACGCTTGATTGTTCGGTGATCACGTTTCAACATCTTCGCAATTTCAAGAGTGCTGCATCCGTCTGTAAGACATCTCACAATTTTATACTTTTCAAAGTCTGTCAGATCTCTCTTCTGACCCATTTTGCCAGAGGAAAAGAGGTTGCCTAATAATTATGCACACCTGATATAGGGTGTTGATGTCATTAGACCACACCCCCTCTCATTACACAGATGCACAGCACCTGATACACTTAATTGGTAGTAGGCTTTCAAGCCTAAACAGCTTGGAGTGGGACAACATGCATTAAAAGGATGTTGTGGTCACCTAATAATTCTGCACTCAGTGTGTGTGTGTGTATATATGTGTATATATATATTGTGTGTAAACGTGTAAAAATATGCATTCTACGTTTCCCGATAAGTTCTCTTCCCTTCATGTGACAGGAACACAGTTTCATCCGGCGCTACGAGGTGCTGGAGGTGGAGGTGGCAGGTTGGTTTCAGACAGTGATGGAGCGCACCGAGTCTCCACGCAGCAGCCAGTGCTACAGCCAACACCAGCTCCACTCACTGTTCAGCAGGTAGCCGCACACGCAGAGACGGACGGATGGAGAGACAGAGGGACGGATGAAGAGAGAGTGTGGAGGGTTGTGTGTGAAAAGGGGAAGGGATGGAGCAATTGATGGCTGGTTTGAGACAGAGTAAAGATGACTGACAGACAGACATGGGCAAGTGTGTTGTAAATTGAAACCTATTTATATATTTTTCTTTTTTTTTCTTCTTCTTCATCCACCACTCTATCAGGACGGATATTAGCCTTAGGAGTTGCTCGTCGTGCACGTTCACATGTATAGTGTCATACACGTTCACTACCGTTATAAGCTATAGAGCACTGTACAGTGTAAAGCGACAGCTGTGAATATCATGACTTCTTACATCACGTATTGACTTCAAATCAGTGTAAGCCATATGGCTGCGCGGTGTGTGTAGCCACCCTACATAGCGTGTGTACAGTTTTTTGTGTTTATACTGATACTGTGTCTTTCACCACGGTCATTAGCTCCACATCCTCCATTAGCCCCTTACTCAGGGACTGAACAGAGTAGTCGAACAACACTGAGCCAAGGTGTGTGTGTGCGCGCGCGTTATGTGTTGTTTGTGAGTAGTCTTATTAGATCTAAATTTTAATATATGGCAAGTCCTCATTTTCCTGGACAGCTCGCGTGTCCGTACATATTAAATAACTCAAGGAAAATAGATGGAAACGGTAGCATTCTGAAATGATTGTCTATCAAATAACACATTTTTCGAGAAGTAGGACTTGTTTAGAAATAGTGATCGACTTTCAACTTTGCTGTAAAAACAAAATAAAAAAAAATTAGTTTAGCTTAAAGCATTTAATCTAGAATATACTTCTATTTATACACACCTCGAGAGTTCTTGGTATGCAAGCAGGAGAAAGACTGAGAGGGGAATTGTTTGCTGGTGATAAAAAAAAAAAAGACCCCACAACCTAACGCCTGGTTTATCCTTCATTAGAAGCGCCGGAACGTTCCTGGTTTTCCAGAATATCAGTTTCTCAGCTATTTGCACGCCGCCATATCTTTTGATGCAACAAGAGTCACAGATAAGGTCGCATCGTCAAGACAGTGTTGGACTGGATACAGTACAGAATGTTGCTAATGAAGCCACACACACACAAAAAAAAAACCCCAACAACTTTATAAGAAAAAGCTTTTATTGTGTTGACCAGGAAGACATTCAGTGGCGTGCACAGATAGACACGAGGTGGTGCTCAAGCACCTGGCCCTCTGCCCTCTGTCCAAAAAAGTGCCCTTTTTGAATTTTTTTTTTACAGTTTACTGAGGCCAATGTCGACATGATCTTTTAGAAAAGCCGCGGCATTAAAAGCGTGTGTGAAAATAATGTCCCGATGTGTGCCCCTTCCGCACACACACCGGACCTCTGTCTCTCTTGCTCTGTCACGTGAACAAGCGTGCAGTGCATTCAATGTGAGGTTGCAGCAGCATAGCGTCCTGGAAGCCACGGCCTTGTCGTAGCGCAGACAACACATCGGGCAGTCAGTCAGCTCTTCCCCTGCCCCACCAGCCAGGTAACACATGAATCGAGTGAAAATGTATTGTTTGCCCTCTAAGCCCAAGCTGTAATTATTTTGTCGTGAAGTAGCCCGTCGCATACAGAAACAACTGCACATAAGTATTATATTTTTTGCTAGACCATTTTCAGATTTAGGAAAGCAAACATTTCTTTTTCTATTTTGTTCCTGGCAAAGTCAAAAAGCCTTGATGTAATAAATTAACATTAACTGGTTGTTTTACACCTTTAAAAACTAAAACGGGTCAGTGGCGACCCGAATGTAAGAGGAGGGCTAAATCTCAGACTTTTATAATAAGGTGTTCCACATGCGCAAAAAAGTGCCCTTTTTTCCCCCCAGAGCACTTGCCCCCCAAAATGTCTGTGCACGCCACTGAAGACATTTACAAATAAATACAATAAAGAAGAAAGCGAATCATCAAATTCGTCGATACTCATCTGGGTATCGCGTTTAAATCCAGCCATTTTGACATGAACTTCTCCTCCAAAGTGCTTTTCTGATGGTTTCAGGAGCCACTTCGGACTGGCGCATCAACCAAGCTCTTGTGTGTATATTTCTACAAAGAAGGTATAAAAAGGAGATGAAGACGAGCCTGAATGGAAAGATGGGGACTGAACATCGATTCCATTCAGTCAGTGGAACGTTTTTTTGGTTTTGTCGCCCGTCCACCTCCATCGAAATCGATCCTTTTATTAGTCTTCTTTCTTTCCATCATTTTATCTCCTTCCATTGATGGTCTTTTCACGTTTGAAGTTCAGCGAACCAAAGCGTTTTAGATTTTTTTTTTCTTTTTCCTCCTACAATCCCGTGTCACCAGTCGACCACAGCTTACAGAATTGCCACATTTCCCAGAACCAAAGCCGTAGCTGAGAAGGCACTGCTCTTCTCGTTAAAGCCAAATCAGTGCACGAGCGAAAGGAAAACGGAACGCGAGAGCGAAGAAAGAAAGTGGGGGAGGAAGAAACGGGACATGGTACGTCGACCGAAGGATCAGGACGAGTAGAATACGGCGTGTGAAAGAAGTTGGGAATGTAGGAACGGACGGAGGAGAGAAGGGAACGGAAAGTGTAACGAGAGCACTAAAGTTTTTGGAGTGTGTATCTTCCTGACAGTGTTAAGGTGAGCGTTTGATCTTCACTGACTGCTGGACATTGCAGAAAAGCTTTCCATGGTATCAAACCAGTATACCTGGTTCTTCTGTTCTTGTTTATTTTTTTATTGCTAGGGACAATTAGTGTGTTATTTTTATCGTCTTATTCATTCTTGTTGAATTTTTTTTAAATTATGATTATATTTATTTATTGTTACTGCTGCTACTGCTTTTGCTTTAGAGGCTGCTGTCGTGGGTGGGTTTTTTTTTTTGGGGTGGTTGTTCCCCAAAGGGCAATAATAGGGTTTTTTTTTCTGCTATTTGTGTGTTTTTTTTTTTTTTTTCTTAAATGTTTCCTAGAACCAAAAAAAAAAAAAAACGTGAAACGTTGCAATGTCTGCACATTTAACCAAATACATGCAAGACTGAACGTGAAGAAAGATATTAAGATAGCAAGGAGGCTTTTTTTTTTTAAAAACCTCCAGTTTTAGAAAGTTCTAGATACTTCACGATGATACAAAAGCAGTGTTTGAATTTCATAGCGAACTAATTACTGGTAGAACAAGTATTAAAGGTGCGAGTACATTAATATAAGAGCTCTATTTTAGCGGTTAGCTGTAATCATGTCGGTGGGTGTGATTTGTGTTAGCTTTAGTCTTGTCCCGTCTTGTGGTGGATGTAGCATTTTGAAATTTCTCCTCGTGTTTGGGTTATTATTTTTATTTTTTAAATAGTAGTGTGGGTAAATGGACTTCAACAGAAAGGATGGTTTCTAGTTGAAAAATTGACCTTGCAATACCTTTTTAAGATGGACTTGATCTGTATAGATGCTTTAAACATCTCCAGACTTGCCCCACATGATCACGTTGTGTCAGTTTGTCAGTCAGTCACTTGCTCTTTCTGTCTGTAGATCTTGTCAGACGTCACCCAACTAAACGTGTCCTCCGTTTTTATAAAAAAAAAACGAAACATCCCAAAAGCGTACGAATGCCGAGTCATCACGGCGATCCTGACACTGCTTGCTCAACTTCACATGCAGATAAAGAGAGATCTGTGGAACAACCCAAGCCACGTTTACATTTCCACACACTTAACTAGCACAACCAGGGTTAGAGTGTGTTTACATGCATACTAATAATCCGATTATTACCCGATCTCGACGCTCGCTGCATTATTCAAGTGAACGTCTAAATTCACGCATTCACCTGGTCGTGTAAATAGCGTACTACCTTTTTAGATCACATTTGTATATGTTTCAAGAAACTTGCTACTTTGACATCTAGATTTCATCCCAATAATCAGGTTATTTAGCACGTATGTATATTATATAATTGTGACTGATATAGATGGGGGGGAACGTAAAGCGACAGCTTGATAACTTTGAGCCACGCTAGAGGATAATTTAGCTCGATTTTAGAAGCTTTCTTAATTATCTTCTCCGATCATCCTGTGGTGTGAAGCGTGTAAATTCGTAACCCTTCAGATTTACGGGAGTCTTGACGTCGCGCACGAAAGACCAATAACCAGTAAGCTGAACTCTTATCTGTAGTGTTTTGTTTTGAGCTCAAGTCGCACCTTTTTTTTTTTTTTTTTTTAACAAGAATTTCTACAAAATCTCAGTTTCCGAAGCTCTCCGTCAATGGTACGTTCAGACCAAACATGGCGAGTGTCAAAATTCACTGCCCTGCCAATGGCGCTGTTGACATTCATGGACGCTCGGCGACATAGATGAAATATGCGGCTACATGTTTGTTCAGAATATTTCATCTTGCAAACTTTGCTTTGCGGCTGCTTTAGCTTTAAATGAACAGAAGTGTCAAGCGGTTATTTTTCTCCCAACTGACCAGTCGACCTCCTCGGGTCCATTGGAGTGCTGTGGTTTGAAACGGGTAATCAAACACCGACACGCCTCACGGGTTCATATGGATTATCTATCTGTATTCATGAACTACGATCAGTAGTCTACTATCATTCTTTTCCAAGCGATAAAAGACTTGAAGAGGTAAGAAATGATGAAATTTGCAAGCGAATTCGCGTTGTTTGGTAGTTGTATGCGCTATAGCATTTGAAGGCTGCGTTTACCGCACTTTGAAAGATGATTTGCGATAGTAATCAAGTGTTTTGTGTCCAAATTATATCACTGGCCGCACCAGTGTTGTAATCGAGTCACTAAACCTCGAGTCTGAGAACAAGACTCCATCCGCACCGTTTGACGGTGGCTGTTGCTGGCTTTATGTGAAAGCGTCTCTGCTACTGTGTTGGACTAACGTTACTGCTTGACTGCCCCATTTTAGTTAACAGGCTACAGATAAAAAGCTTGTTCGTCGCTCAGTAAGCCCCGCCCACTATCAGCAGGGCAAATAACGAGAGAGGGTTAGCACTAGCTAGTTCATCAGTGAGCAAGCCCCGCTATCAACAGAGCAATGAACACAGCGTGTCACTTCCTTCTCTGGGTGGAGTCTTGCCAAACGACGACTGAAGTTCGAGGTTGTCCCCGTCGTCTCCTCGATAGTTCTTCTACATATGGAACATGTAGCAGTGCATTTTTATTTATTTATTTATTTTTCTCCCCAAGCAAAGCGGACAATCCTGGGGCTTCTCTCCAGGCATTTTAGCGCCATTAACGTTAGTTTGCTCCTGAACATGGCATATGAACAGGTGAATGTGCATTCTCTTGCACAAAATTAATGTAGATATAAATATCTTATGCCAAATTATTATGGCATGTTACAAAAAAAATCCGAGTCACAAGTCCTTAAAATGAGGGCACGAGTCAGACTCGAGTACTACAAGCCTGGGCTGCGCTAGTAGAGTTTTAGTGACCGGCGTTTTGGATTTGTGTTTACCCTTTTCGGATCACGTGACCTTGAGTCCGAGGAGGTCTGTTACCTCGTGAAATCTTTTAAATGTGAAGGAACATAATGAACAATTGATTCTATGTTTAGTAAGAAAATAAACTAACAACAAACAAATCAAAAGCCATTTTTATGGTGTGATTTTTGCCGAGTCAGATTTCAACATGCAGTGTATAGGACGCGCTTACTAGCCTTGGTCTTTAATTAGCATTAATATTACTTTGTGTGTAGCCCACATTTAAAGTAACTCTTGGTTGACGTTTAGTGGCTAATTACTGTAATTGGTGGCGTTTGAAGCCAATGAATTGCATTCCTGCTTAAAAACAAGCATTGTAGAGTGAAAAAGTTGACTATTAATAGTGCTGCAAACAGGAACACATCGTAGATAATGGTGAGACTGTCCACTGCGATTATTCATTTCTCCTCCGTTGGACTTGGGAACGGGTTTGAAAGGAACCAAATTTTATACGCGACTGTGTTCTCTAGAGTGGAGCGGAGCACTTCTTCTAAATTCCGCTGAAACAGGTCATGACTCGTGACGACGAAGTTGCCTGGACTTTAACTTTTGCTCTGACGTCCCACTGCTCAAGACGTGTCGCCAACGGTTATGCTGCCGAGAGATGCTGGCTTACCGGAAACGAATGACTTCCAATTGCTTTGATGCTCTCAGCACGTTTGGTCTGAACATACCATAAGTATGGGTTGTTGGGTCGTCGTCCGTCCACAATTTACAAAAATCGCTACTCCTCCTACAGGATTTCGATCAAACTCACATACTATGTTCCCCAGGTGGGTGTGCATAAAAGTTGTCAAGATGGTGGCGCCACCTGTCATATTTACGATTTTATGGGCGTTTGAAAATTTTTGGGTGACTCGTCACTTCGTAAACTGCTGGGACGTTTCCACTGAAACTCACCCAGAAGACTCTAAAGACGTATTCCAACAAGAATCGTTCACCAGGTGGCGCCATGTGCAATTTCACAAAAACCGCTACTCCTCCCACAGGATTGATCGGATTTCGAACAGTGGCCGGTATGAGCTCCAGCTTCATTGAGGCTGTTAGGTTTAAAGTTTCTTTGTGGTCTTGAATGTTCAACGTTGTACAAAAACCGTAAACATTACAGTACTGACATTAAACACTATTTAAAATCTGCCAAATACACATTTAACAGTAACGCAACTTATTAATTATGAGACAATAAAAATAAGCTGATGTGTTTTTAATATTGCTTACCTTATGAAAAAGAAGTTAACGTTTCGCAGTGAAAATTGTTTATTTGGTTGTGAAGATGGTTTAAATGCTTACAAGCTCCCTAATGTCCTGAGATCCTCATTTCGAGGTGACACTCGTGTCTCTGATACGAAACTGGTATCAGCTGACGTCCTCACGTTTTGTCTCGTGCCGCTCAACAGTACACGGCAAAAACGACTACAGTGGATCGGATTGGATCGGATCAGAGCCGGTGCTTGGGCCCCGATACAGCCACTCGAAACAGTTATAGCAACATTTACTAAAAGAAACCTGCCGACTGACCGACTCGGGTAGAAGGAAGGTTCTTATTATCAGATTATATTATGCATGTAAACGCACTCAACCCGGTATATTTGGAAATAAAAAGCTGTATCATGCTCCCTCTTATTCTACTGTTAGTGTACACACACACACACACACACACACACAGCCATGGAAAGCTGAAGTTCAGAGTGTTAATGTTCCGATTTTCCAGCTGTACCTCTCTTCTTTTTGCTGACACTTTTATTTGTGTAATTTTATTTTATTGTTTTATACATATTTTTTTTTTCTTTTGCGTCAGTGCTGTGAGCGTGTGCACATTTTTTTTTTTTTTTCATTTCCGATGAGCAGTACATGACCTCATTCTTAGTGGAACGAGAAGCAGAGATCACGCCAGTGCTGCTGCTTCGATAGCATTAGTGTGTGTGTGTGTGTGTGTGTGTGCACGGCGTGTACTCCTCCAGCGCTGCACAATGGGAATTTTATTGATTCCCCCCCCCCCCATTCTGTAAGTAAACCAAATATTTACTATGCAGTCACTCAGCTTTCTCAAGCCCTGAACCTCCTGTATATATATACACACACACACACACACGCGCGCGCACCAGTCTGTGGTGAGACCACCTTGTGTTGCTTTTGTGATGGACTTCTTTGCCTTCAGCTCGAGGAGAGAATTAAATGTAGAAAGAGAAGTGTTTCTTCTTTTCTTTGTTTGATTCACGTGTGTGAATGCGCTGACACATATTTAAGGATTGTACTGGGGTGGGAAAGGGGGTGGGGCTTGGGGTTTAGACCAGGGATCAGTTTGTCCAATGCTGTAAAGTGCATCAATTGCATGTTATCTCTGATGTAACTGCCATTGATTTGACTTATTGATGGATGGGAGGGAGGGAGGGAGGGAGGGAGGGAGGGGTATAAAACTCTCTTTATTTATGATTTTTACATATTATATAAATATATAAATATAAATAAATATATATTCTGTACCTTTTTCATTGTGTTTTTAGAAAAAGACACACTTTTGCTTTGTCTTCTTACCTTATTTGCAATTTTTTACTTTAATCGTCGCTTGATTTCAGGCCGTTGTTATCGTCATCGTCTTTGCTGTCGTTTATATGTTCATAGGTTTAAGATCGTCGTCACATTCGCATTCCTGCGTGATATTTTGCGTGCGAGTGCAGGACGGCTCGGGTTAGTATTTTACACGTTTAGAAAACCAAAACGTTTGACATGTTGTAAGGTGAATATCTTCAGGGGTTAAATCTCACACCAAACTGAACAGACATCGTGGTGTTCTGACGGAAGACGGCGTCTGGTGTTCTTTCAGAAACATCACGTCAAAGGTGTGTCTCTTTCTTTTGAAGCCGAGCGACTCGTTCGTCATCTGGTTTTTACCCTGTAATTTTTTTTTTTTTTAAAACACCATGTGTGTACTTGTTCTCTGGTCATTATTCAGTTCCTTCATGCTGTATAGAGTTAAATGTCACCGTTCCGAGCTGCTGTTGCTTTCAGACTAATGGAATGTATCATTTTAATATCACAATTTCCATCTGAATTTCCAGCTCCGACTCGGTCTGCTGTGTTCAGTAGGACGCGTCAGTGATCATCGCAAACCTGTATGATTACACCCACATCACCTTTTTTTTTTTTTGGTGCCATCAGCTGTAATTAGGCCGCTTTATTCTTCTGCTTTAGAGAAGTCCGAGAATCATGTGTCTGATGGGATTTACTTGGGTTTAACTGAACACACGTGCTGTAGTAAATAGAAATCTGAAATTTCACACAGCCCTCTTTATGGATCAAACAAAAACACCACATTACCCATGCTTTTGTGTTTCTCTCCTCTTTCCCCCCCATTTATAGCCCTTTTAGTCTCATTTCATCACTATTTCAAATGAATTCAATGCCATTATATTGTGAATACCTCAGGATTTTTTTGAGAAAAAAAAAACATTTAAGAACTTAAAACAAATAAATCCAAAAAACTTACACCATTGTTTGTGTTGTTCTTGATTTTTCTACAGTCTTTCTTTTAAACTCATGGTTAAACCAAATTCCTAAACACAGGGATGAGAATGAAAAATATTTTAAAAGTCTGAAAAAACCGGGGCGGGGGTCCAATTATTTTTGGCTATTTTTTTTTTTTTAACCCCAAAACCATTAATTTTATCAGCAAAAATTTGCAATTTATTTGGAAATAAATTCCCCTTCTTGGTGGACTCCCGGGTGAAAATGATTAATATGGTACAAGACTTGTTTTTAATCAATTCACATTTGATGATTTCAAAAAATCAATGCACCTTTTAATATAAACGAGCTCTACAGTATTATATTTCTGCATTTTTGTGATTCATCTTTGAATACTCCAATCCTTTAAAATGAAGTGCAAACCAGAAAAAAGTTCTATCATATAATTCTCTTCAGCTTTCTTCTGATGTCATCATGGTAGCAGGAGCTCTTGCAGATTAAGCAGGCAACATTAAACATCACTTCCCTTTCAACTGTTGTGTGGACTAACTAGGTTTTATCTGGACAGGATGTTGTGTAATGTAATGCATATACCATATGGTCGATCTGAAGATCGAGATGGTGATTTTGAATTAAAGAACAGGCATGTACAATGGGCATTACATATTGGAAATTTTTTTTTAAATCAAAAACTATAAGTTCATCTCGGCCTAAAAAATTTGGGCAGACGCTCCCGAGCGGCACATCCCAGCAATTCCCCCCCATGAAATGAGCAATAAGTAGGAGAGTTATACATGCTATCATACCTAAAATTTCATCAGAAATATGTATATGATTCTCCCCAACATGCTACATTAGATAAGCTAACCCCATTTATAAAAGATACACACTTATATATGACGTGTAATTGATATATTTTTGGGGCGCGCGCTCTCTCTGCCATGCCGATCCTGTAGGCTGCACTGACTCAAACTCCGGTCCTCGAGAAAAGGGATAAAAGCCCGCCCACACTGAAAGCTGATTGGCTTATTTTGCTGAGTAACCCAATCAAGATGCTCTTTGTCTGGCATGCGCTACATGAACAGGCACACAGGCAGTGTTGCCAGATTGGGTGCTTTTAAGTGCATGTTGGCGGGTTTTGAACATATTTTGGGCTGGAAAACATCAGCAGTATCTGGCAACACTGCACACAGTCTCCCTCGCGCGCGCACATTCTAAGATGCATGATGCAGACCTTAATGTTGCGCGCGTGCACGCTCTTGCTCGCTTCTATCAATATGCAGGAGACTCCCGGAACTTCCGGGACACTTGGGATGTCTGCGTTATAAGGTGACCACAGATCGTTAATCGTAACCCCCCCCCAAAAAAAAAATTTCTCAACGGATTTACATCGATCTCAAAAATGATCATTTTGGTCTGAAAAAGTCGGAAATCCGCCAATCGGCGGAAAATTCTCATCCCTGTAAATATTTAAAAGTGCTCAGCTGGCATGTTCTCTTTCTGTAAAGTAATCTTACTATCAATCACTAATAGACATCTCATTAAGCAGCACCAACGGGTTTTTCAGCTCGATTTAATGACGAGAATTTCTTTAAGGAAAGCAAGAGCTACGTGGACTAAACTATCACCTGTACACTGATTTAAAGGTAGACTGCCTTTTGAGTGCAGGTCATAAAAAGAATTTTCCCTGACACCTAATTATTTCGGTTTAATGAACCGAAAGCTACTGTATTCAAATCACAGACTTCCAATTTAATTTAAAAAATAATAATAATTTAGGGTCATGTGGCCCTAAATTCTCCACTCCCCCTGCTTCACCATGACCCAATTCTTGGGTTTCAGTCATGTAACTCTTCTGAGTGATTTCACTTCTGGTAAAACAGCTGGTGGTCAAGCAAACCAAAACGGCTGCCATAGTGCAAATAACTAGCGATAACTTAGAGTACGCTCGTAATCTAGAAGCCACTGCTGGCTTTAGATATATTCAGAAGATTGCTATGTGCAATGGAATCGACCCCTACAGTCTGGGAAAGAAGGATTTGTCATGCAGTCTCGAAAACTACCCTTCAGTCGAGTTCCCCGACATCTCGAACTATCTGGTGTTGCAGACGTCCTTCTACACCGCAAAACAGATGTATGGAGGCTTACAGCTTTTTTTTTTTTTTTTTGTATGTGGCTGGGTAAAGGACCTCGGTATCAAGTTGCTGCCAGATGAATCCTGTATTGTTTTTGCCCGTTTAAAGTTTAGTTTTTTTTAAAAAGCTTTTCGTTCACGTCTTCACAACGAAGCGCTGCAAGTTGAAGTGTAAACAAACAACAGTTTGCTTGATTCTGACTTGTGTTGGCTCTTATCTCTCAGCTAAATCATTCACAAAGATCATCAGAAACCCCTTTAAAGACCTGGATCTTAGTTAAACAAGACGAAGTGATCACGGCGCATTGTAACTGTGTGGCTGGGGAAGAATTTTGTCGCGACCTTCATGCACATGGTCTTTGTGAGGAGGAAACAAAGAAACAGCTGGGGACTTTAGCGCTTCATGACTAAAAAAAAGTACCGTAAAATAACACACAGCAAGAAAAGTACTTGGAAAACATTAAGGCCATAGCTGAGAAGGATATACAAACCTTTCACCAAGTGATCACTGCAAACTCGAGCAGGTTTTGACTCGGCTCCCTTCGATTTCAGTGAGAGGCTCAAAAGCCGCCTTTCTCGACGTCTTTTCGTGAAATCCTGTGTTCGTTCACCTTTATTAGTTCACGGCGAACCCTGAAGAAACTTTTCAGTTTCAAGGTTTGATCGATTCGAACAACCTTAAACAACACAAGTGTAAGACATTTTTCATGCGAGCAATGCACCTTGTCCGTACAAACGCTTTGTCAACTGAGCTTTGAATAAATAATGAGGCGGATGTGACGTCACGTGAAACCCAAGAATTCAAGATACTACATCACGTGGTGGGCTTTCCCTGTTCGTGCAAGGCATTGTGGGATACAAATTTGAAACAGGAGAGAAAAATGGAGGACGTGAGTGTGCGAATGAAACGCGAAAGACTGACTACAGTAACGGAAAGCGAGAAGAAAAGACGTTATGTTGCGAAGGAAAGGAAACGCAGGACCAAACTAATAAATACCGGCGCTCAGCGAGCACCTCGGTGTGATCAGCTGTTCGTTTAGCGACAGAATGATGGAACTGTCAGTGCACGCTCAAGGTAAACCTGTAGATGGCAGTAATGCAACACTGTGGGTGCCAGCTGCCGGAAAACCCAAAAGAAGAAGAAGGAGGTAAATCTGCGCATGCGCACACGGACTTCTTCTGTCTGCTTGACTGCGCGAAGTGAACAATTTCATGCACATTATTTGCTCGGGAATCCGCTCAAATTAAATAACTTCCCAGCCACAGAATGGCCTGGGTTTTTTTTTTAAAGATATTGCAGAAATAAACATGAATCACAATGACCAGATTTTATGAAATCGAAAGGCTGTCTAAGCTTGAATTCACATCCCCAATACACTTTGAAACAAATTACTTTCATTTTTTAAATTCTCCTTTTAAAAATTAAGCTTAGGTTGTTTGTGTTGAAAGGATTTAGACAATTTAGCATGAATTAGGATTTATTCCTTTTTTGTCATCCATTACATCAGTTTATATAGTAATGCAAAAAAATTTACAGTTTCTTAATCAGTGCAAAATGTAAAAGCGATCTATATAAGTATAATCTATCAGTGTAGAATTACTTCACTACAGCCATTTTGTTTCAATGAGTAAAACGTTTAAGTAAAACAAATAAATAACAATTGGCAGCTTGAATATAAGAACAGTGGTTTCAGCAGGTAAAACTGAACTGCTAAAGACATGAATCTGGACTTCTGAAATCTCAGTAGGACGTGCTGACACTTGCATGAATAACAATGTGCAATAATTCAAGAAAAGTACTTGGATACACACAGCAGCTCAATTTCAACCCATTTCACTCCTCATTACACACACTGGGCACAAGTAACCTGTCCCACTCCCGGCATTTCACACTCAGTTTCTCACTTTTAAAGTTCCCTGTCCCTTTTTCTCACTTTTTTTAAGTTCCCTTATTAAGGCAAAACACTACAGGTTAAAAAAAAAATGGACATTTTTCACAATACATTTTATAGACATATTGCATCCTAACATGCCTCCTCTTAAACTGTAGCAAGAAAAAAAGTCATTGTTTTGTCCACTTGCAATCACATTCTCTGAAGTGTAGCCACACACACACACATTTTATATCTATCTATCTATCTATCTATCTATCTATCTATCTATCTATAGATACAGTACCGTTCAAAAGTTTGGGGTCACCCAGACAATTTTGTGTTTTCCATGAAAAGTCACACTTTTATTTACCACCATAAGTTGTAAAATGAATAGAAAATATAGTCAAGACATTTTTCTGAGCATTTAATCGACCCCACAAATGTGATGCTCCAGAAACTCAATCTGCTCAAAGGAAGGTCAGTTTTATAGCTTCTCTAAAGAGCTCAACTGTTTTCAGCTGTGCTAACATGATTGTACAAGGGTTTTCTAATCATCCATTAGCCTTCTGAGGCAATGAGCAAACACATTGTACCATTAGAACACTGGAGTGAGAGTTGCTGGAAATGGGCCTCTATACACCTATGGAGATATTGCACCAAAAACCAGACATTTGCAGCTAGAATAGTCATTTACCACATTAGCAATGTATAGAGTGGATTTCTGATTAGTTTAAAGTGATCTTCATTGAAAAGAACAGTGCTTTTCTTTCAAAAAGAAGGACATTTCAAAGTGACCCCAAACTTTTGAACGGTAGTGTATATATAGATAGACACAAGTGTTTTACTGGGAAATACACCACTCGTATTTTCCATACGAGTGACATCCGGGACATGGAGAACCACAATCATGATCTATCTCTCATGAGGAAACTGATGAATTGTTTTGTTTGTGTCTCTATAATAAAAAGAAAATCACGTGTTGGCTTGAAGATATGAAGTTCATCTTCTCATGTTGAAAAACTTGCATTTTTCATATGAAACACACCACAGATCTGAGTGACATATTTAAATAATATTGGCTGGCTCTTTTTCATGGTCTTTCCATTCAGATAGCATGATACTGAATGAGTCAAAGACGAGTTCAATATCCTGCTAGCTGAATGGAATATATCTGATATATCAGGAAAAAAAGCCAGCCAGTATTATTATTAGACATACACACACACTCTTTTCCAGCTTTTCGATGTCCGTTGGTATGTTTTTCTCTTTGCATGAAGAATATCTCATGAAGTTTTGGTAGCCTTTTGGGTGTTCAACGCGTCTTTCCCGGTGAACAAAGAAATGATTCTTCGTATACGCAGCAGAAAACTTGATATTCGCATCAGCTCCGACGTGTGATATGTTGTCTTGGCAACCATGGAATATCGTCAACCATATCAACGCTCATTCTTCATTGGGTAGAGTGACATCATACACGTAGGATAAGCGATAATGCTAACAATATTGCATGCTATCAAACCAAATGAATGAAACCTGCTCGAAGGGAATAGAACACGTTTTTATTCCATCGAAAAACTGTCCTGTATTTATAATAATTCCTGATATTTCACTCCGATGACGTCACTCCCAGTGTTTTCCCACTGACTCGACGCATGGCGAACCGGTTCAGAATTAAAATTCTTTTGATTAACTTGCTTTTTTTTTTTTGGTGAATGTGTCCATATACTATAAAGAATGTTACACAGTGGCACGAAGATATGAAGTTTATCTTCGTGCAAGCGTGTAAAATATATATAGAAGTGCATCTTCACTGTAAAATTTTGATTTACATGCTTGTATTGCATATTTCATTACACTACGCCTTATTTGCCTAAATTAATGTGAATTTTTGAAAAAGTTCCAATACAAAAACTATTTGTTAGAATCTCAACAATCTGGCAAAAACTGATATCTACTGTAAAAAAAAAAAAAAAAAAAGACCATATTCACGTGTAGTGCTTGCCTTATGGAACACTGAGTTAGCATCAAACAAACAAACTTCAGCGTTAATAAACTATAAGTAATAAAGTCAATTGATGTTGATTTCATTGTTCACGTCATCCAACTACACTCACTAAAGCTTCTCCAATTCATAACTAACGATAATTACACAAATCAGCAACAGTTGAGTACGTTGCTAAATTGTATTCTCCGTTTTATCATTAAATGTTAAAAACCTTTGTTTCATTTTAATCGTTCATGGTGTAAACATTGGTTAATTGATTCAAGTGTTGAATGTTTACCTGAAAAATAGTTAATACGTGTATTAATGTGACTTATGGCTTAAAAACGTCAATGAATCCATTAAATATCGCTTAATTTTGCCTAATGCATCTTTAAAGCTGTCCTTCTATGTTAGTCCGCTCCATACCTGTCTCTTCCTCTACTCCACTCCTCCAGTTCTAACCTCTGTCCTGTCTGATCGAGCAGCACTCTGAGTGTTTCTTCCCTCCGAGTTCCACACACTTCCAGTTCCTCACACCAGGACAAACAGACGCCATAGTTTATACTGGACATTAATCAGAGCTCGTCTTGATGGGAGAGAACAAAAAGCAGACAAAAATATATGGTAGGACAGAGTTAGAGCCCTTGAATGCTCAACTCCCATGATGCTCACCGTGATGGTTCTTTTTTTTTTTCTTTCCTTTGTTTGTTTTGCCACCACATACCCAGAGCAGCTCAAGCCACCGTTTTTTGCTTCAGCTGGCATCTCTGTATTTTTGAGCAGATATCTTTGGTTGTCCGTCTTCCTCCTTGTCTCCTCTCCCTCAGGGGGATGTGGAGGGACGCCACTACGCTTCCATCCTTGGAAAAGGATGACAAGACGCCGTGTCACTTCACTTCTGGTCAGCAGTCGGAAAGTTCGGAGCACGTGTTGGACTCGCTGGGGTTCTTCCTCCGCTGACGGACCGATTTCTCTTCGTCCTACATACGCAAACACACAGTATTCGCAAATTATATGGCTAAATAATTTTAAAAAAAAAACACCTACGACCGATATGTTCTTTAACTGCATTAAGAAGAGATTTTGTGGATTCAAGTTCATCAAATTACAGCCTTTTATATTTTGTGTACGAACTCACCGAATGAAAAATATCATTTGCCCCCCATTCTCCAGGTGAGTGGTCTTCAGGGTCGTCAGCTTCATCCTCCTCTTCCTCACCTTCCTCTTCTCTCACCGTGTCCATCCCGTCTTCCTCATACTCTGTCAGTCCATCTGACTCCTCCGCTACACACACACGACCATCATCAATATCAATGCTAAACTGATTACAATCAGTTCTACTCTTTAACCTTTACATGGCCAGAATACAGCGTATGAGATACAGGATATCATGTATTGTTCCATCCACGTTCACTGGATATGAGCAATCGGACGGTCTATTACTGGGATATCAGCTCATATACCGTGAGTAGAGAAAAACAAAATGGCGGCGCACATCAAGTATTTAAAAGAAACATTAATAGCTAAAAGAATATAGTGCTCCTGTTCCATGCTCCAGCCCAGTCGGTGGCGGTAATGCACCTTTAAGTTGGTTTGCCAACTGCCAAAAAAACCCTAACGAAGAAGAAAATTGCGGCACGTTACCGAACCAGCCGAGGACAAAATAAAAACTCTACTCAAAAACAACCCCCCCCCCAAAAAAAAGCAACAAAATATGGAAGGAAAGTATTTGATGGTATGAACGTATCTTATTTTATTTTTCAAGAATTATTATTAGGGCTGGGAATCGATCCAGATTTCCTGGATCGATTCGATTCCGATTCATAAGGTTACGATCCGATATCGATCTACTTAGATACTGCTGGATTGTCACTTTAAAGTAAAAACTGTCCCTATAGAGATCTTGCAGTCACGTGACCGGAAAGTACACAACCGCCATCTTGTCGGTCAAAAACACCGCTGAATACTGCTGCACTCGTGTACAGAATGGATCAATTTCAACCGACGGACTACACGGCTCATTTTTCTAATGAACAGATAACTAGATATATGTCTAAAATAAACGATCTACAGATTAGTGACCCTTATGGCTTACCGGACGGAGTTTTCACGACCGGATTTTGAACTGCCAGCGGAATACCCAGACGTGTATAATTACCTCATTAACTTTCCCTCGCTGTTCAGTGGTGAAGCACTGTGTGCTTATAAATCTCTGGACAGTTATCTTTACAGAAATTCAGGATTTGTCAGCGACTCAGATGTGGCATCTTGTAAACAAGAATCCTCATTGGATGGGTAAGTCACTTAAGTTTTTTTTTTTTTGGTAAGTCACTTAAGTATTGAGTATAGCATTGACCAGCCGATTATAGAATAGAATGAGGTAATTCCAGCTGTAATTCCAAATCGTCCGTCTTGTTTACATGGATCTGGCGTTGGAGAGATAGAGGCTTGGCAGTGGAGGTTTGAGTGGCTGTTTTCTGAGCTTAGTCAACAGGCCGGCTCTGCAGCCTCGGTTTTGCTTCCTCTCCCGACGCCGCCTCCTTCGCTTTGCTTCCGATAACAATCCACGGAGACCCCGCTGGTCTCGCTATCTCGTCCGGAATGTTGTGCATGCGATGGAAATCGCTACAAACCGTCATTTTCTGCTGGAAACCAATGTCCAGTAAGTCCATACGGTTGTAGTGGATATTGAAGTCCGGTACAGACGAACAACATGCAAAAATACACACAAAAAACATAAATGTGCACAGGTAGGGAGAGCTTGTAGCCGCAGCCGTTGTAGTAGAATTGTATATAGTAGGGTTTTCCAGAAGAAAAGGTAGAAGTAAAAGCAGAAGTAGAACCAGAAGTAGAAGTAGAAGGCGGAATATGGCGTTTGACCTACAAGATGGCGTCTGTCACAATCTGGATCGGCTGTGACGTCACATGCAAGTGCTCCATAGACAGGAACAGCCCCATATGTGTTTGTGCATGTAATTTAACACCAAATGCCTTCTCCAGTGCAGTTTGATTCGCCGCAGGTTTAGCTGAAACTGTGTCGGCGTGGCGCCTGGATAAGTGGTTGCGGAGATTGGTTGTATTGCCACTATATTTTACCTCTATGTGGCACAGTTTGCACACTGCTTTTGTTCTGTCGACTTCGTCTCTGTCCTCGTAACGTTTGAATCCAAAGTAACGCCATACATCAGCTTTCAGGCCAGGTGGTGATTTTAGCTGTGCAGCTTCAGCCATCTCGCGTTCTTAAGTTTCGGTTTCGTTTGCCGGCACCCGCTTTTTATAGCGGTCCTTGCGCGGTCGAGAAAATAGTGCCTATAGCCACCTGGAAGAGATCGATCCACACATTTTTGAATCGATCTTGTATTTTTTGAACGTGAATCGATATCGGATCGTGGATCGATCTTTTGAACCCAGCCCTAATTATTATAGCATTTTTCACAAATTGCTACTGTCATTTCGCTGGTTTGTTTACATTCTAAGCGGAAATGATTTTGTCGGACGTTTTGTATAAAGCTTTTATTAATCAAATTTGCCCCCCCAAAAAAATACTGTCAAAATCCAGTGAATGTGGATAGAATAAAACAGTTATTCCACTCAATCTTGTCATGCATGGCTACGTGCCTCGTCAGCTATCAGCTGATGTACGACTCGATTTCGTGGAATAACTGTTAAATAACAGCACTTTATCTTATAACCAAGTAAATCGGGTGAATCGATCGCTTTTGCACACACTGGAAATGGTAAGATGAATTTAATATTAATTTACCATCAGCAGCCACGTAGCTCTGCACCGGCTCAATCCTGGACACGATCTCAGCCAGATCGGTGAAGTCTGCACCGGGACATGTGTAGCTCTACAAAACAAAACAAAAAAAAACTCATTAAGTGAAGAGCACAGTTAGGGCTTTCCTCCACAACTGCACTGTGATGCAGCGTAAGCAGCAGTGTAGCGGCTTCACATGTCTCAGGGGAAGAACCTGTTGTCCGACTGGGTGAGAGAACTGGTAAATAACCGAGCTGGGAGCAAATGGCATCACAGACTTAGACCCGTATGGATCAAATGTTACAGAGCGCTGGTCCAGAATTAGTTCTTCCTCCGAAACCTGACTGATTTTGCATTATTAATAATTGATGGAGTGTCGCTCGAGAAACTCACGTCGGTCTTCTTGCTGTCGGTGTAATCAGCCGAGCGGTGATCTTTCAGCATGTTCTCTATGATGTCACCACGTGCCCAGCCAGTGAACAACAGCTTCCCGTGTTGGTAGCCCACATCCTGCACATGAAAAACACATGGAAGTGTATTATGATGATGTATATTTAACAATTATTCCACGAAATCGAGTCGTACGTAAGCTGATAGCCGAGTCGGCTATAGACCCCTTGCACTGACGTCACCCGAAACCGGAAGTAAACAAACCCTGCGCCATATTGGAAGACCAACAAACTCGTGATTAGGGGGAAATAACGGCAGCGCGCGGTATGTGAACCCACGAGGCACTTGGTTCATCAAAAACCTACAATGGTAAACTTTTGTGCTGTGTTAGGGTGTTCTAACAAAGCTGATGGGAAAGGTGAAAAGAAGTCTTTCTTCAGAATACCAGCTGTGATTGAGACACAAGGGGAGCAAACCAAGGAGCTTTCTGCCAGGAGACAGAGAGAGTATCTAGCTGCTTTATGCAGAGCGGATCTGAATACTTCAAGTCTACAGCAGTACAGAATATGTTCAGACCATTTTGTTACTGGTAAGTCACTAGGCTAGAGTGTTGTAGAACATTTTTTTAAATGTTTACTGAATAAAAACATCCTTAATTTTATCACATTTGTGTTATATATTTCATTTCTTTCTTTTGTTTTAATTTTCCTCCCTCCATCCCTCTTTGGATTTTAAATATAGTTTTTCCCCATGTCCAAATAATTCAAAGATATATAAATAAAAACAGATAAGTAGTAAATAAATTATGAAATTAAAAAAATCCATAACAGCATGAATACAGATTGCAATAGTGGTCAAGTGCTATAATTTTTTTAACATGATAGTGGAGAATTTCATTTAATCTGCACTGATTATTATAGGAATGTTTACAATGTCTGGGTAGCAAACAGATGGCAGAATTGGTGTCCGGTCCTCCTTATGTTTCCATTCTCCCTTGCCCCGAGTCTTATCATATGGGTCAAACCCATCAATCACAGCCAGTTTCTCCACATACTGTGCCCTTTCTGCAGCTGGTAATGTACTCACATAACCAGAATTATCAGCCATCATGTCACTTCACTCTCGCTTGTAGTTTGTTTTATATTGTGAGTATGTATGTATGTATGTATGTACCGTATTTTTCGGACTATAAGTCGCACTTTTTTTCATGGTTCGGCTAGCCATGCGACTTATACTCCGGTGCGACGTATATATGTTTTTTTTTTTCACCGCGGAATAACTGGAGCTGATGCTGAGTCTGACGACAGCCACGCAGAAGAAGAGGAAACGGCGCTTTGTCTGCCGCTGGAGTTGGCAGAGTTGTTCAGAAGCGACACCGAGGATGAGGAATTCAATGGATTTGCTGATTTGGAGTGAAATCGTCAGCTTGATAAACTTGATTGACCTGTGTTTTATTATTAATGATAGGGCTATAGTTATTTAAATAAGTTATGTAATGATTTTAGGCAGTGCTTAATTTGTGAAGTGGGAGGTCCCAGAACACAGGAGGTGGGTGGGTCCGGCGACTCAAAAAAAAAAAAAAAAAAAAGGTGGGGGGTGGTTTACTATAACTTTACGCACACGCGCTTATTGTGTGTGTAAAAAAAAAATAATAATATCAGACATTATGATCTTAGAAAACGCTTTAGTGACGAACAGTTACAGACAGTAATATGTCGTGATATAAAATATTATTTTTATTAGGCTATATATTAAATTATATATTAAATTTATCTTCTAAAATAACAGACTACTCATATCACAACCGGTTTATTTCACCATTGGAGATCAGATCACACAAGACATGAGTTAAATGACTCTTTTTAAGGATTTAAGTAGGGTATTTAAAAGCGGTTGTTGTTTTTTTTTCACTAGACGGTTGTCTTTGGAGATGATATACCTATAGCCTACTTGACCTCTGATTTAATGAAATAAAATTCGACAAAAATGAAGAATGACACTCCTCGATGATGACTACAGCTTTAATAACACAGATGAAAGAGCCATGGGGCGATAATAAGCCCTACCGGTAAAAATATTCTAAAAGCAAACTGATTAATGCATCAGTAATAGGCTACTAATATTAGTTATAATAATAATATAGGCTATTAGTAATAACGATAGTGATAGTATTAAAGATAGTAGTAGATATTTAAAATAATCAGACTAGGTTACTTACCGGGCAAAGGGCGCGTTATCACTGCTCAGCTGTTCGTTTATTAAATAAACAATGCAGTCACGCAGTAACCACACGCCGCTTATCAGATACAATCACAGATTCTATGGATAGAATAACCCTTCAAAAAAGTGCGACTTATAGTCCGGTGCGACGTATATATGTTTTTTTCGTCTTCATAATGCATTTTTTGGCTGATGCGACTTAAACTCCGGAGCGACGTATAGTCTGGAAAATACGGTATGTATGTACTTGGTCTTCCAATATGGCGCCCTAACAAAATCTCGCGGTACGGTGACATCACGTGGTAGCCCTCTATAAGCCATGTACGACGAGATTGAGTGGAATAACTGTTTTATTCTATCCACATTCACTGGATTTTGAGAAACAGAGCATTTTTATTTTTTATAAATTCGATCAATAAAAACTTTATACAAAACGTCCGACAAAATAATTTCCGCTTAGAACGGAAACAAACTGGCGAAAAGACAGGAGCAATTTGTGAAAAATGCTATAATAATAATAATTCTTGAAAAAAAAAAAAAAAAGATACGTTCGTATCATCAAATACTTTCCTTCCAAAATTTTTGGGCGTTTTCAAGTAGAGTTTTTATTTCGTCCTTGGTTGGTTCAGTAACACGCACTGCAATTTTCTTCTTCTTCTTTAGGGTTTTTTTGGGTGGTTGGCAAACCAACTTAAAGGTGCATTACCGCCACCAACTGGGCTGGAGTATGGAACAGGAGATATTGGGGGGGAAGCTATGTTCTTTTAGCTATTTCTGTTTCTTTGAAATAGTTGATAAAGTGATACATCTGACTTGATGTGCTCTGCCATTTTGTTTTTCTCTACTCACGGTATATGAACTGATATCCTAGTAGTAGAGTAGCCAATCAGAGCACATGACTGCTCATATCCAGTGAACGTGGATAGAATAAAAGGGTAATTAGTCTTGATGTAAACTAATCTTAATGTCAGACCATGTCGAGTTCATCATCATCCAAAACTTGTTTCTGTAGATTCTGATCATCAATCGACATGTTAAAAGGATGTTGCAGAGCTAAAAACAGTCACGCCAGCGTTAAGTTGGAGTGTGAAACTAAAGAAGCACGCTTCTGACACCTCAGTTATTCTATCTTGCTCATTACGAGTAAACTGTAAATTTCATATTTGTCCGAGTCATACAGTGACTTATTTACTTTGCGCTTGATGAAAACTAACTTTGAAATACACTACGTGGCCAGAAGTTTGTGGACACCTGACCATTACACCCATATGTGCTTGTTGAACATCCCTTTCCAGATTTAGTCCCCCTTGGCTGACGGCCTCTACTCTTTTTTTTTTTTCCCCCACTAGATTTTGAAGCGTGGCTGTCGAGATTTGCGCTCATTCATGTTACAGTGTTCCAGTTCATCCCAAAGGTGTTCAGTGGGGTTGAGATCAGAGTTCTGTACAGGACACTCGTGTCTTTCCACCCCAACCTTGACAAACCATGTCTTCATGGAGATCACTTTGTGCACAGGGACGCTGTCATGCTGGAACATGTTTGGGCTGCTTAGTTCCAGTGAATGGAAACTGTAATGCTACAGAATACAGAGACAACTTTGTGGCAACAGTTTGGGGAAGAACCACATATGGGTGTGATTTTCAGGCCTCTACATACTTTTGGCTATATAGTGAATACATTATCAAGTGAAGCAAAATATACTGCAGTGTCCGAAAGAAACTCACATAGATCTCGTCAAATTTGCCAAAGTCCATGGTCTTGAAGCGGTCGATGGGCGGTCGGATATACTCGCAGTAGCCACTCTTTTTGACCAACTCCAGCTGTCGGACACACGACACGTACGCTAGCCGGGACTGGATCTCAGCCATATCAGGTACCTAACACAAGAGATGATTATTGCTGTAAATCTCATTAAAACAGCTCATAAAGCTACTGGCTATCGGTTTACAATTTACAATTCAGGTCTCTCATAAGTCGTTCCACCCAGGGGCGCAGATAGGATTTTTGAACTGGGGGGGACTGAGCTGTCAGCAAATGATTCCATTTTGTGTATATATGTATATGTGTGCGTGTATACACTACCGTTCAAAAGTTTGGGGTCACTTTGAAATGTCCTTATTTTTGAAAGAAAAGCACTGTTCTTTTCAATGAAGATCACTTTAAACTAATCAGAAATCCACTCTATCCATTGCTAATGTGGTAAATGACTATTCTAGCTGCAAATGTCTGGTTTTTGGTGCAATATCTCCATAGGTGTATAGAGGCCCATTTCCAGCAACTCTCACTCCAGTGTTCTAATGGTACAATGTGTTTGCTCATTGCCTCAGAAGGCTAATGGATGATTAGAAAACCCTTGTACAATCATGTTAGCACAGCTGAAAACAGTTGAGCTCTTTAGAGAAGCTATAAAACTGACCTTCCTTTGAGCAGATTGAGTTTCTGGAGCATCACATTTGTGGGGTCGATTAAATGCTCAAAATGGCCAGAAAAATATGTCTTGACTATATTTTCTATTCATTTTACAACTTATGGTGGGAAATAAAAGTGTGACTTTTCATGGAAAACACAAAACTGTCTGGGTGACCCCAAACTTTTGAACGGTAGTGTGTATACATGTTATTTCACCTCCCTCACGGCCATCACCAGGAACTACCTGCAGGCCAGGACAATGATAACATTTTAACATAGCCTATGGAAATCCAAAGTTTACACATTATCATCACGCGCAGAAATTGCAAAACTAGTTTTAAAACCGCTAAGTTCCAACTGTTAAACATAGCGAGAGGCTGGGCTACGTGTGTGTGTGTAAAGTGTAAACCAGTGCATCCTGACTTTCTAACTATGCCTGTGTGTTGCGTGAGCGGCAGTCAGTCAACAACTCTTCGCAAAGTTTCCTTATGAAACAATATGCTCGCTGAAATTATGGCAGGGAACGCCAGATTAAACATTAAAACTGCCTTCTGAGCACTGTATCTACAGGCTACCACCGAATGAAGGAGGCTACCAGAGAGGCATCTCTACTCCGTATGATTTTACTTTCACTACGACATTACTTTGAACAGACTATCAAAAAATTGCAAGGTGATATGATAGAGTAAGGCACAGTTTACTTACAGTCGTTTTTTTTTTTTTTTAAAAACGATGCAATCGTTTTCTGCCTTTTGGCACCCTTCATCATGCCGTATTGGGGTCCTGAACTAGGAGGAGCTGTCCCCGATACGCCTGTCAAACTTGTTGTGGGTAACCATAGCAACCAAGCTCGAGCTCGCAACCTGTGCAGTCTGCGCAGTTGCAACTATGTATGTACTGCTGTGCACCTCAATAAACCGAATGGTAATTAGTCTTTTGATTTTTCCGTGAGGTTTGCCTTATGCAAAGAAAGACAGCATAGACGTTTTTTCCTCCCTATAAGTGGGGGGGACCGAACGAGGTGAATTTAAATCTGGGTGGGACGAATCCCCCCTGTCCCCCCCTCTATCTGCGCCCGTGGTTCCACCATCTTTGATCTCTGAGCTGAACTCATTCATCTCAGGATCGGTATAACCAGTACAACCAGTATAGTTGCTCAATTAACCATTCTGCTGTTTTGTTTTGAGACTCTGGGAATTTCAGGTGTCCAAACGTGTGATGTGAATCAAACTGCTATGAGAAAATAAAGGCTAGGATAGTCATCTGGCGCTCTGATCCTAAGAGATCCTTCAAATGTGTAAACAGTGAATCAAATATATACACCGTATCAAACTATAAGTGAGTCATGGTCTAATAAATTTGCATTATTAAATGAATTTTGCGCTTGACAGTACTAGATTTTCTCCATCTCTTCCTCCTCACCTTAACTTTCTCTGCCCAGGGGTTGATCCGTTTCCAAAGCAACCACCAGCCGGACAGGCGGTCGCCATAGTTACACAGGTCGGTTTCATCCTGGCTGCCCACATCAATGGCGATGACAGTTTTGGCTCCGATGTTGCGGGCGATGTCCGCTGTGGCCCGTTACAATCACACACACGCACGCACACATCCGAGTGGCGGCAGGAGGAAGCAAACTTTGCAGTTATTATTTTGTGACATAGGTGAAGATTTGGCCTTCTTATTAATACATGCAACCACCACGAGAAAGCTACACACACACCACTATTCATACTTTTCATTACATTTCATGCCAATTTCAAGACACACACACATTTATGCATACAGACTGTGGTTAATGCAGCTTACTGATGTGTGTTTGGGCCTGAGAGACTAAAGACTGAGACAGACCAAGAACCACTTAAAGGCTCACTGAAACTACGGTCTACGTCTGATAGGTTTGTCGCTGATATGTCCAAAGAAGATACAGAGGAACATTACCAATGCTGCATTTAGATAACAGATTGGCATGCTACAGTCAGATTCAAATCCAACCTTACTGCATCGTACTGCGTTCGTCTCATAAGAAGCTTTAAAAAAATGTGGTTGCAATGGTAAAGTCCAAATGAAGCTCAAGATATAGATGACATGGAACACTGAATTTAAGCGTGGTTTCACTTGCCAGTCACGGAGTCTTTGAAAATTGAAATGCCATGCACAACACGTACGGTAGCACTGTTTTTTGTTTTAATCTGGTGTGTAACATTTAATTCTGTCTGGTGTAGGATACTTTTTGTAATAATAATAATAATAATAATGTAATTAGTTACGATAATGTATTAACTCCTTTTCGATTTTGGCCCAATAATAAACCAGACAGAATGACTTTAGTGTTTTATTTAGGATGGATATTTAGAGACTTTAAGAGTTCAGGTTGCTGCCAGACAGCAGAAACATTTTAATGCCTTCACACGATCAGCCAAATGAATTACTGGGGTTTTTTGTATCCAAAAATTACATCATGCAATGATTATACAACAGAATTATATGAACATTTCTGGCAAGCTCAGACACACACACAAAATAAATGCCACTATTGACTCATTCACTTCACAATTTAAATGGCAAACACACGCACACACACACACGCACTACTTACCCACAACCAGACATAGACCGAGTTTCCCAAAACCATGAAATCACCAATGTAATTATAAAAATCATGAAGCCAATCTGATTTTAAAACTAACAGTTCAGGTGATAGAAAGGTTAGAAGGCTAGAAAGGTTTTATGGGAAACTGGGCCCAGTCCTTTTACAACCCACAACTCATTGGATCAGCAGACCGCCCCATGTCTTTCCAGTGGCCCGGCTAATAGAGGTCGTCCCTGTGCGAGGCTTTACTTGCCTGGTAGGTTGTTGATGTAGCCGCCATCCATGAGCAGGTTGCCATCTTTGGGGTCGCAGAGGGGCGGCAGGTACCCGGAGAGGGTCATGCTCGCCCGCACATAGCGCCACAGAGAGCCTGCCACACGGGGAGGAGGGAGGGAGGAGGAATATAGCCTCTTAATAACTTCGGAATAACAACTAATGTTTACGGCAAAGTCCAGGAAACACTGCCAGCGGCAGAGATTAGCGATGCGCAGCCCAGCGGGGGGAATGCGTAACGATGGGCACCCCGTGGATGGTGTGTGGGAGCCATGGGTAATCCCACCTCATGTGTGTATGTGTGATTTCTGAGGTTAGAAGTTAGATCTGACTTAAAAACACAGACTTCACCAAAGTCTCTCTGCCTCACACTGAGTTTTTTTTAATTATGTCTGAAACAAATTTATACAGATAAAAGCAGACATTCATATAGTATATGCATATGTACTTCCTTAGCTTTTTTTTTTTTAGAAAGACATTCTGACTAAAGCTAGTGAGCTTGCTAAGATGAAATACCTGCCAGATTTCCTAACAGACTTTTAAAACCATGTTTAAAAATGTCTACAATCTGACAGGAAGTCTGAGGTCATTTTTAAGTCTTCTTCATTGCTGCTAAAATGATTAGCTACAGTGGTGCTTGAAAGTTTGTGAACCCTTCAGAATTTTCTACATTTCTGCATAAATATGGCCTAAAACATCATCAGATTTTCACACAAGTCCCAAAAGTAGACAAAGAGAACCCAGTTAAACAAATGAGACAAAAATATTATACCTGGTCATTTATTTATTGAGGAAAATGATCCAATATTACATATCTATGAGTGGCAAAAGTATGTGAACCTCTAGGATTAGCAGTTAATTTGAAGGTGAAATTAGAGTCAGGTGTTTTCAATCAGTGGGATGACAATCAGGTGTGAGTGGGCACCCTGTTTTATTTAAAGAACAGGGATCTATCAAAGTCTGATCTTCACAACACGTTTGTGGAAGTGTATCATGGCACGAACAAAGAAGATTTCTGAGGACCTCAGAAAAAGCGTTGTTGATGCTCATTAGGCTGGAAAAGGTTACAAACCATCTCTAAAGAGTTTGGACTCCACAGTCAGACAGATTGTGTACAAATGGAGGAAATTCAAGACCATTGTTACCCTCCCCAGGAGTGGTCAACCAACAAAGATCACTCCAAGAGCAAGGCGTGTAATAGTTGGCGAGGTCACAAAGGACCCCAGGGTAACTTCTAAGCAACTGAAGGCCTCTCTCATATTGGCTAATGTTCATGTTCATGAGTCCACCATCAGGAGAACACTGAACAATAATGGTGTGCATGGCAGGGTTGCAAGGAGAAAGCCACTGCTCTCTAAAAAGAACATTGTTGCTCGTCTGCAGTTTGCTAAAGATCACGTGGACGAGCCAGAAGGCTATTGGAAAAATGTTTTGTGGACGGATGAGACCAAAATAGAACTTTTTAGTTTCAATGAGAAGCATTATGTTTGGAGAAAAGCAAACACTTGTATTCCAGCATAAGAACCTTATCCCATCTGTGAAACATGGTGGTGGTAGTATCATGGTTTGGGCCTGTTTTGCTGCATCTGGGCCAGGACGGTTTGCCATCATTGATGGAACAATGAATTCTGGATTATACCAGCGAATTCTAAAGGAAAATGTCAGGACATCTGTCTATGAACTGAATCTCAAGAGAAGGTGGGTCATGCAGCAAGACAACGACCCTAAGCACACAAGTCGTTCTACCAAAGAATGGTTAAAGAAGAATCAAGTTAATGTTTTGGAATGGCCAAGTCAAAGTCCTGACCTTAATCCAATCGAAATGTTGTGGAAGGACCTGAAGTGAGCAGTTCATGTGAGGAAACCCACCAACATCCCAGAGTTGAAGCTGTTCTGTACGGAGGAATGGGCTAAAATTCCTCCAAGCCGGTGTGCAGGACTGATCAACAGTTACCGCAAACGTTTAGTTGCAGTTATTGCTGCACAAGGGGGTCACACCAGATACTGAAAGCAAAGGTTCACATACTTTTGCCACTCACAGATATGTAATATTGGATCATTTTCCTCAATAAATAAATGACCAAGTATAATATTTTTGTCTCATTTGTTTAACTGGGTTCTCTTTATCTACTTTTAGGACTTGTGTGAAAATCTGATGACGTTTTAGGTCGTATTTATGCAGAAATATAGAAAATTCTAAAGGGTTCACAAACTTTCAAGCACCACTGTACCATTAAATAACCTGACAAGATTTTTTTTTAATGAAATCTTTACGATATATTCATCTATGTTTATAATCTTTACTACTAATGCTAGTCAGCAGCTTCAGTAAGACAACCTGACAAGATATCTACATTTCTGAGAGGATTTTTAGGTCATATTTATAAAATATTGATCATTTTACTTTCTATGCTAGCCAACTAGCTAATATGAGCTAATCTGACAGGAAGTCTGAGGTAATTTTAAGTCTTGTTTATTGTTTCTGTAAGGTGTTACTGATCACTCTGGCCAGCTAGCTACCATTAGCTAAACTGACAGGATTTATGAGGAGCTTTGTCCAGACATATTAATAAATGTTATAAACATCAACACTAATGCTAGCCAGCTGACTAAAGTAAGCTAAACTGGTAGGATTTCACAGACAATTCCCAGGTTATCTTCATAAATGTTCGTAACCTCTACGGTTTACACAAGCTAAATATTAATAAACCTGGTAGGATTTCGGAGGGAAGTTTAAAAATCACGTTCCTAATCTTACTTCCCATCTAGCTAATGTAAGCTAACTTGACAGGATTTCTGAGGGAAATATTCAGATATACCACAGCAGCATTGAATTCTCAGTTCTGACTAATTACATTTTCAATATTACCTAAAACAACAATTCCAGGTGATACATGAATGCACAATTCCAGTTTATATTAACACACTCATTATAATTCATTATCATTTCTAGAACAACAACAACGACGACCTACACTCGGACATTCTGCATAACATTTTTAAAAACTTTTTTTTTTTTTAAACACTGCTGCGAGGAAATATTTATTCAGTATTTTTGTAAGTCTTAATAAAATACGGTAAGGCTGTTTTATGCTATGCTAAACGATAACAGGCGCTAATTCGTTTTGCAGACAATCCACAACATTAAAGGACATGGGACATGAAACATAAATGCACGCTATATCAGTTTCTTTCCATTAAAAATATGAATTAATTGCATCAACAAATACAAAATCATCTATTAAATTCAGCAAAATCGTTATATTCGTGATTATATGGCATTTCTGCTCGAGCGCCGATATGCATATTTTACAACCGGAAGAGCCGCTGTCACATGATCATACGTCACAAAAACTTTCGGGCACAGTACAAGCGGGTAGATGAATATGGAGAAGTGAATGACAAGAAAATTGTTTTTATAGTCTTTAACGTACATTGAACATCATGGTGTATTGTGCTGCTTATGGCTGCAATAATTCCAATGGGAAATGCCCTGGAGTAAGTTTTTTTGCATTCCCCAAGGACCCGAAGCTGAGGAAAGTGTGGGCTCACTACTGCCGTAGAAAAAACTTTGCACCTACTGTTTCCCACAAACTGTGTTCGGACCATTTCACTGAGGATTCTTTCAACTTTAATACTCAGGTACTGAGCGATATTAATTGCCAAGCCAAATTTAAGAGGCCGTATAGCCGGGTTCATGGAGGCAGTGATAGCGCCATAATATACAGGGCCTAACATTCCTACAACTGTAGAGACAGTCAAGAAATCCTGTAACATTAATGGACATTTAAATAAATGTTATGTTGGTAAGTTTGTTTAACTTTTCTTAATTTTCATCTCTTTCGCCAAATGGCGTAGTGTTGTTGGCTGTGTGATGGCGTTTCGCCATTTTGAATGTTTTCATCTCGGACTCTGGAAGCATTGTATCTCAATCAATCTCGAAAAATATCAGCAAAAAAAAAAAACTAGCTTGCAACGGACTTTAGCTAGATCTATGATGAACTTTCAAAGCCGCTTTATCCTTCTACAGGGTTGCAGGCAAGCTGGAGCCTATCCCAGCTGACTACGGGTAAAAGGCGGGGTACACCCTGGACAAGTCGCCAGGTCATCACAGGGCTGACACATAGACACAGACAACCATTCACACTCACATTCACACCTACGGTCAATTTAGAGTCACCAGTTAACCTAACCTGCATGTCTTTGGACTGTGGGGGAAACCGGAGCACCCGGAGGAAACCCACGCGGACACGAGGAGAACATGCAAACTCCACACAGAAAGGCCCTCGCCGGCCCCGGGGCTCGAACCCAGGACCTTCTTGCTGTGAGGCGACAGCGCTAACCACTACACCACCGTGCCGCCCAACTTTCAATGAATGATACAAAAATAATACTTCTTTCAACAGATCATTAGCCTTTGAGCAGAATTGTTTTTAACTTACCAGGAAGTGTTATCGAGCCGACCGCTTTCAGTTTCATGGGGATTGAATGAACTCTCACTCTCAGAATCATCTGACCCGTCAGAGTAAAGACAAGATCCATGTTCATGTGAATTTCCAGCTATCGGTTCAAATTGATAGGGTCTAACTTCACATCTCTGTGAAACATCGGGAATGTCACTGTTGATGGTGTCCATTTCGGTAACCTGTTTACATTAGATTCCCAAGCGCTGGCTCCTTGGAAAGTTTTTGTGACGTCACGGGTCACGTGACCACCTAGCTAATTAACGAATCATTGTTTTACGCTGATGTATAAAAAAGTTGAATAATGTGATGATTTTCACATTTTTGACGCCCTGCAGTGATTTAGATGGCATTTCTTATGTCCTTTATACATAATTATACCCAGAAAAAAATCCATGTCCCATGTCCTTTAACCGCAACTATAAATGAATAAAAACTTTAAACGAATACAACATCGTTAGCAGGTGGGATAAAGAGGAATAAAACGCTTCAAGACATTATTGTAAAATAATTAGGTTTGAGCACCACACCATCCTGTCCTTGATTATTTTCCTATAACAGCATGCTCCAAAGTGCTTTATTCTTCACTCAATAAATGTTCCTCAGCTTCACTAGACAACAATCTAACATTAGCTAACCTGAAAAAACCTTTCCTCTAAGAGCAATCGTTCTGATGACCAAGTGCCAAGTCAAAAATATCCGAAGAGTGAATCTCGGGTTATATATGAGGTCTGCATATACTGTATCAATATTTATATTTGTACCCTATACAGATTTCTATTCACTTATATTTAGTAGCCATGTAGACAGTGCTTTCCGTGTGCGCACTAATATTCCAGCAGAGAGCTTTGAGGAGTCAGGGTTTTACAGTCTCCGTGAACATGTCAGGTTTGCAGCCAGCCTGTCTCGGCCTGCGGTGCTGAGCTCGACCAGCAGGGTGCAGGAGAGCTGCCGTAGCAACATGGTTTGGAAGGAGAGATGGGGCACCACAGAGAAAGAGAATTACAGAGACAAGATTGATCTGATCACAGAGTGCATATAAAGAGCAAAACATGTGCCATGTGACCGAGCCAAAAATGGTTCTCATACAAGTAGGAATGTGAGGTGTGATCTGCATCTGTTAAGTAGCCATACATTTCAGGAAACATTTCTTTTTCTGTTGTAGAGAGTCCAGGGTGCATTGTATAAGAATTAAATGCCTATATTAGTTAGAGTAAAACTGCCCATGCAAACGCAACCAAGCAACAAGACGAACATAATCTGACGTAGAGGAAGCATATTGCAGAAGGTGCAAGATAAGCAGAATTAGATGCATCCAAGCAAAGACGATCATCAGCATTCTGAAGGGTAGACAGTAATGGTGAACAAATAAAACAGCAGCCAAGAGTTCCCACTAATCCAGCAATGCTTTACAAAGTTAATATTAGTGATTACTGGGCTGCCACTTTTTTTTTTTTTTAAATAAAGTCACTTCATAACCAAACAGGCTCAACATGTCCAAACATTTCATATACTCTGAGAAACTCAAATGAAGCCTTCAACTCACACTGCCTCACTACTCCCAAATATAAATTACGTTTACGTAACATGCTGACTGTTCAAAAAATGGTCCAAATTTACCTACCTTGACTTGTCTCAAAGCCATACTTTGTCCTAAAGACCATACTCCCTCCCCCCCCAATACTGGATGCTTAATTGCCTGGGTTCCATAAATATTTGTTCAGCCCTCAGAAATCTTCTCATCTCATTATCTCTAGCCGTTTTGTCCTTCTACAGGGTCGCAGGCGAGCTGGAGCCTATCCCAGCTGACTACGGGCGAAAGGCGGGGTACACCCTGGACAAGTCGCCAGGTCATCACAGGGCTGACACATAGACACAGACAACCATTCACACTCACATTCACACCTACGGTCAATTTAGAGTCACCAGTTAACCTAACCTGCATGTCTTTGGACTGTGGGGGAAACCGGAGCACCCAGAGGAAACCCACGTGGACACGGGGAGAACATGCAAACTCCACACAGAAAGGCCCTCGCCGGCCACGGGGCTCAAACCCGGACCTTCTTGCTGTGAGGCGACAGCGCTAACCACTACACCACCGTGCCGCCCCCTCAGAAATCTTCATCTAGAAATTTCACATCTGTGTATATGCACATTAGAAACACCCCTAAACTTAAAACACTTTCCCTTCAGTAAAAGCAGCATAATAACATGCGAGATTTGCATATTGAAATATGATTGGCTTGTATATTTTATGACATAACACTCGCATGCCTTGTTCAATACCAAATCAGATTTGCCACCGAGATTTTATGCTCTTTCTCATCTCATCTCATTATCTCAAGCCGCTTTATCCTTCTACAGGGTCGCAGGCAAGCTGGAGCCTATCCCAGCTGACTACGGGCGAAAGGCGGGGTACACCCTGGACAAGTCGCCAGGTCATCACAGGGCTGACACATAGACACAGACAACCATTCACACCTACGGTCAATTTAGAGTCACCAGTTAACCTAACCTGCATGTCTTTGGACTGTGGGGGAAACCGGAGCACCCGGAGGAAACCCACGCGGACACGGGGAGAACATGCAAACTCCACACAGAAAGGCCCTCGCCGGCCCCGGGGCTCGAACCCAGGACCTTCTTGCTGTGAGGCGACAGCGCTAACCACTACACCACCGTGCCGCCCCCTCAGAAATCTTCATCTAGAAATTTCACATCTGTGTATATGCACATTAGAAACACCCCTAAACTTAAAACACTTTCCCTTCAGTAAAAGCAGCATAATAACATGCGAGATTTGCATATTGAAATATGATTGGCTTGTATATTTTATGACATAACACTCGCATGCCTTGTTCAATACCAAATCAGATTTGCCACCGAGATTTTATGCTCTTTCTGTTTCATTAAAAATATACCAAAATCATTGCAGTGACAATTTTTGAACTTTGACCAATGTGTACATTCATATTAATCATAACGTTTTTGATGGAGTTTAGGGTGATTTAGACATGTAGCCAGCTAGCTATTCTTAGCCAAGAGAGCTTCAAGAATATGAAAGAACACGTTTTCTGCAAAATAGCTAATCCGAAACAAGTCTAGCAACAATATGTATAAAATCTGTTAAGGCTAGCTATTTATTAAGCTTGTTACAATCACAGGCAAAAGCGCAAAGCTTGCAGGTTAGGTGTATTGCATGCACACATACCATGTCTAGTGGTGTATAGTACCTGGTAAAGAATGAACTACATCTCCCTTTTAGTCGTGCAAATTTAGGTAGAATGATCCAGTTCTTGCTTGCGGAAACTTAAATGGAATTTGTTCTTGAATTTAGTGTTAACGCTCTTATGGACATGCGACAAAATGATATGATGACCACTAGCTTTCATTCCTTGCAATCTGTTAACATCTTTGGTCACTCGCTTCCGCGCCATCTCATGCTGGACGCTTTAATCTTTCCTTCCAAGCCATTGGTTCCCAATGTCCACCTGGTAAATATTGGGTTAGTACCAAAAACAAGGGGAGGGTGAATGAGCGGTCACCATAGAGGTTGTGGGTTGTTTTTTTTAGGGTTTCTTTCTGTGGGATTTTCAGGGTGGGAATGGGGTATTATCGCTGACCTGGGACATTGTTTACATAGCAACCATCCACGAGGAGGTGGCCATCCTTGGGATCGCAGAGAGGAGGTAAATAGGGGGTGTAGGAGGCACTGGCTCTAACATAGCGCCACACACAGCCTGGCAAAAATGAAGATGGAGAGGGAATCAAAACCAAACCGCACGAGAGAGAGAGAGAGAGAGAGAAAGAGAGAGAGAGAAACTATAATAAAAAGAGGAATAACAAGCGTGAAGAGATACCAAATGAGATATCCAGTGTAGAATAAATTTAGTGCAGAAGTGATTGAAATAAAAATGAACTGATAGACAGGTCATAGGCAAATAAGTGAGACAAAGAGCTCAAAAACTGCCAAGTGATTTCTCCATAATGCACACATCACTATTTAAAAGTCCCATAAATTTTCTTCTAAAATCGAAAATTTCAACACCAGCAAAAAATAACAGATTTATAGCTATTTTCTAAACAAGTCAAATGGGAAGGAGGGATGTGTGTGTGTGTGAGAGAGAGAGAGAGAGAGAGAGAGAGAGAGAGAGAGAGAGAGAGAGAGAGAGAAAGCAAACCCATGGCACATACTGACCAAAATATAAAACAACATAGTAATGCTTTCTTTTAAAGGAATACTCCAAGGTTTTCCCTGCTCTCTAACTTACTCTCTGTTTCCTTTTTTTTTTAAGCGTATGTGGCTGTAGAAAATTTTGACAAGATTCTGAGAAAGAAAAAAGACAAAAACCCAAAACTCACAAGCCCAAGGGCACTAGTTTAGAGGCAGTTGTTCAATCCTGAAAACTTCCACAAATTCTTGGAAATTAAGTTTTAAATCTGTGATTATAATTGAGCTTTTCAGAGATGGGACTACTTTTTGCCATAGAATTTATACCTTATACGTTAAGAACATGGCCAGTATAGCTCAAAACCACACATGGATACCACAAACGTTTCTTAAAGACTGGAGTTCATTTTTACTGTATCGCTCCAGTGTGTAAATGTTGAATAAAGCTACACGAGAAATGCAATACAAGACTTTCTCTCATATCTGTCCTATTCCAAGTCCTTTATAAATTAGGTGTAATTTTCTAGACTTGTATAAAGCCCTGGTCATATTATTGGTCCCACTCCAACAAAATGTCATGTCTAAGGGCGTATTCACACCTACGTTGTTTGGTCCGGACCAAACGAACCAAATTTCCCTTGGTCCGGACCTTTTGGGTTGGTCTGAATACAAACCACCGAACTCTGGTCCAGACCAAACAAGCGGACCGAGACCGAGCTGCAAGGTCGGACTCGGTCCGGACCAAAGGAACCCTGGTGCGGACCTTTTGGAGGTGTGAAAGCAGACCGGACCTAATCCGACAGTTTTGCTTTTTTGTACCTCGGGAGCTTCCGTCGTTTGTCGAGCATTATGGGAAACAGAGTCTTGACACTCCACCGTAAAGCGCAAACACTGTTTCGGTTGTCAAGGGAACCTTACAACAGTCGTTCAGTCATTCAGACCAGTGGTAGGCTAGACTACAGAGTACAAAAAATGAGTAGGGGGCAAACGTGGGCCGAGGAAGAAACGCGTACCCTTGTGGATATATGGGCAGATGTCCACATATCTGAGCTTTTGGAGAGAACACACAAAAATGCCGACGTGTTTGCTGTATTCAGTGAGAAAATGAAGGAGAAGGGGTTCACGCGCTCCCCAGAACAATGTCGGCTAAAAGTGAAGAAACTCCGTCAGACCTACATTAAAATCAGGGACATTCTTTCAAAAAGTGGCGGTACTAGCGACTTGCGTGAAGAGCCAGAACTGTCACAACATGATGTGCGCTCATCAGCGCTATCCTCCGTGACTACTTTTGAACTTAACGCCTTGTGCGCGTGTCGTCTCTGACCAATAGCTAAACGACCTCAGGGCGCGTGGCTTTGTTGACAGATTTTGGTCCGCTTACTAAAATGTACAGTGTGAAAGCGAACCGCACCAAAATGAAAAAATAAAAAAAACATTTGGTTCGGACCAAAGCAAGTGAACTATCGAACTATCCTGGTCTGAATACACCCTAAGTTCCTATTAGATCATGTTAGATATTTACCACCAAAAGCACAACATGTCCTAATAGTGTTCATATAGGACTAGCTTGGGTAGCATAATGATTTTTTCTGATCTATTTCCAGGTGATCACAGTCGCCCAAAGCCTCCCATGTGGCCATATGCCATGTTGCACGCAGATAAAGGACCAGATAGGAACTGTTCAAAGTTTTTGCCTCTAAATTTCTTGTTGGTTGGACCACTAAGAGTTGATAGTTTAAATGTGGAGTAAGATTCAAGCTGCATGTTGAATGTCCATCTCACCAGATGTAATGCAAACCTACGGTTCCGTACGTGACTTTTTCCGTAAATAATTAAGTTATTTCTAGTAGGCTGCTGCATCCCAACAGGTAAGAACTCAAGTCATTCAAAATGCTCTCTGAGAAGGCGGAGTCTAACATATATAGGTGTAATACACAGACTTCTGAAACACTGAGAATTTTAAGATGTGCCATCTGACCAAATTTCATTCGACTATTTTCTGTAAACATTTGTGTCACATACGGAATTTCAACTGCTTCTGTAAGCGGTGTTCCGATTCTGCTGAAATTTTCAAGTTTTGCCACAGAGAAAGTGTGTTGACCTCACTCGGATCATTGACAAGCCGAGGCAAAGTGAATTTTAGAAACATTGAGTTTACACCATCTTCTGATTTGAAGCAGAAGAGCCTTCTTGTTGCTTCATTCAGATGCCTGGATAATGAGAAGGTCTCATTAAGCTCTCACTCCCTGTGATTTGTTAACCTTGGGGTATTAGGAAATCAAAAAGTATAGTACTGGGTACAGTGGTGCTTGAAAGTTTGTGAACCCTTAAGAATTTTCTATATTTCTGCATAAATATGGCCTAAAACATCATCAGATTTTCACACAAGTCCTAAAAGTAGATAAAGAGAACCCAGAACCCGGCTGGTGTACTTTTGCACATCTGTGAGTGGCAAAAGTATGTGAAACTCTAAGATTAAAAAGCCAGAAGGCTATTGGAAAAATGTTTTGTGGACGGATGAGACCAAAATAGAACTTTTTGGTTTAAATGAGAAGCGTTGTGTTTGGAGAAAGGAAAACACTGCATTCCAGCATAAGAACCTTATCCCATCTGTGAAACATGGTGGTGGTAGTATCATGGTTTGGGCCTGTTTTGCTGCATCTGGGCCAGGACGGCTTGCCATCATTGATGGAACAATGAATTCTGAATTATACCAGCGAATTCTAAAGGAAAATGTCAGGACATCTGTCTATGAACTGAATCTCAAGAGAAGGTGGGTCATGCAGCAAGACAACGACCCTAAGCACACAAGTCGTTCTACCAAAGAATGGTTAAAGAAGAATAAAGTTAATGTTTTGGAATGGCCAAGTCAGAGTCCTGACCTTAATCCAATCGAAATGTTGTGGAAGGACCTGAAGCGAGCAGTTCATGTGAGGAAACCCACCAACATCCCAGAGTTGAAGCTGTTCTGTACGGAGGAATGGGCTAAAATTCCTCCAAGCCGGTGTGCAGGACTGATCAACAGTTACCGCAAACGTTTAGTTGCAGTTATTGCTGCACAAGGGGGTCACACCAGATACTGAAAGCAAAGGTTCACATACTTTTGCCACTCACAGATATGTAATATTGGATCATTTTCCTCAATAAATAAATGACCAAGTATAATATTTTTGTCTCATTTGTTTAACTGGGTTCTCTTCTTCTACTTTTAGGACTTGTGTGAAAATCTGATTTTGTTTTAGGTCATATTTATGCAGAAATATAGAAAATTCTGAAGGGTGCACAAACTTTCAAGCACCACTGTACATACAAGAATGTTTCAATTTTACCCTTTGTGCACAATAATTGGGACCAATAGCATGACCAGGGCCATAAACTTCTACTTTAAATGAGTTTTGAGTAAACAAGTGCTCTGTTCTTGTTTCAGTAGATGGAAACATGGTGAAATTCTTGTCCATGGTAGTGTCTGATTTCGTAAGCTATAAATGCAATGGATAGAGACTAGGTTGCTGGAGTATTCCTTTAAAATGTTCTTTATTACTGATGCAGCTTGCATCACAATTAAAACATGCGTTAATTTGAAACTATCAGACTTTAACAAAGAGTAAATTACACCATTGACGTGCTCCTTAGAATTTGTCACCTCATGTCATAACTGTATTGGGTCATCAAGGCAAATAAGGAAAGAATACACCAATGGGCTTCAACGTCTGGATTAAGACTGTGCCCTGATAATAGAGTCCAACTAAATGCATACCGGATGGATGGATGGATGGATGGATGGATGGATGGATGGATGGATGGATGGATGGATGGATGGATGGATGGATGGATGGATGGATGGATGGATGGATGGATGGATGGATGGATGGATGGATGGATGGATGGATGGATGGATGGATGGATGGATGGATGGATGGATGGATGGATGGATGGTTGGTTGGTTGGTTGGTCGGATGGTTATCTATTGTACATCTTTTCCCCACTTTTACATGGAGTCAGTGTGGAATGGGTTGAGCAGGTAGGGTTAAGGGCCTTGTCCAGTGGCTCAACAGTCGCAACCTGGCAGCACAGGGGCTTGAACCTTCAACCTTCTGATCAGCAACTTAACGCCCCAACCACTAAGTCACCACCACCATTTTAACTCAATCCACATTCCAAGGTCAAACTCCTACTGCAGAGACTGTTCACAAGCTTCGAGAACCTTTAAACTTCAGCCCTTGACTCCATTTATCAGTGGTCATGTCTTTGGATTAGTGCTTTGTAAGCAAAGTTACAATAGCAGACTACTACTAGAAGAGCAGGTCTGAAAGTGATGCGTGACGAGGATACAACAGGGGAAAGCTTTCTCTATAACCCTACTAGCAAAAGAAGCACTAATGCAATCTCTACACCTAATGATGGCTAATTAACAGAAGTGATAATGCTGTGTAAACAAACATACTGAGGATCTCAGCTCCGGTATGGTGACATGATCAAAGCACATGGATAAAATGGATGAAACTGAGTAGAGGTCTGCGCGGGACAGAATTTTCAGTCCCGCTCCCGCCTACTCCCGCATTGTGCAGTCCCGCTCCCGCAAAGAATTATGATTTTCAGTCCCGCTCCCGCCCGCCATATTTTGTCCCGCTCCCGCCCGCAAATCCCGCATGATGCAGACGTTCGCGTTATTTCTCACGAAAGTTCTTGTCATTGTTCATGTCATCAACAACAGCTCTTCTAAATTTGAATGCCCGATCATCTACATGACGTGACACAGTTGTTGGATGGGGCAGAATATCTCGCACATCGAATTTGCCTATTGTGGCTGCCGTGTCAACTAAGTGTTGGGCTAACTGAACTAATCCCCGACCAGCGATGCTGTCATACGGGCGGAGGTCCGCAGCAACAAAATCAACGCATTTCTCCACGGTCTTTACCTTCAACGTATCTGTCACTTTTGCGTTGTTCCCTCTGAACTCCAACAATTGTTGTCCTTTTAAGATAGTACATACATGGCGATTCAGGCCTGATGTACCTGATTTATGGCCGTTGTATGTCAGAACCTTTTGGCACTTATCACAACAAGCAAAGGGCAGCTGATTTCCCTCTGCGTCGTACACGAGCGAGAACGACTTCCAAATGTCTGATTTCAGGACTCTTGACTTTTTAACGGTAAATGTACCTCTTTTTAAAGCAGCACTTACTTCTGAAGCACTGTGAGCTTCACTAGAGGAGCTCTGCTCTTCTGCCATGATCGGAGATCTCAAACACGGAAGAGCGGAAAGGAATCGGAAACGTACGCGAGATTAGACCACATCCGCAAATTTAGGCATCTTAAAATGTTTTTATTAATGCCAAATAAAATATCCAGCACAAATTATATATGATAGACATAAATTAATAATTTATAAATTTTATTTTAAACACGTTTTTAGTTAGCGGGACTGCAGCTTATCACCTCTCTCGCCCGCTCCTGCATTGTGCTCCCGCCCGCGCCCGCAATGAGCTTTCAAAATTTGTCCCGCGCCGCACTGCTTTGCGTCGGGTCCCGCGGGACTCCTGCGGGAGTGCAGGGCTCTAAAACTGAGTGGAAAATAAATATGCAATGTGCTAGAAAATTATAGATGAAATGAAATTACAAAAAAAAAAATTAGATGATCAACAACAAAAAAAAAAAAAAAGGAAGGAGAGAAAGAGAGGAGACAGGAGGAAACGTTTTGGATTTATATTAGTCATGCCAAGCATGTCATGCAGCTACACACACCAGACAAGAAAAACCTACTGAGACTGAATGACCATGTCCAATCCCCAAATCCACTTTATCATCACAAAAAGCAGAAAAAAATATGCATATACACAGGATTGTCAAATATATATTTTTTAAATCACCTTTTTCTCCACTCTGATTAGCAATTTATAAGGTGAAATAATGAAATACAATACAAACATTAAGGTTAATGTGTTTGTAAATGGATTTGGGAATATAGCAGTGGTCCATCATCCCAAGATTATAAAGCAGTTAACAGCAGTCGATGCATTAATATTTCAGTTAGATGGATGAGAAGATAAGCATGACAGCATGACGGCATGGCCATTCTCCAGATCTCAGTATAATAACAGCACATCTTCACTTAAACCCCCAAACGGCAATAATACACTCTAAGAACATGCAGCATCGACCCTTCGTCTCTTAAATATGACCGAAACACTTGCAAGGTATTAATAATGCACAAAACATTCATTAAGAAAAACAACCATTATTACTAATAAATATCTAATAATTTTATCTTTAACACATTCAGGTGGATTGTTTATTATTAGACAGTTACTGCTGTACATTCAGTCTGTTATCGAAATCAAATGAAACGTATTAACCATCCCACTCTATAATATTAGTTCTTAATTCCTGTAAAATGCAGGGGATTCTGAAAATGTCTGTAGTTAATTGTCACAGTAAATACGCAGGTAATACCATACTATTACTAGTACAAAGCTACGACATGACTGACCGGTGAAACAGAAAGCCTTAAACTCGGTCTCAACTCACCATCTTTATGTACGCGCATTGAAGATGCTGTGATGTCAGTGGTCACATTGAAATAAGGCAGCCACAAGTCCTGAAAAGTCAAATAAGTCATAAACATGAGAAACTTGTAATTAACTTTCTATAACAGCATGGCTCTGGCTATTAGTGTATTGACTACAAGGTAAATTACATGTTTATAATCATGTATAACATGGACTGTATGGTGAACTCTCAAATAATTTAAAGGAAATACGCAGAACCATGGCCTCACTTTTTGTTTATAAATGCCTTGAGACCTCAAGAATGGCACAGGAATAGTTTTAAGCGTTAACAATAAATCTAATATAGTAATTTTTACGATCAAAGCAATTCGTATAGGTAGCGGTCTGAGTGAATGACCTTGACATCTGTGACGTCACAGCAGGAAGTCTATCGGTCTCATCACCATTTCCGCTATAGTAAAACACAGAGCTGACTGCAACTCCGATCCTCCATTCTGAGCTAATTTATCGCCATGCTACGTAGATGTGTTACTGGTCGGTGCAGCAACACAACAGAAGGTGGATTTACGTTGCATTCATGGCCCAAGAATGTTCAAACTGCAAAGATTTGGACGCGTTTTGCGAGAAGTTCACGGGCACATTGGGTGGCTATGAAGTGGTCTCTCCTCTGCTCTTCACATTTTACTGAAGACTCGTACGAGACCTCTGATCTGTTGAGGAGCGTTGGCTATAAGCCCGTATTGAAAGAGGGTGCAGTACCGACAATTAAAGGAAAAGAAAACTACAAGAAAAGGAAAGTAAGTTCAGTTGCACCAGTTCTCCCGGAGTGTGAGCCAAGGGTTGTTGCTAAAACCCGGAACATGACATAATATCGCACGGGCAGTGACCTCCCTGTGGTTGTTGCTAAAACCGGTGACGTCCCATCCCGGGTTTTAGTAATTGCCTGAGCCGAGCAGTAATGGCGGAGTACTCAGTATGGACAAAATGGAGAATGAGTGGACCAGCCGTCTGATTCGCTGGATACGCTTGCCTCAGCAGCAATATCTCGCCCTTACGTGGAAGAAGCGAATGAATGGAGAACTGAACGAGCAACTGAAAGTCAGATTGTTTCAAAACAATCGGCCACAAGGTCGGCCTTCAAGAAGCGAGAGAACAGACGGGTAAGCGCCGACTCTCATTTGGATACAAAACAACAAAAACAACGCTCGTCGTTTACCTGCATTTAGATTAATCCATGTAACTTGTATTGTGTGTTTAAGTTATCGGTATGAGATTATTTAATTTGCTTCAGAATGTGATTGTCTCAATTCATCTGATTATTTAATGAGCCTTTTACGTTTTATCAGTGAAAATGCATGCATGTACATGTGTTGCATAAGTTATAACACCCATCCTGTTTTAATGAGAGTCAACCCACAATCAGTGAAGTCAAATCAGTCTTAGTTGAGCAAGTCGGTAACACCATTTCTTACTTTCACCATAAAGTTTTATTTATATGACTTTGGTCTATAGCTGTCAAAGGCCTCGGCCTTAAAACCGGTTACCGCTGGGACGTCACGCACTCAGGGCTGGCTGGCTCAGCGGGGCAGCTCGAATGCCAACTTTGTGGTCGATTTTAACTCTCAAAAATATATTTTTTTATTCCCATTTATGCAGCATACAAGAGTCAAGGATGGAGATACTATCCACTCAGAAATTGATTTAAAAATAAAGGTTCTGCGTATCTCCTTTAAGCTTAACAAGAAAAAAAGTGCTGTCATTTACCAATAGAAAACTAAAAAACATTACACTGGGGAAGATTTATTTTGTGTTCTTTTTTCACCATCGGAACGCCTTACGTCTTTGAAATTCCTCGGTAACGTGACAAAATGTTTTTTTTTACTTTCAAAGAAAGAAAAAAAAGAGAGGCAGGTGAGATACTGATTATTTTCAGCTGCTATAGCATAAGTGATAAGAGGAACTAACTTGTTTTGCAACAGTTACACAACTTTAAATTGATGTTTAACTAAAATTGGATAAAATACCATAAAGCCAGTGGCGTCGTTAGGCCTCATCACTCGGGGCTATAGCCCTAGGTATTTTGAGCATAGCCCCGGGTATTTTCGCCCTCAAAACCAATAAGAGATTAACAGAAAACAGCAGACTGAAACAGATCAGAACTTGACTTGCAGCATCCGAAGACGGAGAAAGGAGGAGGGACATAATTGAGCGCTGCACAGTGCACATTCAAAATGTTGGTAACTGCTAACAGAAAAACATTCAGAACTGATCAGAAGACGACTTTAAAAAAAAAAAAATCCAATATTGTTGGATTTTTCAAGATAAAAACTGATGGTAAGTCATTGACGCCTGTGGAGGACGGCCCCATATGGACAGTTGAAAGTCGCACTTGGAAGACGCTCTGGACTCTTACAGTAATGCTTTTATGGCTGAGGACTACAGCTGACTTGCTAATTTTAGGACTGCAGTTGTCATGAACAGTTTTGCACTCAGTTTGTAGTGGGGGTCTATCTGCCCCGACTAGGTTTATTGAACAGGTCAACAAGAGTTTGTGTCCATGTCGACACCAATAGTTGTCCTGACATAACTTAATCCTATGTTTTTTAAATGCTACATGGAGCCTACACAGAACCAGCCAGCCGACCGACCATCTCATAGCCAGCCTTTGGCATATTAGTCACGTAAAGGGATCAATTTTTTTTTTCAAGTTTTGCCACGCAATATTAATGTCAACATAAATGTGTGTGTAGGGCGGCACGGTGGTGTAGTGGTTAGCGCTGTTGCCTCACAGCAAGAAGGTCCGGGTTCGAGCCCCGTGGCCGGCGAGGGCCTTTCTGTGCGGAGTTTGCATGTTCTCCCCGTGTCCGCGTGGGTTTCCTCCGGGTGCTCCGGTTTCCCCCACAGTCCAAAGACATGCAGGTTAGGTTAACTGGTGACTCTAAATTGACCGTAGGTGTGAATGTGAGTGTGAATGGTTGTCTGTGTCTATGTGTCGGCCCTGTGATGACCTGGCGACTTGTCCAGGGTGTACCCCGCCTTTCGCCCGTAGTCAGCTGGGATAGGCTCCAGCTTGCCTGCGACCCTGTAGAACAGGATAAAGCGGCTACAGATAATGAGATAAATGTGTGTTGTCCAGACACAACAAATGAGCTGCTGCAGTCAACTGAGCCTGGATGCATTGGAGGAAATGGTATTTGTGTGTGTATATGTGTGTGTGAGAGAGAGAGAGAAACTTGGAAGACATATTTCTGTGATCGTAGTCTTGTGGGATGGGATGTCATCTGAGATTTTGAATGTTGTAATATAATAATGTAGCTTGGAATTTGTCTTTGTGGTCCTAAAGGAGAGATATGTGAATGAGAAATGAGATATTTTTATTAAACTGATGATAAAATTTTACTAGTGATATTGATATATGGCCTCAGTTTCCTGAGACATTATGGGTGTTGATAATAATAATAATAATAATAATAATAATAATAGAGACAGAAACTGAAGTGAATGACAAACTTAAAAAGATCAGCGCAAAAATCACAAATAAAGAGGTCATAACCTTTGAATGTGTCTGGGGGATAATATTTCTTGTAATGTTAGATATAACCTCACCAGCCTATCTATGCCAATCTCCCTTAAAATGTATGTAATGCCTTATTGTAATGTTTTAAAATGAATATATATAATTAGCAACGACTAAAATGAATTAATAAAGCAGGGAGAAAATAATATGAATTATTTGTTATTTTATTATCAAGCACAAAACTATCGATAAATTGCCGCTTCCGGATCCCGGAAAAAGGTAGCCTTGCCTCAGGGCTAATCTCACATGACGTCACGCGTGGAACCCCGGTTATCTGGGTCATTTCGGTTCATCTGATTCTGTGCTTGTTACTCACTGAAACTGGATATTGTTGTTGGAATCTTCCAAAAATAGCGACGGGAAAGCGCTGCATTGTGTTTGGATATTCAAATCCGTATACAACAGGACATTCAGTTCACGAATTTCCGAGAAATGACACTAATCTAAAGCGACAGTGGGTGAGGTTTGTGCAAACGAAGCGGGCAGATTTCGTGTCCTGATACCTACTAATAATAAATCTGATCCATCAAGTGTTCACCACCACCAGAACAACCACATGGGAATTACTGGAGAAAAAAAAAAAGAAACCCATTTATTTAATAACTCAGGGCTCTACGTTAACTTTGAGACATGGTTGCCCGAACTCAGAACATGGTTGCCCAAATATTACATATTTTTTTATTTATTATTCAACCTTCTCAGACGCTGTCTATATCAACAAGCATTGACACTAGCGCCCCGTGCGAGTAATGCGGTAATTAGTCATGTAGTGAAGGACATACCAATATTCAGTCCCCCCAGGATTCCGCGGGCCTTTTTTGTGATTGTTGAGGGCTAAAATGTCTGATGTTGCGGGGTTTTTTTAAAAAAATTTTTAAATTTTTAAAAAAAATTTTAAAAATTTATTAAATTTTTTTTGAAAAAATTGCGATGAAAGTTGCGGTGGTTTTTTAGGTTTTTGTTGCGATTACATTGCGGGAGGAAGTGAAAGTTGCGAGAAATTGTTGCGATTTTCTCTTTTTGTGATTAAAATTGAGTGATATGTTAAATATTAAAGTTATTACTGAAAAACTATTGATTAAAAAAACAAAGACACTGAGAAATGGTCCTATAAACAACTTTACCAATATGAAAGATTACCAGGACTACAAAAATGCAGAAAAATAGGCTTTACTTATCCAAATGCACCTGTTGGTTCAAAAGTTAAAGTGCATAGAACCTCACAGCACAACATGAAGTTACCTTAAAATATAATATAAATGCCTCAGCTTTCATGTAAGAAAAAAAACTATTAATACTAGTACTGTGTGCAGGCAGTCTCTCCTGAAGACTAAATTAAACAATAATTATAAACTAATAAAATAAATGGCTCAGGCTTCATAGAAGTAAAAAAAATTTGAACAGAATCTCACAGTATGATGCTGAAGCTGCCTAAACAATGGAAAATAAAATACCAATTTGGCAAAAATGTTGGCATCCATTAATTTCTTGTATTAAGTAAAAAAATAATGTAAAGTGCACACAGTGCTTCACCGTAAACATAACACACTTTCAGTAACAGAATTTAAGCCTATATAAACACTGACTCGCACATGCTGCTTCTCTTGAACGTATACACGGAAGTAAGGCGGAAGGTAGTTTGTCGACGTCACCTCAAGACGACGCCAACGATTGGTCAAATTTGTGGGAAAGTTGCGGTGATTGGATATAATTGCAACACCGCCCTGAATTCACGGGGATTGGTTGAATTTGCGTTGAAGTTGCAAATCGCAACATCCTGGAGGGTCTGAATAGAACACTGAATATGCACTACACGATAATTATTAGCAATGGGAAACTGCATTGCGAGTCCGCGATGTGCAAATGTGAATTCCGCTAGTTGTTGAATATCCCGTAATGATAACATGGACGCGGTCTTTCCGAGTCAAACAATCGCAAATCGTGATGGAATTTCATCATAATATGAAGGAATAAACATCATTTTTCACGTAAGTTGACATATTTGGGTAGTTGACCGATCGGGCAAGCATTTGTGAGAGTCTGGTTGTCCGAATCTATTGAATGGTTGCCCCGGGCAATCGGGCTACTGTTAATGTCGAGCCCTGTAACTGACATTTGATCTGACATTTGGACAGTTTGTTGAGTCCCCTATTATTTTACACACACAGAGTGCACCAGACACAAGATTATGAACAACATTTACATGCTCGTACCATCCGATCTCATCATATCTGATGCACTTTAACAGGAAGAAAAATGCGTGCGCGCAATCATTAATTATTAAATGAAATGGGTTAGACGCTCTCAGATTGCAATATTGCAAGACTCGATTTGTTTTTAGCTTTGTTCAGGAAAACATGATGAAAGGTAACCACCGCGTTCTGCACATATCTCTCTATCTCCATCTCGCGCGTGCTACAGAGGAAGACTGTCGTGAACTGAGTGAACTTGCAGTTTCTGATCTCGGGGGCTCGAAAAGATAACCATTTACTCCGGAATATCCTTGATAATTATCTGCCCCTTCATCCGACATGTAAGAATCCCAATCACGACCAGAATTCTCTCCAAAACGTGAATCCATATCGAGACTGGTCTAACCACTGCTGCACACATGAACGAAATCGATAGCTGGATTGTTACACGTGATGTCACGCACCCCTTCGGGACCTTCCAGTTCAGCCTTGGCAGATTTCATGACCATCGGCGGATTTTATTGATATTTATGGCCTTTTGGATCAGCTCTGGTTCGAAAACACATGGTCAATCAACATAATGATTGTTGCTTTATACAAGGCAAAAAGTGTGGGTTAGAGGCGTTACATACAGTACACTTTAAAAAATACAAGCCCCAGGAAAACTTGACTTAGCCCCTGTTTTTTTCAACAGCTAGAAAAACCCTTGAATAAAGCTATAACGTGTTACAAATAAAAATGTATTAATCTCTGGTCAATGTACATATGCGGTATAAGAGGAATAACATATCAGGATGTGCTGTTGTTGGAAAAGAATCATCTTTGGGGTGACACTGCTTTGCGTCAGGTAACATCGCAGCATACTGGCGTTGATTATTTTCCTTTAAAATCAGCTCTGTCATGTTCTACTTCTTACATACAGTTGAACTCAAAATTATTAGCCCCCCTTGTGGAATTGAACATAATTCTTGATTTCTCCATGAAAATGACCATTGACAACAAATGTTTTTATTCTTGAAATAAATGCACTATGAAGACATTGTCCAACAAGTTTCATTACGATATCTTATTATCACACCGAGTTTCAACCAAAAACAGCAAAAGTGAGATGTTCAAAATTATTAGCCCCCTGACCATTAGTAGTCAATTGTGTACCCTTTTTGACCCACAACTGACAACAACCTCTTGGAATAGTTTTTCACTAGGTTGGCACAGGTCTCCTGAGGAATTTTGGCCCATTCCTCCATTGCAAACTGTTCCAACTGGCCCAAATTGGATGGTTTTCGTGCATGGACGTTCTTTTTCAGCACTTGCCACAGGTTTTCTATTGGATTGAGATCTGGGCTCTGTGCAGGCCACTGTATGACGTTGGTCTTGGTATCCTTGAAGTATTGCTGGACTATTTTAGATGTATGCTTTGGGTCGTTATCTTGCTGGAAGACCCAACGACGACCTAAGCGCAAAGTGAGAGCAGACTTCTGCATGTTTTCCTTCAGTATTTTTAGGTAATCTTCCTTTTTCATGGTGCCATGCACCCGAACCAGACTGCCTGTACCTGAGGCTGCAAAACAGCCCCACAGCATGATGCTGCCACCACCATGTTTAACTGTGGGAACTGTGTTCACAGGGTTGAAGGCCTCTCCCTTTCTTCGCCATACATAGGCAATGTCCATATGCCCAAACAGCTCCAATTTCGTCTCATCTGACCAAAGCACAGACTTCCAAAACTCATCTTTCTTCTTCAAGTACTCACGGGCAAACTTTAGTCGGGCTTTGATGTGACGATGTTTTAGTAAGGGGGTTCTTCTGGGACGATAGCCCCGAAGCCCATTCCGATGAAGAGCCCTCACAACAGTGTGCCTTGACACACAAACTCCAGAAGAGGCCAGGTCAGCAACAATTTCCTTTGCAGATGTACGGGGCTCTTTACGGACATCTCTGACAATTTTTCTTTCCAGAGTTCTTGAGATCTTACACTTGCGTCCACAACCAGGTTTGTTCTTGACCGAATTTGTCTCCTTGTACTTGGCAATGATGCACCGAACTGCAGTTCTGGAGACTGTAAACCTCTTCGAAATGGCAGTGTAGCCTTGGCCCTTGTCATGAGCCTCCACAATCTTTTGTCGGAGTTCAAGACTTATTTCTTTAGTCTTCGGCATTGTGACAAATAGTAATCCTCCTCATTCATTCAAATGCCCTGTTCCTTGGAGTCCTTTTAAACTGTTGAATGGAGCCAATTGACTACAGGTGTTGCTAGGAAGCCAATTGATTGCACAGGTGTTGTTTAAAAGCTGATTGGTTAATTAACTGTGTTTTAAAAGCAAGAATCCACATGGGGGCTAATATTTTTGACCAACTCATTTTTACCATAGTTCATATAAAGACAGCCTAAAACTAATTTCATATTCCAAAATGCACCACAAACATCTGAATAGTACTGGTGATTGTTTGTGTATATCAATTTTTATCAATGCTTTAAACATTTGGAGGATATTTGGGAAAATGTTCCAAAATTTAAGGGGGGCTAATAATTTTGAGTTCAACTGTAAATAACTCCTTTACGTCTGCAGTAAAACACTGCACCGAGTAAGGGTAGTATCTCACTGGGCTGCAACAGCCCGCGACTAGTTGGAGACACAACAATTGCGATAAAATATGCGAATTAGTGACAATTTTCACTTGGAATCATACTGAATTGATATTCGCATATTTTACTGCAATTGTTGTGTCTCCAACAATTATTGTTGTGTCTCCAACGATATGATTGGAGTGGTGGGCAAAGCTGTTGGCACTCAGACTGTGGACATTCAGAACTTGAACCACAATATGGTTATCTCGGAGCAGCTTTCAGCTTTGCAAAGAATACGTTTTTCGGAGACCAACTTGAATTTGAATAGAATGGATGGAATGGACAGATATGGACGAGCGGTGTGGACGTGCAAAGACTGCGTCTGGAAAGACCAAACAATTTATATCTTATCGACATTCGGCTCCCTGAGACAGCACCGGCCTCGGTTCAGGCCATTGCTGAGGCAACACTTCCCCTTGAAGGTCACTGCCAGGAGACGCTCTCGCATTCCTCCTCCAACTTTCCACGGTCGCCATTTTTACCCCCAGTGTGACAAGCGGGTGCATGACCAGCGCCTTCATGGCTGCAGGAGCGGACAGCTGCTTGCTTGCACTGGATTAACTCCTCCCTCCCCACCCCTGATTGCCCTCTCCTTTCCCCCCTTCAAGTCCCGTGTTTAAAGTGTACTTGTGTTATTGTGTGCTTATGTGCAAAGGTTTTTTAAATGTTCCCACACTGTACTCCTGACAGGAGCATAGTGGGGGGTGTTCTTTTTTTTCCTTATCTCTCCTCATGTTGTGTTTCCTTTTCTTTTCTTTTATCTTCATCCCTGTCTTCCTGTCCTGTCTACCCTATGTCAATTGTATGTTGTATATGTACGGACAGGTTGACGGCTAATTTCGCTGGTACATGTGACTAGTGACAATAAAGGGCTTATCATCCAACTAGTCGCAGGCTGTCGCAGCCCGGCTTTCCCTCGGCAGGCAGGGAAGTAGAGGAAGCTTCACGGAAACTGACTTGAGAAGGGTTCGTGACGGCTATGCGGCACCGGCGACGCATTTGCGGCTATTTTGAGAGAAATTTTGTTGCGCGTATTTTTTGAACATGTTCAAAATTTCAGCGACGAAGGAGCAACACTTTGCAACTCATGCGAGGAAATTGAGAAGCCCCGTGAATGTTTCAAGACACCTGAAACTTTCTCGCGAATGATGTTCGCAATTTGTCGCAAGCTGTCGCAGCCCAGTGAGATACTGGCTAAAGGTACAGAAACAGCCAGATTATGGTTCTGCTGACAGTCAGTAAGACACTTACCATAATGCCCTTCTGGCAGATACTTTATGATTCAGAATAAGATGCTATAGCTAGCGTGGGAGACAATCGTGTCTAAACAGACTCCGCCCACAAAGAATGTGGATGAAGAGTTGTCTGTATGCAAAACTAAAATCATAAACAAACTATTTTCCCACACAAATTTGCATGGTGGAAGAAAACGACTGACATTAACAAACTATCTAGTTACCTCGCCTGTGACGGAGTAAGTGGGGCGAGGTATTGTAATCAGTGCGGTTTGTTCGTGTGTCTGTTAACAATCTAGCATCTAGACTGTTGCACCGATTGACTTCAAATTTTCAAGGTAGGTGAGCAATGGTCTGTAGATTATCTGATTAAATTTTGGGGGTAATCAAGTCAAGATCACCGGAAAAGTCAACCTTTCAGTCAAAGTAACATTTTCCATGATAACTCAAAAACAGTTGCTGATAGACAAATGTTTACTATTATGAGCACATAGGAACTCCCATATGGCCTTTCATTTGGCACCATGATCTCTGACCTTGAGTGACCCTGAAAGGTCAAACTCAAGGTCATGGATTTTCACAGGACTGTAACTTGAAAACGGTTAATGATGGACAGATATTTACTATTATCAACTTACAGGAAGTGCCATATGGGCTTTCATTTGGCACCATGATTTTTGACCCTGAAAGGTCAAACTGAAGGTCATGGGTTTTCAAAGGGCTATAACTTTTTTAAATGGTTCATGATAGCCAGATGTTTACCATTATCAACATATAAGAAGTTCCATATGGGCTTTCAGTTGCCGCCATGACCTCTGACCTTGAATGACTTTGAAATGTCAAACTCTAGGTCATGGATTTTCATAGGACTATAACCTGGCAGCTGATGATTGAGAAATATTACCATTATCAACATATGGGTATAAAATAAGTGCTGCTGGGCGAGGTTTGTTTTGCCTGGCAGCACTTGTTAGGTAGTTTTTCAGGAAGCGTTCTCCTTATTCGGAAAGTCGATCCGGACCCATGCTGGGTTGAAACAACTAAAAATAGTAATAAAAAGGTAAATAAAAAGAAAGAACAGTTCAGAAAAAAAAGATAACGCTTTCCGTCGTCTCACCTCAATTTGCTTGTCTTCAAACACGTTGGAAATGCTGGTGTTGAAGGCAGAGCCGGAGAACATGGAGGTGATGGGATAGGTTAGATCCAGCACAGTTTTAAACACAGAGTTCATCGCCTGTGGATGAAGGAAACATTTTAACGATGGCAACAAAACACAGAACAAGTTTATTTTGGTGCATCTTCGTACTGTAATTTCCACCACAGCAGCTGCATTATAAAGCTGAGTTTGTGCTCATCTCGCTAAAGGGAAATCCAGCCACTATACCTTTGACCACTCTCTTGCTCGCTGCTTCACACGAACAGCACTCCTCTCCTCTGCGTACAGCGCACCGATGAAAGAACCGATAGACGTTCCACCTACTAAATCGATCGGAATCCCCGCATCCTCCATGGCTTTGATCACGCCCACATGCGAGCAGCCCCTACGATGACATGCGGGTATGACGAAAAGGTTGAGAACAAGAAGGCAGTCATCTATATCCTCCGCCCTATATACCAACTAAGTTTCAAGATATTATTTGTCACATTTTTCAAGTTCTGCTGCAGGAAACCAACCCTACCTCTTTACACTGACCTCAGCAGCCCATGGCATAAACCCACCGGACCTTTGGTCCAGGTGAGCTAAAAATTAAAATTTCTCATATTTCTTAGTATCAAAAGGCACATATACATTACTTAATCAACACATATACCAACTTTCAAGACCGTACCACTCATAGTTTTCAAGTTCTGCTCCGGAATCAAAACCTACCCCAAGACTAACCTGAGAGACGAAGTCTGAAATTGTTTAATGTAAATTTTAAAATTTCTCTAATTTCTCAGTATGAAAAGGCACATCTCCAGCACCTTAACATGTATACCAAGTTTCAAATCCGTAGCATGAATAGTTTTGGATATATGCTCCGGAAACAAACGTTGCTCTTAGAAACTACATCAAAATCTACATTTTTTTTAATGTAAAAATTTGAAAAATACTTTAAAAATAAATAAATAAATAAATAAATAAATCCAAAATAGCAAAAGGCACCAGTGCATATGTTGCTTGATATGTATACAAAGTTTCATAAAGATATTTTCAGTAGCTTTAAAGATATGCCCTGGAAATGAAAACATGACCGGATGGACAGACGGAACCCGTTTCTATAGCTAATAAACTAGAGATTAGAAGTGTAATGTCTGATACACAGGAATATTTGTTTCCTATGGAGCGGCTCACACTTAAAAATTATCCAAATAGGACTAGATCGACGGGGATGCCTCCGCCCGGTAGACTACACGCCTTATTAAGTTGTGATCTGGGGATGGACATTTGACCTCACATGCCCCTTTTCCACCAAAGCAGTTCCAGGGCTGGTTCGGGGCCAGTGCTTAGTTTGGAACCGGGTTTTCTGGTTCCACTGACAAAGAACTGGCTCTGGGGCCAGAAAAACCGGTTCCAGGCTAGCACCAACTCTCTGCTGGGCCAGAGGAAAGAACCGCTTACGTCAGCGGGGGGGCGGAGTTGTTAAGACCAACAACAATAACAAGACCGCGAAATATCACCATTTTTAAGCGACGAGAAGAAGCAGCTGTATAAACGCGAAGTCATCCATTATTATTATTATTATTGTTGTTGCTGCTGCTGCTGCTTCTTCCGTGTTGTTTTTGCTTCGATATTCGCACCAAGGTTTATGCAAACGTAGCGACGTAACTGACGTATACAGCGATGTAATGACGTGGCTTCCTTTAGCACCGCGAGCTATGGAAAAGCAAACTGGTTCTCAGCTGGCTCGCAAGTTGAACGAGTTGTGAACCAGCACCAGCACTGGCCCCGAACCAGCCCTGGAACTGATTTGGTGGAAAAGAGGCAACAGTAATCTTGACCTGGTGAAATTACTTGTATCAGCCTTGGAGATATTGTGTTCACAAGGTTGTCGGACAGACATTTGACCTCACAGTGACCTAGACCTTAGACCTTTTGATCTCAAAATCTAATCAGTTCATGTTTGTCCCAAAGCGCACAAATGGTGAAAGTTTGGTGAAATTCCTTTCATTAGCCTTTGAGATATCGCGTTCACAAGGTTTCGGAACGGACGCATGCACGCACGGACAGACGGACAACCCGAAAACATAATGCCTCCTGCACCTTATGGTGGCGGAGGCATAATTATAGGAAAAGACAGAGGCTCACAAAAATTACTGTCATACCACTCACCTAGCGCCGCCTCCTCCTAGTACAAGAGCAATACTGTTTCCTGTGAGAACTCGGGCCAGACGGGAAAAATCACTGTGTCTGTCTGCCGTCTTCTCAAAGACTTTCTCATACACTTCCCTCTGTAACACACACACACACACAAAAAAAAAATCCAGTTTTGACAAATTCTATACATTCTGGTACACATGAACTGTTATTGATAACACCAGAGGTTTCTTTTTGAGTGCGCAGCAAGAACACAGCAGAAACTAGACTACATCTCCTAACACTTCAGAATGGCTGCGACTTTGAAAGCTACATTTCATTTGCTTTAAATAATTACAGTGAAATTAGCAGTAGTGCTTCACTGCATGCTCGCAATAACAAACCTCGAAAGGCAAAAATGGTCTTGTTTACTGAATTTAAAAAAAGCTGACGAGGAAATTTATCTTAAAATTCATTGTTTCAGATTCATTTGCATTTTTTTTCTTCTAAATTTGGTTTCCTAGTCACTCATATAGCCAGATTTTACATCCGGTGACGTGAAATTTATGCAAAATAAATATTTTTATTTCTTTTTAATCAATTTCTTGCATTGTTAGTGAAGTGAATAAGTGTCTGCTGGAAATTGCTGGAAACTAGTCACAGTTATCACCTTTAGGACACATTTTCATATTTAATTATCTCATCTCATCTCATTATCTCTAGCCGCTTTATCCTTCTTCAGGGTCGCAGGCAAGCTGGAGCCTATCCCAGCTATGGGCGAAAGGCGGGGTACACCCTGGACAAGTCGCCAGGTCATCACAGGGCTGACACATAGACACAGACAACCATTCACACTCACATTCACACCTACACTCAATTTAGAGTCACCAGTTAACCTAACCTGCATGTCTTTGGACTGTGGGGGAAACCGGAGCACCCGGAGGAAACCCACACGGACACGGGGAGAACATGCAAACTCCACACAGAAAGGCCCTCGCCGGCCACGGGGCTCGAACCCAGGACCTTCTTGCTGTGAGGCGACAGTGCTAACCACTACACCACCGTGCCGCCCCCATATTTAATTATAAAATTTATAAATAATTTACAATGAGCCCTCTTCCTCCATCATGGGATAAACGTCATGTGGGCAAAAGTTTAATAAAGGTAGAACACGTGATCTTAAACTTTCCAACGCAGATTTTTCTCTTAAATATACAAATATATAAATATTGTGAAATTATTATGAAAATAATTTCCAACAGCAAAATTCAACCCCAAATGCACTCATAGATGGATGGATAGATGGATGGATGGAGGCACTGGGCACTTATTCATAAATTTCTGGTTAATTCCTGGCTTTGTAAAATTATTGTGTAATTAGTATAGTACATTTGCAAAAGTCCGTTACCAGTCTGGTGGGACTCCTGCGTGAGAACACTCTGCGTGGACATTTGAGATGGAGATGACCAGAACACCAGCTCCGCATGTTCAGCCACTCCACGGTTCTAGAGGGACCTGGGCCATCTTCACGGTGCAGCAAGACCAGCTGCTTCAGAGCCCTTACTGCCGTGTTCTCCAACATCTGCTCCAGCTGTGAAGAACAAGAACATAGGACCAGCAGTAAGAACCGGATGTGCACACCAACCAGTTTAGTGTATGGGAATGCAGAAATGTGGTCACATTCTTGGCACACCTGGCCAAGACTGGGCTCCTGGTCCCCAAGGCCGACAATAAGGATGCAGTCTGCTTGTCTGATGCAGCGCTGCGTCCAGGGAGTCATACTGTTGTCTGTCTGATACAGAACTATGCGATTGATGTCCTCCTGCTGGGCCAACCAGCCTGATAACCTGTATTCATGAATGCTGGGAAAAAGACAGGTAGAGATGCAGATAAAGTAAATTACACTATTTTACGGTCTGTTAAAATCATTTATATAACAGCACTGTTGAATTCTCGCGTCTGGTTGGTCAGAAGCTGTGGATTAATTTTCTAGAACAGCAGCTCTCATATTACTGCTGGCTGCAAAGCAAAGCACAGGATAAAATAAAGAAATGAAGAAAAATGTGATGTGACTTTTCTTAATAAATAGAAAATGTAATAATAATAATAATAATAATAGGCAAAATGCTGTAGTACAAGAGGAATAAAACATCCCACTACCCTGCGTTGATTTCTTTTTCCTCCTATAACAGCTTGTGCTTTTACTCCTTACTGTCTCTAGATCGTGTCTAATTTGTCTCTTACCTATCTAAAGCAGAAGCTCCAAGTCTCTCTCTGATAATATCACTCGTCAGCAACAAAGTGGGTCCTAAAAAACATTAATTACATAAACATAAATAAGATAGATAGACAGATACATACATTAAACAGACAGATAAATTAGCTAGCTAGATAGATAGATTAAACAGACAGATACATCAGACAGACAGACACACACACACACACACACACACACACACACAAGATAGATAGATAGATAGATAGATAGATAGATAGATAGATAGATAGATAGATAGATAGATAGATAGATAGATAGATAATACGTCAGACAGATACACAAGATAGATAGATAGATAGATAGATAGATAGATAGATAGATAGATAGATAGATAGATAGATAGATAGATAGATAGATAGATAGATACGTCAGACAGACAGATACATAAGATAGATAGATACATAAGATAGACAGACAGACAAATAGATAGATAGATAGATAGATAGATAGATAGATAGATAGATAGATAGATAGATAGATAGATAGATAGATAGATGATACGTCAGACAGACAGACACATAAGATAGATAGATAGATACACAAGACAGACAGACAGACAGACAGACAGACAGACAGACAGACAGATAAGCATGATGCACATCATAATCATGGTCGAATGGTTAAGCCCAAATCTTTAATTTAAAAACAAACGATCATAAACATCTAATTGTCTAAAAATCTCTGAAACATCGACTTGAATATGGCGCAAATGCTCGTTCATTGTTGTCTGAAGTATACAGATATAGATCATGATTTTTACTCATGGCCTGTTTTTAAAACAAACAAACAAACAAACAAACAAACAAACAAACAAACAAACAAAAAAACCTCCTACTATACCTGTCAATTCCAGAAAGTATTAATTCAATATATTTTTCTGTGAAACACACCTCATGTATTCAATATACAGTTTGACGTTTATTATTAAACCTGAAATAGCACGTTTAATTGCCTTGATCCTGAACGATCTATCCTGAATTCGATTCCGAGTCGTGAGCATGTAGAGTCAGAGTCATGGAAACTGCCACTTGAGTCAATTTCCTGGACTTGAACAACTACTACATTTACAGCTAAGCATCATACCTATGGCACTGAGAGCGTGACTGAGCTCCAGGTTAAAGGCATTGATTGGCACTTCGTCACAAACAGGAAGTACAGCCACAGTGGAGAGGTTACTGGCTGGGTTGGTGACATCAGGGCTGGATGCCATGGTGGGCAGACCCAGAGTTGCACCTGCATTCACACAAATACAGATTTGTGCAACCCTTGTGGATTAGAAGGATAATAATAATAAGACAAGAAAAAGAAATGGTTCTTGGTTTCATACCACAGTATGTACTCGTTTTCGTATTGAGACTCAAGCATGATGATGGAGTGTACTGACCTGAGAAAGGTACACGCGGCTGCTGAAGGTTTCCTAGAATCTTCTGGCCCAACAAATGGATCAGCCGAGTAACAACCTGCATACACACAAATATTCTCGTCAATTCAGATCACATTAACGGTTATATTTACATGTTTAAAGTGTGTGCGCGTGCGCAGTACCTGAGGATAACGTCTCTTAATGTTGTTTAGGGTTCCTTCTGGAAGTTTCACCAGTTCGGTGTCTCGGACTGCATGAACCGTTGTTGCCCGCGGCTGTCTGGTCAAAGCCTCGACCTGAAAATCAGACACACAGATGCTGAAAAAAAAAAAAAACATATCTACACATGAACCAAAATACAAACGGAGATCATTTTTCAGTCATAAGTTAGAAATATTCAGAATTCCTCTAGCCTTCATTTCAAGAAAAAAAATCATCAATCCTAGATCAGTTTTGGTTAAATGCTTTTACATTAAGAGCAATTCCAGCGTTATGGACGTGACACTTGAACTCAAAATGGCAACAAATGACCCAGTGCATGTTTTATTGTCTCCCAGTATTTAAACAGGTGTTGCATATTTTAAGGCTGTACCATACTGGAGAAGTGATAGAACAAGAACAATTCCCATAGTACATCTAGGGGATGCCAGAAAATGCCAATAAAAGATGCGTTATGGATGTGACAGAAAAAGTATCACTTTTCTTGGGTGACTGTACATTTTTATCAAACTCTGTGAAATTGTAAACCTAATGTCGAAATGGAGATATCCATTTGATAGAGGGGTCCAAGGGGAATATTAAAAAATCTTTGTTTAAAATATTTTGTATTTCATGCAGAGTTTCGGAAGGAAAAGTCAGCGTTATGGATGTGACGAAATTCCGTTACGGATGTGACGCGTCTGAAATAGACATGGCATACGTTTAGAAAATCAGCAATTTAACCACCATAACCCTTTGAAAAACTCTCTAAATATCAGCTAAAACCATCAAAGTTCTTAAATAATATTTAGGATGGCTATTGTTTTGCTGTTTTGTGGATTTTAGCATACATTTCTGTGGCTTGTGGCAATAATACAGAATTGTACATGATCAAAGTTGATTTTAGCTTGGGTTTTACATTATAAGAAAGAAAGACTGACAGTGACATATAAGGTGATCAAAATATTTATTTATGTATTTATTTGTTTATTGCCTAGGTGATATCTCTGGGAGTGGTTTTGATGTATTACATGTTGCTTTATTTTTGCATGGTGAGGTTGACATTTACATGGAATTGCCCTTAAGCTGTTTTTAGACTGTGGGATTTCAGCTGTCTTTTAAGATTATTATTTGTCACATTGTGTGAGATGACCTCAATAAAATCTTGGCTGAATTATATAAAAAAATGCAATTGCATTCCCTCCATAAGTTAAGCTAAGCTAAGCTAAGCCAAGCCAAGCCAAGACACGACTTCATTGTCATTGTCGTTATACAACAAATGGTGTAATGGAGGCTACAGCTCTGGGGAAGAAGCTGTTCGTCAATCTATTTGTGCATGATCTGATGGTCCTGTATCTTTTGTCCTTGATAACGTCGTTAGCCCTCTTACATAAACAGTTAGCATAAACTTTGTTCAGATTTGGTAGCTTAGTTCCCACAATCCTCTGCGCAGGTTTAACTATCCGGTCCAAATCTCTCCGGTTCTCTGCAGTACAGCTGGCCTACCAAACTGTGACGCAGTATCAGAGAAAGCTCTCTATTGTGCTCCTGTAGAAGTTCACTAAGAGCTAAGAGAGGAGTTTGGCTTTTTTAAGCTTTCTCAAGAAGAAAAACCTCTGCTGAGCTTTCTTCACCAGGTGTGAGGTGTTGAGGGTCCACGTCAGATCTTTTGTGACATGGAGTCCCAGGAATTTGATGTCGTTGACCCCCTCCACTATTTATGTAAAGGGGTGTGTGTGTGTGTGTGTGTGTGTGTGCGCGCGCGCACACACCATTTTCCTGGTTGTCCTGAAGTCCATATAGGATTATACAATGAAAATCCTCGGGGGCTTTGTGGCTCAGGTGGTTGTGGCTCAGGTGGCTAAGGCGCCATACCATAAATCCGGGTACCCGGGTTCGATTCCGACCCGAGGTCATTTCCCGATCCCTCCCCATCTCTCTCTCCCGCTCATTTCCTGTCCTGTCTCTACACTGTCCTATCCAATAAAAGGTGAAAAAAAGCCCAAAAAAAATCTTAAAAAAAGAAAATGAAAATCCTCTAATGACAAAGAAAATTACTGTGTGCTGCTTATGTCATCAGTCTGCTTGGATAAACGGAGATATTCTTCAATGCGAATTAAGGATTAAGGATATTTTTGTCTGTCCATTAGTGTGTTTCGGTTATATTTCACCATTTCTTGTTGGTGGCTTTTAAATGAGCACCACTGTGAGTTTCAGAAATTTTGGAAACTTCCAGGACGAGTACAGCGGCACAAAATTGGCCACCAGTGAGCACATCACATTACGCATTCTTTTTTTTTTTTAGATTTTTTTTTGGCTTTTTCCACCTTTATTGGATAGGACAGTGTAGAGACAGGAAATGAGCGGGAGAGAGACAGGGAGGGATCGGGAAATGACCTCGGGTCGGAATCGAACCCAGGTCCCTGGATTTATGGTATGGTGCCTTATCCACCTGAGCCACGACGCCCCCTCACATTACGCATTCTAAGACTGACAATCAATTTTTATCTGAATCAAGCCAAAAAAAAAAAAAACCACAAAAATAACAAAAAACAAAACAACAGTACAGTGTAAACCTGACAATTTACAGTTTATAAGTGGAACACTCCCAATGCTTATAGCTATGACAAAAGCCAATGCAAAATTTTTGAGGTCCAAAGCAAGACAACTGTAGAAGGTAAGAGAGTCTGGATCAGTCCACTTTTTTTAATTAAATGAACTCACCACTCCGATGAGATCTCCTCTACCGTACTCCCCTACCAGCTCCTTCTTTCCATTCGCCTTCCGGATGACGGAGCGCAGACGACCGTTCAGCACGATGTAGGTGCAATCTGACTGATCGTCCTGCCTAAAGAAAAAGAAAGCACATCCTGTGTAAAAGATCCAGCTCAGCTTAATGAATTCAGGATGTGTGTCAGTCCACCAGATTTTCATACCAGATGCTCAGATTATGGATTTTGAGTTGTACCTGCTGCAAGCCTCCGTATGCAGGAACTACAAACCAAAGTGAAACTGGACCAAGGGAAGTTACTGCAAATCTGATATGAAACAAGATCAACTGTGAGCTACTGCTCACTTGTATATACCCCCGCTCTCGCTTATATCAGAATGCAAGCAATCGAAGGAATAGGATGCTTATTATGAATGTTGACTTCAACAAATAATTAACCCTGAAACAAGAGCCGTGTCTCTCCCCGGGGATTTCAAATAGCATCCTGGTAAACTGTCATTTTGAAATATCATTTTGCTTCTTGAAATAGCGTCAAAATCCACCCTGTACGTTTTGTAAATACATTCAGTTGGTAAACAGGAAATCGATGTGCGACGGACCTGAAAACGGTATACATGGTACAGAACCCCAAGCTGAAGCTCAGTACCAAATATCAAGCAGTTGTGATTTGTAGTTGCTGAGAAAAATGTGATGAAAATTTTGTAAATCCACACTACATGTTTCGTAAATACATTCAGTCGGTAAACAGGAAGTCGATGTGTGACAGACCTGAAAACGGTATACACGGTACAGAACCCCAAGCTGAAGTTTGGTACCAAATATGAAGCCGCTGTGATTTGTAGCTGCTGAGAAAAATGTAATGAAAATTGTGTAAATCCACGCTATATGTTTCATAAATACATTCAGTCGGTAAACAGGAAGTCGATGTGGGACAGACCTGAAAATGGTATACACAGTATAGAACCCCAAGCTGAAGTTTGGTACCAAGTGGCTATGATTTGTGGTTGCTGAGAAAAAGGGTGTTGCAGACGGGCATGGAGATCCGGGGGGGGGGTTAATGATGCGCACGCAACCCAAAATGGTCCATTTTCCAGGCAGAAAGCCTTCAAAATGTCCATGATGTTTCAGCTAGGTCTAAAGTGTATGTTTGGACCAGAATGACACTACTTTTACTAAAACAACTATAGGTAATTTAATTTGATGCATCATTGATTGGTTGGTGCCATGCCAAATTCATTTTTGGCATTGTGCCAATTGTGTCAGAATATTAGTCGTCAATACTCTGTTTCTAACATGGGACCGACTTTAACCTGTACAAAATGTTACCAATAAAGCTAGAACTGTTGTTGATACAAGACAGTCAGTCATAAAATGTGTTTTTACTCTTTCTGACCTCTGAACATGCAGTGTCGAAAACATGTCCAGTCAGGACATGCACAATGAATGAACAATGTTAAGTGTTGACTCGTTTCCGAGTCTGGACAGTAACTACATGGTAGCCATTTAAAACGAGTCCCTGTCTCAAGTCCTCTGGAACCAACCTCAGTCCAACACAGTCGTGGATGATGTTAAAAGTGGTAAATGTATCCCGTAGGGGCGCTACTGAGGTGATTATTAGCTGATAGTTACTGGATCAGCCAACCAAAACGGTGCAAAATATCGTGCGCTTTTCAACGCTGTTTCTACGCCTTCTGTAAACAGAGCATCTGGTATAAAAATCCCCATGGTGTGACACATATAGTTCTAAATTCAGTACTGAAGCACCTGTAGAGAGCGCGTCCAGCCTCCACAGCCATCCAGTCTATGGCGAAGTCCATCTGTCTTACAAATGGAGACATGCGGATGGCTACCGTATGAGCTGCACTCAGGACCACACTGGGCTGCTCCCTCATGATCCTACACAGAGACATCGAGGACGCACAAGTCCATTCAGCACAGTGAAAGACAGCATGTAACATACATCAGCTTTTAATACTTATGTTCATAAAGTGCTAGAATTGGTCTTTTTGAATCTGTGATGAGAAATGAAAATACATTTAGGCCGTAATAAACCTTGAAAACCATACGAACCATTCGGGGTTTTAGCTCTGGAACGGAATGAGAGTCTGTAATCTGGCTTTTTCTCAGGCTGGAGGTTATCCAGGGCAAGGAGTCAAACTGTAAAGCGTTCCTCAAACAGGTATCCAATCTATAAACCTTTATCGAAATCTAATCTAAAGAACCTATAAGGGGCACTGTTTCGAAGAGTGTACATTAAATATTCTAATCTGCTACAGTATATCAAAACTACGGCTGTTAATCAAATAAAATTTAATCACGATATAATCGCATTATTGTCCACAGGGGTCATTCCATGTCAATTCACACACCCTCCCCAGTGACACCTCTTCAATTTGCCTGATATTTATTTTATTAGTTCCTTATGAGGTCAAAAGAAAGAATCCAAAATTTTAGCTTCCTAGCTGGAACGGTTTTTGAATTTTGGCCCTTCAAAGTTTGGGTGCCACGCCCACTTTTGGGGTCAGGGAATTGTACACTTAATTTGCAAGCATTTTTGGAGGCCCATATCTTTTGTTCTAAGGGGAATATAGACCTGTAAATTGCTATATCTATGTATTCTGGCCCTGTCTATCTGATTCTGCACCTAAAATAGCACAAGTTTACTAACTTTAGAGATATTAACCCCTTAAAAGTGGATTTTTTTAATGACACAATTTTTTTTTTGACATTTCGGGGGTCCATATCTTGGAAAGTTTTTGTGTTGATAGGGTTTAAACTGATTTATCATCATATTTGGGAACTCTACTGTGTACTTAGAGAGTTTCAGGGCACTCAGAGCTTTGGTGGGGGTACAGGAGGGCCCCAAATATGGCTTCAGGACAAAATTACCGTTTGGTACGCCCTACTTCAGGCCATTAGTTGGCCATGTGGGCACATGATGACTGGAATGAGCCTTTAACCCTATCAACAGACACCTTTTATCAAACTTTTAAGCCAATAAAAACTTTGATTATCCAACTCCTTCAATATAAACTAAGCATTTGTATATGGTACTATTTTTGCATATTTTCTGAAAAATCCTAAGTCCGGAAAGTAGGTCAACTGTTGTTTTGACTGCCTGTTCATGTTTAAGGTAGTAAAAGCACACCCATATAGTGATTTTAATCTATGGGAAGATTATTTATACCCAATACCCCATTAGTTATATTGACAATTACAAGGGATAAACCCTTTCCTGGCTGTTTCACGATGCTGTTTTTTTTTACATTTGACACCTTTTCCTGTATCCAACCAAACTCTGACCACTATACACTTAATAGTTAAATGCATCTTTCAAACAGGAAAGGGAAAGATGCAAACAAGGGGATGATCCCAAGAAAAACATCCTGGTTGCTTTACTACATTTGTTCTGACATCCGATCTGGAAGTTAAACCTAGACTCATCAGGGGGTTTTTTTCAAGAAAAGGGGAAGGGGCCCCTAGCCACTCATGTGGGGAAATTAATTGATATGCTAACGTTCCACGTTCCTACATGTCCTATGTCCAAATCAACCCAAAAATGGTTCACTGAGCACAGAATCAAGCCTCTGCCATGGCCAACTCAGTCCCCTGACCTGAACCCCATTGAAAACTTGTGGGGTGAGCTGGAGAAGAAAGAGCACAAGAGGGGCCCGAGGACCCTGGATGATCTGGAGAAACTGTGTAAAGAGGAATGGTCTCAGATGCCCTGCTCTGTATCTCCAACCTTAAAAAAATGTTCTAGGAGAGACTCAGTGCTGTTTTACTGGCAAAGAGAGGTTGTACTAAATATTAAATGCAGGGGTGCCAATAATAGTGGCACGTTTTTGTTGGAAATAATTATTTCTTGATGAGGGATCTGTTTTTCTCTGAATAAATGTATTTCACTTAAAGGTAGACCACCTTCAGATTTTTCGAGTGTAGGTCATAAAAATAATTTTCCCGACACCCAATTATTTTTGTTTAGTGGACCAAAAGCTACTGAATTCAAATCACAGACTTCCAATTTTATTAGATTTTTTTTTTAAATAGAACAATTAATGAATTTAGGGCCACATGGCCCGAAATTCTCAGCTATTTTTTCCTGCTTCGCCATGACCTAATTCAAGATACTACGTCATGCATCACGTGGTGGGCTTGTCCTGTTCGTGCAAGGCATTGTGGGATACAAATTTGAAATGGGAGAGAAAGATGAAGGACACGAATGAAACGTGAAAGACTGACTACAGTAACGGAAAGCAAGAAGAAAAGACGTTATGTTGCGAAGGAAAGGAAACGCAGGACCAAACTAATAAATATCGGCGGTCAGCGAGCACCTCGGTGTGATCAGCTGTTCGTTTAGCGACAGAATGATGGAACTGTCAGTGCACGGTCAAGGTAAACCTGTAGATGGCAGTAATGCAACACTGTGGGTGCCAGCTGCCGTAAAACCCAAAAGAAGAAAAGCAGAAGAAAGTAAACCTGCGCATGCGCACACGGACTTCCTCTGTCTGGCTGACTGCACGAAGCGAGCGATTTCATGCACATTATTTGCTTTAATCCCCTCAAATTAAATAACTTCCTAACCACAGAATGGCCTGGGTTTTTTTTAGATATAACAGAAATAAACATACATCACAATGGCCAAATTTCAGAGGGAACTAAATTTCACCAATTTTATGAAATCGAAAGGCCGTCTAGCTTTAAGGTCAGATTTTTCTCATTTTTTCACTGTGAGATGAAGCGACTTCACCAAAAGCTGGACTTATTTCTAACCCTTTTTACTAATCTTTACCAGAGGTGCCAATAATCATGGAGGGCACTGTGTGTGCATTACGTAAGGGATAAAACAATTAAGCTTAGTGTGCTTTTGTAGGAAAATAATGAACGACAAGGTAGTGTGATGTTACCAACTCAAAGTTATTTATTTTCCTACAACACATGTTCAGAAGTCTTTCAGTCTTTGCTCTTATACCACAGCAATTTGCAGATGGTAACATTTTTATTACTAAATGACACACCATACTTTTTACCCATTTATAATTATGCTTAATGGTGTGGAAAGTCTGCTTTTAAAAATAAATAAATAAATAAATTTGTTCCAGTTGTCAGTTAGTTATACAGTGGTGCTTGAAAAGTTTGTGCACCCTTTAGAATTTTCTATATTTATGCAGAAATATGACCTAAAACATCATCAGTTTTTCACACAAGTCCTAAAAGTAGATAAAGAGAACCCAGTTAAACAAATGAGACAAAAATATTATGCTTGGTCATTTATTTATTGAGGAAAATGATCCAATATTACATATCTGTGAGTGACAAAAGTATGTGAACCTTTGCTTTCAGTATCTGGTGTGACCCCCTTGTGCAGCAATAACTGCAACTAAACGTTTCCGGTAACTGTTGATCAGTTCTGCACACCGGCTTGGAGGAATTTTAGCCCATTCCTCCGTACAGAACAGCTTCAACTCTGGGATGTTGGTGGGTTTCCTCACATGAACTGCTCGCTTCAGGTCCTTCCACAACATTTGGACTGGATTAAGGCCAGGACTTTGACTTGGCCATTCCAAAACATTCACTTTATTCTTCTTTAGCCATTCTTTGGTAGAACGACTTGTGTGCTTAGGGTTGTTGTCTTGCTGCATGACCCACCTTCTCTTGAGATTCAGTTCATGGACGGATGTCCTGACATTTTCCTTTAGAATTCGCTGGTATAATTCAGAATTCATTGTTCCATCAATGATGGCAAGCCGTCCTGGCCCAGATGCAGCAAAACAGGTCCAAACCATGATACTACCACCAGCATGTTTCACAGATGGGATAAGGTTCTTATGCTGGAATGCAGTGTTTGCCTTTTTCCAAACATAACGCTCCTCATTTAAACCAAAAAGCTCTATTTTGGTCTCATCCGTCCACAAAACATTTTTCCAATAGCCTTCTGGCTTATCCACATGATCTTTAGCAAACTGCAGACAAGCAGCAATGTTCTTTTTGGAGAGCAGTGGCTTTCTCCTTGCAACCCTGCCATGCACACCATTGTTGTTCAGTGTTCTCCTGATGGTGGACTCATGAACATTAACATTAGCCAATGTGAGAGAGGCCTTCAGTTGCTTAGAAGTTACCCTGGGGTCCTTTGTGACCTCGCCGACTATTACACGCCTTGCTCTTGGAGTGATCTTTGTTGGTCGACCACTCCTGGGGAGGGTAACAATGGTCTTGAATTTCCTCCATTTGTACACAATCTGTCTGACTGTGGATTGGTGGAGTCCAAACTCTTTAGAGATGGTTTTGTAACCTTTTCCAGCCTGATGAGCATCAACAACGCTTTTTCTGAGGTCCTCAGAAATCTCCTTTGTTTGTGCCATGATGCACTTCCACAAACATGTGTTGTGAAGATCAGACTTTGATAGATCCCTGTTCTTTAAATAAAACAGGGTGCCCACTCACACCTGATTGTCATCCCACTGATTGAAAACACCTGACTCTAATTTCACCTTCAAATTAACTGCTAATCCTAGAGGTTCGCATACTTTTGCCACTCACAGATATGTAATATTGGATCATTTTCCTCAATAAATAAATGACCAAGAGGGGGGCGTCGTGGCTCAGGTGGATAAGGCACCATACCATAAATCCAGGGGCCCGGGTTCAATTCCGACCCGAGGTCATTTCCCAATCCCTCCCCGTCTCTCTCCTACTCATTTCCTGTCCTGTCTCTACACTGTCCTATCCAATAAAGGTGAAAAAAGCCCAAAAAATATCTAAATAAATGACCAAGTATAATATTTTTGTCTCATTTGTTTAACTGGGTTCTCTTTATCTACTTTTAGAACTTGTGTGAAAATCTGATGTTGTTTTAGGCCATATTTATGCAGAAATATAGAAAATTCTAAAGGGTTCACAAACTTTCAAGCATCACTGTAGCAGTACTGTACCATCTTTTTTCCCTCCACCCTGAAAACACTCCTGCGTTGGAAAAGTTACAGCTCTATCTCTGACTCTCACACACCTCAGACACTTGAGACTCCTTTCAAAATTCCATATCAACAATCACTCATACTGTAATGTATCTGACTCACTCATAGAAATCAGATTTGGAGATCCTGAGGAAGGTGCAGTCACGGAGGGCACGGACGGTGAAGATGAGCGGCTCTCCGGTCAGCACGGCCAGCTGACCCACCATCTCACCTGGCTGGGTCACGAACAGGCACACGTCCTCCTGCTTATCAATCATACGCTGATACACGTGCAGGCAGCCAGACAACACGAAATGAAGACTCACGTCCTGACAGAGAGGAAAATGAGACACTCACTATTTCACTCATTCGTTCATTTTCTCCAATACAATTTCTCCTGCAAAACAGTGCTTTTCCTTTAGACGATTTACGCTTCAAGAAGCATAAATCTTCTTTACAATCAGTAATGTCCCATTACAGAGCTCAGATCATGTACATACAGTACCAGTTAAAAGTTTGGACACCTAATTCAATGCTTTTAAGAAGAAGAAGAAGAAGAACAACAACAACAACAATTTTATTCATCACATGTACACTTGTGAAATTCCTCTGTGCATTTAACCCATCTGAATCAGTGAACAGACACATGAGCAATGAGCGCACAAACATACCCAGAGCAGTGGGCACCCGTGCTACAGCACCCGGGGCAGCCATTGGGGGTTAAGTACCTCACTCAAGGGGACCTCAGCCCAAGGCCGCTCCATGTTAACCTAACCGCATGTCTTTGGACTGTGGGGGAAACCGGAGCACCCGGAGAAAACCCATGCAGACACGGGGAAAACGTGCAAACTCTACACAGAAAGGCCCCCGTTGGCTACTGGACTCGAACCCAGAACCTTCTTGCTGTGAGGCGACAGTGCTAACCACTACACCACCGTGCTGCCCTATTCTTTATTTTAATTCATTAAAAGTCACTTCATGTCTTAAAGTAATGATGGCTGTCGTTTCTCTTTACTTAGTTGAGCGGTTCTTGACATAATATGGATTACTACAGTTGTGGAATCGGGCTATTTACTGTATTATTATTTTTTACTGTGGGCGGCACGGTGGTGTAGTGGTTAGCGCTGTTGCCTCACAGCAAGAAGGTCCGGGTTTGAGCCCCATGGCCGGCGAGGGCCTTTCTGTGTGGAGTTTGCATGTTCTCCCCGTGTCCGCGTGGGTTTCCTCCGGGCGCTCCGGTTTATACCCACAGTCCAAAGACATGCAGGTTAGGTTAACTGGTGACTCTAAATTGACCGTAGGTGTGAATGCGAGTGTGAATGGTTGTCTGTGTCTATTGCCGCTTTTCCACTACCAACGCGGCTGAGTTGGGCTGAGCCGTGCCGTGCTGAGTTGGGCTGAGTCGAGCTGAGTGGGGCTGTTGGAGTTGCATTTCGACTACAACCGCGCTGAACCGTGCTGGCTGGAAGTGGGTGGACACATTGGGTGGAGTTAGCGAAAGTGGTTGGACGTCACGTGATGTCGTTAGGCGGCGCAAACAGTGACATCAGTGACCTTTTAAGCGGTAGTCTCACGACCCGGAGAGTAAACAATAAACATGGAGGACATGGAGTCGTTAGTGTTGCTGGTCTTGGTGCTGTGGCTTGTTGTCACCGACAACGCTAACAGATACTGGCAAGAGCGTATAGATGAGGCGAGGCGCATAAGGCTTCAGAAATTCTCGTAATTCGTAATTATTATTCTTCCGGGTTTACGGTGTTTACAGATCCCAGCGTGCTCGCGGGGCGTGTGTGGGCATGTGAGGACACTCCTCCTCACCAATCAGTGCACAGGGGAGTGTCTCCTCACGCCCCTAGCCTCACTCAGCTCGGTTTGGCTCGCTTCAGCCCCACTCCAAAACCGTGCGAGTTTTGGGTGCTGAGCAGGGCTGAAGCGAGCTGAATCGTGCTGTTCTTAGATAGTCAAAACGCGAGCCGTGTCGGGCTAAAGTGAGCTGAAAAAGGGTAGTGGAAAAGGGCCATATGTGTCAGCCCTGTGACGACCTGGCGACTTGTCCAGGGTGTACCCCGCCTTTCGCCCGTAGTCAGCTGGGATAGGCTCCAGCTTGCCTGCAACCCTGTAGAACAGGATAAAGCGGCTACAGATAATGAGATGAGATTATTTACTGTTTGATCTCAAATGTATTAAGAAGGCAAGAAATTGCACTAATTAACTTTTGACGAGACATACCTGTGAATTGAAAAGCATTCCAGGTGCCTACCTCATGCAGCTGGTTAAGATAACGCCAGTAGTGTGCAAAGCGTCATCAAGATAAATGGTGGCTATTTTGAAGAATTGAAAATATGAAACATATTTTGTTTTTTGTTTTTTAACACTTCTGTTGAACACATAATTCCATTTATTCGACCTACATTTCTGGATATGAGCAATCGCACGCTCTGATTGGCTACTCTACTACTAGGATATCAGCTCATATACTGTGAGTAGAGAAAAACAAAATGGCGGACCACGTTGCTGAACCAACCGAGGACGAAATAAAAACTTTACTTGAAAACAAAACTCTAAAAAAAAAAAATTTTTAAAGCAACAAAATAGTGAATAAAAGTATTTGATGGTAAGAACGTATTTTTTTTTTTTTTGAGAAATTATTATTATAGCATTTTTCACAAATTGCTACTGTCATTTTGCCGGTTTGTTAAGCGGAAATGATTTTGTCGGACATTTTGTATCAAGGTTTTATTTATCAAACTTGCAAAAAATAAAAATGCTCTGTTTTTCAAAAGCCATTGAATGTGGATAGAGTAAAACAGTTATTCCACTCAATCTCATCGTACATGGCTTATAGCCAACTCCCAGCGCTACGCACCTCGTCGCCTTTCAGCTCATGTACGACTCGATTTCATGGAATAACTGTTAAATATGTTCCATATGATATTTTATAGTTTTAATGTCTTCAGTATTGTTCTACAATGTAGAATATAATCCAAATACAGAAAACCTATGAATGAGTAGGGGTGTACGAACATTTGACTGGGACTGTAGATAATATTGGTTTTCTTTCATATTTAAGAATAAAAACAAAGCAAAACAATATATCTGGGTTGAAATGAAACAGTCAGTCGAGATCACTTCACACTGACACCTCCTGCGATGTTTGGTCAGTGAGCTAAAGTCAGAAAATGCATAATGACTTCGTAAATAGACTTCGTAAAGGACAGACATTAACATATCGTTCAGATTTATCTTACATTTGATAAGATGAATAAGTCACATAAGTACCACGTTCATAGAACTTGGACAGGACTTAAGGCTTGAAAGAAGCATGAAGGATGGAGAGAAAGATGGAAGGATGTAGAGGAGTAGGTGTACCTGGTCTCCCTGTCTGGCCAAGACGGCGCCTGCTTTGGCATGATGCAAGGTCACTCGTCCGTTCAGCAGTGCAGGGTCCTGATAAACGACACAGAAGACCAAAGGATGAAGAAATGAGTGTGCGCGCGCAGAGTGAACAGGAGTCAACCTCGAAACTGAGCAACGAAACAGAAAATGACACTAATTTATAGTTACACTGTGAATCAGCTGAAACTGGAAATTACGTGGGGTACTGATACCCCTTTTCCACCAAATCAGTTCCAGGGCTGGTTCAGGGCCAGTGCTGGTGCTGGTTCACAACTCGTTCAACTTGTGTGCCAGCTGAGAACCAGTTTGCTTTTCCATTGCTCGCGGTGCTAAGAGAAGACACGTCATTACATCACTGTATACATCAGTTACGTCGTTGTATACGTCGCTGTATACATCAGTTACGTCGCTACGTTTGCATAAACCTTGGCCCGAACATCGAAGCAAAAACAACGCAGAAGAAGTGGCAGCAGCAGCAACAACAACAACAATAATAATGGATGACTTTGCGTTTGTACAGCTGCTGCTTCTCGTTGCTTAAAAATGGCGATCTTTCACGGTCTTGTTATTGTTGTCGGTCTTAACAACTCCGACCCCCCGCTGACGTAAGCGGTTCTTTCCTCTGGCCCAGCAGAGAGTTGGTGCTAGCCTGGAACCGGTTTTTCTGGCCCCAGAGCCAGTTCTTTGTCAGTGGAAACAGAAAACCCGGTTCCAAACTAAGCACTGGCTCCGAACCAGCCCTGGAACTGATTTGGTGGAAAAGGGGCATGAGTGGCTTAAAATTGTGTGTGTGTGTGTGTGTGTGTGTGTGTGTGTGCGCGCTGATCCTTATCCTTCAACAGTACATATACATCACTGTACCTCAATTTTCATGAGTTTTAGGAACTCTTTCTGAGCCTCCTCGAACAGGGTGGCATTGGGTCGTCCTGGCAACGGGCTATAAACATTATCTGTGCCCACTTCTTCCTCAGGGTATAGGTACACACCTGACGGCACCTCGTCTACTGTTACCCTTCTTTCTCGCTGATCCTGAAACACACAAACACATTACGAGTCAGAAATGCAACTAAACATCTCTTTATTAATATTGCGCAATACTACTGTTTTTCTTTAGTTTTTTGAACCGAGTGACCAAACTTCATGAAATTTCACACGATGCCTCAGGCCAAGTCCCTGCACATATCCATCCCTTCATCTGAGACCTGCACTCGTCTTTTCCTTGGTTTTCACGCATCCCTTTTTCCCCCCATACACTTCCATTCATTTTTGGCCCCATTCAAATGAATGGAGTTCTGCTCGATAACACTTCACACATCCGCCAAACTTCATATGGCACCTCAGGCCAAATCACCCATCATGCATATGATCACACACACACAGAATGTCAGCCATTAACATGTTAGTCTTAGCATGTTGGCACACTAACTGTTCGCATGCTATCAGTTTGCATGTTAGCAAGATAACAATTGGCATGTTAGTATGAGCACGTTAGCATGCTAACTGTTAACATGTTAGCATTAGCATGTTAACATGCTCATTGTTAGCCATTAACATGCTAGCATTCTAGATGCTAGCATGATAGGTGTTAGCATGTCAGGCATTAGCACGTTAACATGCTTGTCCTTAGCCACTAGCATGTTAGCATTAGCCTGTTGGCATGCTCGTAGTTTGCATGTTAGCATGCTAGCTGTTAGTATACTAATCATTAGCATATTACCATGCTAGCAACCTTGTATACCTTAGCAACCACCGAGAAACTCCCAAGCAACCACCTCTGACACAATAGCATGAATTCTGATAAACTTAGCACTTATTCAAAATGTGCAGTATGTAGGATTCATACACACGCATCTTTCAAGGACTTTCACAGACCCTGAGAGACTTTTTGCTTTTTAAAGAGTGCACATTTGAGAAACTGTGTGTGGGAGAGTGCGGGGTGTGTTGCTGAGGAATAAATGTTCCAAAAGTCTATAAGCATCCATAAAGGCTGTAAGTGTTTCTCAATAAAGACTGCGCTCTCGGTTTTCCAGTGTTATATTTACATATTAAAACAATACATTCAAATATTTAAAATATTATAGCCCTATGTTGTTTCGTTAGTACTGGAATGACTGAGCCATTTGTGTCTAACAAAAAGCAGTGCAAACAAAATCTGTATGTGTGTGTGTCCGCGTGTGTCTGACCCGTGTAAACGTGGGTGCTGCGGGGGTTCCATCCTCGGCAGATACAGAAATACGTCCCCTCTCGTATGCCATGTCGAAATCTGAACGCAGACTCTTTTGCATGCCTGCAAACCCATTAGAACGAGTGAACTGAGAGACTTAAAATGTTGTTTAATACCACATGACTTCTTTAACTGTTATCAGTTATAGTGCGATCTGTGTATCACACGCCAAATTGACAAACTGTTCCTGATTTAGTACAACAATACATACATCAGACACAGCTGCACACAAATGTGCTTAAAAATGTATTCAGAGAGCGAGCGAGAGAAAAACACACTCACCAGCAATGTCCACAGGCATGGAGATAGCCCTGCTCAGGGTCGGGATGGTGCTGCCTTCCTTCCCATGATCCACTGCTTAAATTCACAGCCAATTAAGGATTAATTTCACGAGTGATTTCGAACTTTTGAAAATTCTGTTAACATGTTAGCTGTTAGCATGTTTCAAAACTTTGAATTTCATGAGTGAAATTGATCCTTAATTTTACGAGGAGCCATACGATTACTTGTTTATAATATATATAGGGCCAAATTCATATTTCGGAAGCCATTCAAGTTCACAACATTTGTCATTCACGTTTTCTGAACCAATCAGGGCGCAAGACTATCTTGCACGTTTGAATCAGTTTCTAAAGCGTCTTTTATCAGGACACGGCGACACGACACGAGGATTTTGAAAGTGGTTTACAACATTTTATTGGAACTTCTTTACAAAAGCTGATCGCTAAATGCAAGAATTTTTGTAACCGTAACCAAGCAACGAACTAGCCAATAGCATTTCAGAAACACGGCCCCGTGTTAAGGAAAAAATAACTCTCCTTGATTGACCAATAAGAACTGAGTAATTTGGCCCTATGTATTATAAAAATAATAACAAACACAAATAAGTATATAATTTATTCATGCTGCTATGCACCTGCACTTTTTTATTATTATTTTTAATAGATTATTTAATTCAATTTCTAAGCATCACAATTCTCATTTTATGTCTTTTTTTTTTGTCTTCAATGTCCTGTGTTTCTATGTTTGCATCATAGAGTGGCAATTTTAATTTTGTCGTATATGTAACAGGTGATTTTTGAAATCAGGTGATTCTGGATTCACGTAGGTGAATTAGGTCGACATTCTTAAAAGGGGGGCAGCACGGTGGTGTATAGTGGTTAGCACTGTCGCCTCACAGCAAGAAGGTCCGGGTTTGAGCCCCGTGGCCGGCGAGGGCCTTTCTGTGCGGAGTTTGCATGTTCTCCCCGTGTCCGCGTGGGTTTCCTCCGGGTGCTCCGGTTTCCCCCACAGTCCAAAGACATGCAGGTTAGGTTAACTGGTGACTCTAAATTGACCGTAGGTGTGAATGTGAGTGTGAATGGTTGTCTGTGTCTATGTGTCAGCCCTGTGATGACCTGGCGACTTGTCCAGGGTGTACCCCGCCTTTCGCCCGTAGTCAGCTGGGATAGGCTCCAGCTTGCCTGCGACCCTGTAGAACAGGATAAAGCGGCTAGAGATAATGAGATGAGATTCTTAAAAGGGATTTTTTGGGGAGTTCATAAAAGAATGAGAACACTTCAACGACCACTCTCTGTTCACCTTTCCCCCTTTATATCTTCTATCCTCTTATAGAAGAAACTTTTGTCACATGCACACTTCAAGCACAGTGAGATTCATCCTCTGCATTTAACCCATCTGAAGCAGTGAACACACGCGCACGCACACCCAGAGCAGTGGGCAGCCACACTACAGCGCCTGGGGAGCAGTCAGGGGTTAAGTACCTTGCTCAAGGGCACTTCAGCCCAAGGCCGCCCCAAGTTAACTTAACTGCATGTTTTTGGACTGTGGGGGAAACCGGAGCACCCGGAGGAAACCTACGCTGACACGGGAGAACATGCAAACTCCACACAGAAAGGCCCCCGCTGGCCGCGAACCCAGAACCTTCTTTCTGTGAGGCGACAGTTCTAACCACTACACCGCCCATTATAGTCCTCTACCTAGAATTACACTTATATACATGTCTTTCTGTCTGTCTAATTTAATTTGCTTTCCCCCCCCCCACTCACTTTTTATTGTCCTTGCTGGGAATGGAACTCAGAACCTTCTGCCTTGAAGTCCACCACTTTACCCCTACACCAGAGAGGATTCAATTGCAACAAAGAAATTAAACATTCCACTAGATCACCAAACCCTAAATCGTATTTCACTTAGGTAAATCCAGATTCACCTGATTTCAAAAATCACCCGTAACATATACATTTACAATGACAATAAAGGCAATTCAATTCAGTTCAGCTCCAGTTATCATAGACAATAAGATGTGACGTTTTTATTGTTCCAGCACAGTGCTGAGAGCATTCTGCTCAAATTCCGTCTCTTTCTGCTTCCCCCCCATTCACAAGTTGTAATATTATTACTCCTACTAGCTTTACTGCAACAGCAGTCATGCAATGCTTTCTTTGATTTTGCAGCCCAATTAAATTCCCAACCGAATAAACAAACCGTGACGTATCCTGTGATGTGTCCCTTTTCTCCAGTTCTATACATTTTTGGTTTGCGTTCCTACCGTTGGCGTCTCGGACGGCGGCTTCCCGCTGGTCCTCTGGCACAGTGAGACTGTTGAAGCGTTTGCTGTGGCGTACAGGGCTGGTGCGGCTGGCGTGCGGAGAGAGCACGGGTAGCCGAAGTGGCTGCATCTCCTGCGAAAAGAACAGCACAGTGACTAACTTTATCATGGGAACTTTAACAGAATCAAGAGCACTATTGAGGAACTTGGCAAAAAGAAGAACTGTCTGGGTTTTTTTATTTTATTTTAAAAAATGCTATTCAAAACATGTATATTTGATATAATGTACTATGTGAAAGAAAATATAGCTGTCTGTTGATTGAAAATTATTTTAAAAAAAACAACATTTTGTTCCTAAACTGGCTGCATTATTTTGAGAAATGATCATGATTTCAATATTTTATACTTCAATAAAAAGTGTGTGTGTGTGTGTGTGTGTGTGTGTGTGTGTCTTACATGGCAGAAGAGCTCATTAGTAAGGCCTAGGTAGTTGTGTAAAGCCAGAACAGTCACTCTCTGCAGCCTCACCATTATGATCTACAGACAGAAAAAGACCATCCAGTTCTAACATCCAGACATATAACATTTGGATTAGAAGCTTATGTAAAGAAAAGACACAAGAACACACACACACACACACACACACACACACACACACCTGCACCACACGCACTAAACTCTCTGGATATTTCTCAAAGATGGACAGAAAAGCCTCTACAGGAAGACGCAGCACTGTGGACACCTCTGCAGCTCTGGCAGACACCGTCCGATACGGTCTCTGGTGACTCTATAACACACACACACACAGAGAATTATCTACTAAACAAAGATTTTTATACAGATCTACACTGCCTCATTTGCATAAATTATTTACATACAGTGCTGAGCGTAAATGAGTGCACCCCCTTTGAAAAGTAACATTTTAAACAATATCTCAATGAACACAAACAATTTCCAAAATGTTGACAAGACAAAGTTTAATATAACATCTGTTTAACTTATAACATGAAAGTAAGGTTAATAATATAAACTTAGATTACACATTTTTCAGTTTTACTCAAATTAGGGTGCTGCAAAAATGAGTACACCCCACAACAAAAACTACTACATCTAGTACAACCCCGATTCCAAAAAAGTTGGGACAAAGTACAAATTGTAAATAAAAACGGAATGCAATAATTTACAAATCTCAAAAACTGATATTGTATTCACAATAGAACATAGACAACATATCAAATGTCGAAAGTGAGGCATTTTGAAATTTCATGCCAAATATTGGCTCATTTGAAATTTCATGACAGCAACACATCTCAAAAAAGTTGGGACAGGGGCAATAAGAGGCTGGAAAAGTTAAAGGTACAAAAAAGGAACAGCTGGAGGATCAAATTGCAACTCATTAGGTCAATTGGCAATAGGTCATTAACATGACTGGGTATAAAAAGAGCATCTTGGAGTGGCAGCGGCTCTCAGAAGTAAAGATGGGAAGAGGATCACCAATCCCCCTAATTCTGCGCCGACAAATAGTGGAGCAATATCAAAAAGGAGTTCGACAGTGTAAAATTGCAAAGAGTTTGAACATATCATCATCTACAGTGCATAATATCATCAAAAGATTCAGAGAATCTGGAAGAATCTCTGTGCGTAAGGGTCAAGGCCGGAAAACCATACTGGGTGCCCGTGATCTTCGGGCCCTTAGACGGCACTGCATCACATACAGGCATGCTTCTGTATTGGAAATCACAAAATGGGCTCAGGAATATTTCCAGAGAACATCATCTGTGAACACAATTCACCGTGCCATTCACCGTTGCCAGCTAAAACTCTATAGTTCAAAGAAGAAGCCGTATCTAAACACGATCCAGAAGCGCAGACGTCTTCTCTGGGCCAAGGCTCATTTAAAATGGACTGTGGCAAAGTGGAAAACTGTTCTGTGGTCAGACGAATCAAAATTTGAAGTTCTTTATGGAAATCAGGGACGCCGTGTCATTCGGACTAAAGAGGAGAAGGACGACCCGAGTTGTTATCAGCGCTCAGTTCAGAAGCCTGCATCTCTGATGGTATGGGGTTGCATTAGTGTGTGGGGCATGGGCAGCTTACACATCTGGAAAGACACCATCAATGCTGAAAGGTATATCCAGGTTCTAGAGCAACATATGCTCCCATCCAGACGACGTCTCTTTCAGGGAAGACCTTGCATTTTCCAACATGACAATGCCAAACCACATACTGCATCAATTACAGCATCATGGCTGCGTAGAAGAAGGGTCCGGGTACTGAACTGGCCAGCCTGCAGTCCAGATCTTTCACCCATAGAAAACATTTAGCGCATCATAAAACGGAAGATATGACAAAAAAGACCCAAGACAGTTGAGCAACTAGAATCCTACATTAGACAAGAATGGGTTAACATTCCTATCCCTAAACTTGAGCAGCTTGTCTCCTCAGTCCCCAGACGTTTACAGACTGTTGTAAAGAGAAAAGGGGATGTCTCACAGTGGCAAACATGGCCTTGTCCCAACTTTTTTGAGATGTGTCGTCATGAAATTTAAAATCACCTAATTTTTCTCTTTAAATGATACATTTTCTCAGTTTAAACATTTGATATGTCATCTATGTTCTATTCTGAATAAAATATGGAATTTTGAAACTTCCACATCATTGCATTCCGTTTTTATTTACAATTTGTACTTTGTCCCAACTTTTTTGGAATCGGGGTTGTACTTTGCATGGCTTCCATGATTTTTAATGACGGCACCAAGTCTTCTAGGCATGGAATGAACAAGTTGGCGACATTTTACAACATCAATCTTTTTCCATTCTTCAACAATGACCTCTTTTAGTGACTGGATGCTGGATGGAGAGTGATGCTCAACTTGCCTCTTCAGAATTCCCCAAAGAAAATAATTTCTTTACACCACAAAGGTGAAGGCTACAAGATGATCAGCAAAGCTTTACTTATCAGTCAGAATACTGTAGCAAAAGTGGTACAAAAATTTAAGAAAGATGGAACTGCAGCCATCTCACAGAGACGTCCAGGTCGTCCACGGAAGTTAACACCTCGACAGGAGCGTCTTCTGATGAGAAGGGTTGAAGAAAATTGGCATGCAAGTTCACTGCAGTTATCTAAAGAAGTAGAAAGCCAAACTGGGGTGACTATTTCCCGTGACACAATACCGCGTACACTGCAGAGGAATGGCATGCATGGATGCCGTCCACGAAAGAAGCCTCTCCTAAAGCCCAGGCACAAAAAAGCCCACCTAGAGTTTGCCAGGGCCCATGCTGACAAAGATGAAGACTACTGGGACTCTATACTCTGGAGTGATGAGACCAAGATAAATGTTTTTGGAACTCATATCATCTCTAGCCGCTTTATCCTTCTACAGGGTCGCAGGCAAGCTGGAGCCTATCCGAGCTGACTATGGGCGAAAGGCGGGGTACACCCTGGACAAGTCGCCAGGTCATCACAGGGCTGACACATAGACACAGACAACCATTCACACTCACATTCACACCTACGGTCAATTTAGAGTCACCAGTTAACCTAACCTGCATGTCTTTTGGACTGTGGGGGAAACCGGAGCACCCGGAGGAAACCCACGCGGACACGGGGAGAACATGCAAACTCCACAAGGCCCTCGCCGGCCCCGGGGCTCAAACCCAGGACCTTCTTGCTGTGAGGCGACAGCGCTAACCACTACACCACCGTGCCGCCGTTTTTGGAACTGATAGCTTCAAAACTGTATGGCGTCACAAAGGTGAGGAATACAAAGAAAAATGCATGGTGCCTACAGTGAAACATGGTGGTGGCAGTGTCCTTATGTGGGGCTGCATGAGTGCTGCTGGTGTCAGGGAGCTGCATTTCATTGATGGCATCATGAATTCACAGATGTATTGCTCTATACTGAAAGAGAAGATGCTACCATCACTCCGTGCCCTTGGTCGTCGTGAACTTTTCCAACATGACTAAACACACATCTAAGGCCACTGTTGGACTTCTGAAGAAGAACAGGGTGAAAGTGATTCAGTGGCCAAGTACGTCTCCTGATCTGAACCCAATCGAACACCTATGGGGAATTCTGAAGAGACAAGTTGAGCATCACTCTCCATCCAGCATCCAGTCACTAAAAGAGGTCATTGTTGAAGAATGGAAAAAGACTGATGTTGCAAAATGTCGCCAACTTGTTCATTCCATGCCTAGAAGACTTGGTGCTGTCATTAAAAATCATGGAGGCCATACAAAGTACTAGATGTAGTAGTTTTTGTTGTGGGGTGTACTCATTTTTGCACCATCCTAATTTGAGTAAAACTGAAAAAATGTGTAATCTAAGTTTATATTATTAACCTTACTTTCATGTTACAAGTTAAACAGATGTTATATTAAACTATGTCTTGTCAACATTTTGGAAATTGTTTGTGTTCAATGAGATATTGTTCCCCTCCTAGAACTGCCACCTTATTGTGGTGGAGGGGTTTGTGTGCTTGAATGATCCTAGGAGCTATGTTGTCGGGGGCATTATGCCCCTGTTAGGGTTTCCCAAGGCAGACAGGTCCTAGGTGACAGGCCAGACCAAGAGCAGTTCACCAAAAAACCCCTATGGAGAAAAAATCCAGGACCGTGACGTCGCCCGGTAGGACGCAGCCGGGGCCCCACCCTGGAGCCAGGCCCGGGGTTGGGGCTCGTATGCGAGCGCTTGGTGGTCGGGCCTTTGCCCATGGGGCCCGGCCGGGCTCAGCCCGAAGAGGCGACGTGGGCCCGACCTCCTGTGGGTTCACCACCCACAGAGGTAGCAGTAGGGGTTTGGTGCAGTGTGGATTGGGTGGCAGTCGAAGGCAGGGGCCTCGACGACCTGACCCCCGGACACAGCGGCTGGCTGTTGGGACATGGAATGTCACTTCGCTGGGGGGGAAGGAGCCTGAGCTTGTGCGGGAGGTTGAGAGGTACCGGCTAGAGATAGTCGGGCTCACCTCCACGCACAGCTTGGGCTCTGGAACCCAGCTCCTCGAGAGGGGCTGGACTTTCCACTTCTCTGGAGTCGCCCATGGGGAGCGGCGGCGGGCTGGTGTGGGCTTCCTTATAGCTCCCCAGCTCAGCCGCCATGTGTTGGAGTTTACCCCAGTGAACGAGAGGGTCGCCTCTCTGCGCCTTCGGATTGGGGAGAGGGCTCTTGCTGTTGTTTGTGCCTACGGGCCAAATAGCAGTATAGAGTATCCGGCCTTCTTGGAGTCCCTGGGAGAGGTACTGAGGGGTGCTCAGACTGGGGACTCCATTGTGCTACTGGGGGACTTCAATGCTCACGTGGGCGATGACAGTGACACCTGGAGGGGCGTGGTTGGGAGGAACGGCCTCCCCGATCTGAACCCGAGTGGTGTTTTGTTATTGGACTTCTGTGCTAGTCACAGTTTGTCCATAACGAACACCATGTTCGAGCATAGGGGTGTCCATAAGTGCACGTGGCACCAGGACACCTTAGGTCGGAGGTCGATGATCGACTTTGTAGTCGTGTCATCTGATCTCCGACCCTATGTCTTGGACACTCGGGTGAAGAGAGGGGCTGAGTTGTCAACTGATCACCACCTGGTGGTGAGTTGGATCCGCTGGCGGAGGAGGAAGCTGGACAGACCTGGCAGGCCCAAACGTATGGTGAGGGTCTGCTGGGAACGTCTGGCCGAGCACTCTGTTGGGGAGGTCTTTAACTCCCACCTCCGGGAGAGCTTTTCCCAGCTTCCGAGGGAGGCGGGGGACATTGAGTCTGAGTGGACCATGTTCTCTACCTCCATTGTGGACGCAGCTGTTCGGAGCTGTGGCCGCAAGGTCTCCGGTGCCTGTCGTGGCGGCAATCCCCGAACCCGGTGGTGGACACCGGAAGTAAGGGATGCCGTCAAGCTGAAGAAGGAGTCCTATCGGGCCATGTTGACCTCCGGGACTCCTGAGGCAGCCGACGGGTATCGGCAGGCCAGGCGTGCTGCAGCTCGGGCAGTTGCGGAGGCAAAAACTCGGAACTGGGAGGAGTTCGGGGAGGCCATGGAGAAGGACTATCGGTCGGCCTCGAAGAAATTCTGGCAAACCGTCCGGCGCCTCAGGGGGGGGAAGCAGTACTCTGCCAACACTGTTTACAGTGCGGGTGGGGAGCTGTTGACCTCGACTGGGGACATTGTCGGGCGGTGGAAGGAATACTTTGAGGATCTCCTCAATCCCACCGTCATGTCTTCCACTGAGGAGATTGAGGCTGATGACTCAGAGGTGGACTCGTCCATTACCCAAGCCGAAGTCACTGAGGTGGTTTGCAAGCTCCTCGGTGGCAAGGCACCGGGGGTGGATGAGATCCGCCCTGAGTATCTCAAGTCTCTGGATGTTGTGGGGCTGTCTTGGTTGACACGCCTCTGCAACATCGCGTGGCGGTCGGGGACAGTGCCTCTGGAGTGGCAGACTGGGGTGGTGGTCCCTCTTTTTAAGAAAGGGGACCGGAGAGTGTGCTCCAATTATAGGGGAATCACACTTCTCAGCCTCCCAGGGAAAGTTTACTCCAGGGTACTGGAGAGGAGAATTCGACCGATAGTCGAACCTCGGATCCAGGAGGAACAATGCGGTTTTCGTCCTGGTCGCGGAACACTGGACCAGCTCTATACCCTTCATAGGGTGCTCGAGGGTTCATGGGAGTTTGCCCAACCAGTCCACATGTGCTTTGTGGATCTGGAGAAGGCATTCGACCGTGTCCCCCGTGGTATTCTGTGGGGGGTGCTTCGGGAGTATGGGGTTCGGGGCTCTTTGCTAAGGGCTGTCCGGTCCCTGTACGAACGGAGCAGGAGTCTGGTTCGCATTGCCGGCAGTAAGTCAGACCTGTTCCCAGTGCATGTTGGACTCCGTCAGGGCTGCCCTTTGTCACCGGTTCTGTTCATAATTTTTATGGACAGAATTTCTAGGCGCAGCCAGGGGCCGGAAGGAATCCTGTTTGGGAACCACAGGATTTCATCTCTGCTTTTTGCGGATGATGTTGTCCTGTTGGCTTCTTCAAACCAGGACCTTCAGCATGCACTGGGGCGGTTTGCAGTCGAGTGTGAAGCGGCTGGGATGAGAATCAGCACCTCCAAGTCCGAGGCCATGGTTCTCGACCGGAAAAGGGTGGCTTGCCCTCTCCAGGTTGGTGGAGAAGTCCTGCCTCAAGTGGAGGAGTTTAAGTATCTCGGGATCTTGTTCACGAGTGAGGGAAGGATGGAGCGTGAGATCGACAGGCGGATCGGTGCAGCCTCCGCAGTGATGCGGTCGCTTTACCGGTCCGTCGTGGTGAAGAAGGAGCTGAGCCAAAAGGCGAAGCTCTCAATTTACCGGTCGATCTACGTTCCGACTCTCACCTATGGTCATGAGCTTTGGGTAATGACAGAAAGAACAAGATCGCGGATACAAGCGGCTGAAATGAGTTTCCTTCGCAGGGTGGCTGGGCGCTCCCTTAGAGATAGGGTGAGAAGCACAGTCACTCGGGAGGAGCTCGGAGTAGAGCCGCTGCTCCTCCACATCGAGAGGAACCAGCTGAGGTGGCTCGGGCATCTTTTTCGGATGCCTCCTGGACGCCTCCCTGGGGAGGTGTTCCAGGCATGTCCCCCCGGGAGGAGGCCCCGGGGAAGACCCAGGACACGCTGGAGGGACTATGTCTCTCGGCTGGCCTGGGAACGCCTCGGTGTTCTTCCCGAGGAGCTGGCCGAGGTGTCTGGGGAAAGGGAAGTTTGGGCTTCCATGCTTAGACTGCTGCCTCCGCGACCCGGTCCTGGATAAGCGGAAGAAGACGAGACGAGACGAGAGATATTGTTTAAAATGTTACTTTTCAAAAGGGGTGTGCTCATTTACGCTCAGCACCGTAACATATACTGTATATAATTATCATATGACCCATACGGACCCATGTGGCGCTTTTAATAAAAGCGTTGGGAAAAGTCACATGACTGGGCAGATACGGATTTTTGAATCTGGTCCGGAAAAAGCCGTATGTGGCCCCAAGCCATATGTTTCCGTCGCTTCCACTGTTTTCATTTTGCTCTGAATTGTTACTTTAAAAAAATGAGCGACATAGCTGTACACAGTGAAAGTGAATTTTATGATCCAGATGATTTATCAGACACAGACCTAATTGAACAAGCTGAAATTATTGAAGAAAATGGAGAAAAAATAAAGGTTCTTTTGAGCAAAGAAATTCACTTGTTTATACAAGGGCACATCCATTATTCTGAAAAAATGATGTTTTGTTATCAAGTCCCTGCAATGACCTGCAGTGTCCAGGGTGTACCCCGCCTCTCGCCCATAGTCAGCTGGAATAGGCTCCAGCTTGCCTGCAACCCTGCACAGGATAAGCGGTTACGGATAATGGATGGATGGATGTTATCAAGTCCTCATCAGATGTAGAAGACTGAACTGACTCGACTGCCGACTCGACTCTATTTTGTTTTCAAATCCAAGTTCTTTTTTGTTGACTTTAAGAACTGAAGGCAAATTTATCATCAATATTCTATTTCTCTCATTTTATTAAACATAGGAATGCATTTCTGACAGCTATTTTGTCGCTGCTATAGCAAGTTATGAGTGTTTGAAATATGCTATGGAATATATCAGTCCATATGTCAAAGCAATGGCCGTAAACATATGGAAGCAATTTTGTGCCAAAATGTTCATACAATACTTTTGAAATATCAAACGAAAACGACAAATCAAAATACAAAAAAAGAACAAAAAGTCAATTTTTTTAGACTGGCAAACAAATTATTCGTGTAATCGTGCAAAATATCAGTCTATTACTCTTCAGAAACCTTTTATTTTTGTTCCGCGTCTTTCTCAGTTTTGTTTGATGTAATTTATTTTGGTTGCGATTCCAGCTTTCTCGTTTGCGCTCCCTGACTTTTTGCTTGCAGTTTTGGCACAAACTTGACGTGTGGGTGGGCTGTCCAGGAACGCATTCCCATTGGCTAACTTGTGTTTGACTGACAGCTACGCTCAGCCATTCCCTACTCGGATTCTGGCGGACTGTTTGACGAGTGACCGATCCATTGACAGTAAACAAGGATCGAGTGGACTTCAGTGGCGACTATGATACTGAATTTACACTTTGTTGAATTAATTCAGTATCATAGTCGCCACTGAAGTCCACTCGATCTTTATTTACCGTCAATGGATCGGTCACTCGTCAAACAGTCCGCCAGAATCCGAGTAGGGAATGGCTGAGCGTAGCTGTCAGTCAAACACAAGTTAGCCAATGGGAATGCATTCCTGGACAGCCCACCCACACGTCAAGTTTGTGCCAAAACTGCAAGCAAAAAGTCAGGGAGCGCAAACGAGAAAGCTGGAATCGCAACCAAAATAAATTACGTCAAACAAAACTGAGAAAGACACGGAACAAAAATAAAAGGTTTCTGAAGAGTAATAGACTGATATTTTGCACGATTACACGAATAATTTGTTTGCCAGTCTAAAAAAAATTGACTTTTTGTTCTTTTTTTGTATTTTGATTTGTCGTTTTCGTTTGATATTTCAAAAGTATTGTATGAACATTTTGACACAAAATTGATTCCATATAAACGAGATTCGTTGAGACCTGTGCGAGACATTGTAGGACGGAAGCAAAACATACAGCGGAAATCAAAGTGACCGACATCTGCCAACGTCGTTAAAAGAGGTGCGTGCCCTCTTTCGAATGCTGATGTAATCAAGCTGAAAGTTTTGTGTGTTTTGATAGCAATCAGGAAAGTTTGAAAAAAGTAGGCAGTAATCGTCATTTAAACTCGTTTTTGTGCAATATTTCGTTTGGAAAACAGCTTTCAAAATGGCGGCACTGACACCTGGCCGACACTTCACGTTTCAAAGTCTCGCACAAGTCTCGTGAAGATTGCGCGGATAAGCGACGCCTGCCGTGGACCGAACGAACTAAATTCAACATGGCTAAAAACCGAATAGGCCGATAAGTATAATATTTAATTGCAATTAGTTGCCAATACGAGTCACGATATAAGGTTACTAAAACCGAAAACGTAATTGAATAACACGTTAATTAAGAAATAAAGCAAGTTTAAAAATGACTTCAGTTCTCCTTTAATAGGTTTGCACTGACGTCTCCATGAGCTGACCAGAGTTTGAACTGACTTTTACTAACGATGTTATCTTAAAATCGTTTTCATTTCGGGAGAACAGTAAAGTCAGTTGTATTTTATCAAATTGTCATTTCAAACTTGTGCAAAGGTGATTCAGCATATAAATGGTTTGCTGTCAATCAAATCGTTTTTCGGACGCTGTTGTTCAGTGTTTTCCTACGGTGTATGTGAGTTAAAAAAGGTCACATGACAAAATGCTTATTGACTGAGTGGAAGGGCCGGATGGGAAAATATTTGGCTCTTGGTCATTTGTACGGACCTCGCTATGCTCGGTCTGTGCAGTATGACCTCAAGCCAAATATTTTCCTGTCCGGCCCACCCACTCAGTCAATAATTACACATTTTTTTCGCGGTGCGGTTTCCATCAAATCCTGCGCTCTGATTGGCTGGCGAGTGGGTCTGTATCCTACGATACGGACCCCGGTTACGGACCTCTGACAACTCGCTCGTTCACAACAACAAACATAGTAGCATTTTTTTGTCAACATTTATCTTTTTTTTTATAAGATTTATTTATAAGATTATCAAAAATCTTATAAATTTTTGCCAGCATTTCTCAGGAGAATAGCATTAATTTTACAGCATGGATAGTGATAACGACAGTGTTCACAGCGAAAGCGAGTTTTACTACCCTGAGGAAGAAGAAATAAAAGAAAACATTTCAGGAGAAAGCTAAAAACCTGTAACTGTTGCTAACGCCGACCAAAAACATGGCTGAATCCTGAATGACTCCTATTTGTATAAATAGGGGACTACATCAGCGGCAAAATGTAGTTTTTTTTCCTGCCATGGAAGTGCACTTGTATACCGAGGAGGAAGCCATTTGCATTACAGCCATGAATGAGGATTCAAAATGGTGGCTCGCCTCGGCTCGGTTTTCCCTTTCGGGCGCTCTCGTTTTCTGTTAGAATTTGGTAAAGAAAAAAATAAATATATTATTTACCAGCTTAAGGTCGGTCCGTATGGTGAAATACCGTGACCTCAGCCTTGAATACTGACCTCAGCCCAGAGGGCCTCGCTCAGTACTTTCAAGACCTCGGTCACGGTATTTCATGATAAGGAACTCCCAGCTGGTAAATAACATATACAGTGGGGCAAAAAAGTATTTAGTCAGCCACCAATTGTGCAAGTTTTCCCACTTAAAAAGACGAGAGAGGCCTGTAATTTTCATCATAGGTACATTTCAACTATGAGAGACAGAATGGGGGGAAAGAATCCAGGAAATCACATTGTAGGATTTTTAATGAATTAATCGGTAAATTCCTCGGTAAAATAAGTATTTGGTCACCTACAAACAAGCAAGATTTCTGGCTCTCACAGACCTGTAACAACTTCTTTAAGAGGCTCCTCTGTCCTCCACTCGTTACTTGTATTAATGGCACCTGTTTGAACTCGTTATCAGTATAAAAGACACCTGTCCACAACCTCAAACAGTCACACTCCAAACTCCACTATGGCCAAGACCAAAGAGCTGTCAAAGGACACCAGAAACAAAATTGTAGACCTGCACCAGGCTGGGAAGACTGAATCTGCAATAGGTAAGCAGCTTGGTGTGAAGAAATCAACTGTGGGAGCAATTAATAGAAAATGGAAGACATACAAGACCACTGATAATCTCCCTCGATCTGGGGCTCCACGCAAGATCTCACCCCGTGGGGTCAAAATGATCACAAGAACGGTGAGCAAAAATCCCAGAACCACACGGGGGGACCTAGTGAATGACCTGCAGAGAGCTGGGACCAAAGTAACAAAGGCTACCATCAGTAACACACTACGCCGCCAGGGACTCAAATCCTGCAGTGCCAGACGTGTCCCCCTGCTTAAGCCAGTACATGTCCAGGCCCATCTGAAGTTTGCTAGCGAGCATTTGGATGATCCAGAAGAGGATTGGGAGAATGTCATATGGTCAGATGAAACCAAAATAGAACTTTTTGGTAAAAACTCAACTTGTGTTTGGAGGAGAAAGAATGCTGAGTTGCATCCAAAGAACACCATACCTACTGTGAAGCATGGGGGTGGAAACATCATGCTTTGGGGCTGTTTTTCTGCAAAGGGACCAGGACGACTGATCCATGTAAAGGAAAGAATGAATGGGGCCATATATCGTGAGATTTTGAGTGAAAACCTCCTTCCATCAGCAAGGGCATTGAAGATGAAACGTGGCTGGGTCTTTCAGCATGACAATGATCCCAAACACACCGCTCGGGCAACGGAGGAGTGGCTTCGTAAGAAGCATTTCAAGGTCCTGGAGTGGCCTAGCCAGTCTCCAGATCTCAACCCCATAGAAAATCTTTGGAGGGAGTTGAAAGTCCGTGTTGCCCAGCGACAGCCCCAAACCATCACTGCTCTAGAGGAGATCTACATGGAGGAATGGGCCAAAATACCAGCAACAGTGTGTGAAAACCTTGTGAAGACTTACAGAAAACGTTTGACCTCTGTCATTGCCAACAAAGGGTATATAACAAAGTATTGAGATGAACTTTTGTTATTGACCAAATACTTATTTTCCACCATAATTTGCAAATAAATTCTTTAAAAATCAGACAATGTGATTTTCTGGATTTTTTTTCTCATTTTGTCTCTCATAGTTGAAGTGTACCTATGATGAAAATTACAGGCCTCTCTCATCTTTTTAAGTGGGAGAACTTGCACAACTGGTGAATGACTAAATACTTTTTTGCCCCACTGTATGTATGTGTGTGTATATATATATATATATATATATATATATATATATATATATATATATATATAGAGAGAGAGAGAGAGAGAGAGAGAGAGAGAGAGAGAGAGAGAGATGTGGATGCGGCTTACTGTGATGACATCCAGAATGCTCAGTAAACTATGAACTGAATCTCCTGGGAACACCTCTTTAACCACTCCATCCTTCCCATCCTTCAGAGAGAGAGAGAGAGTATAAAAATCCTTCTTTAATTCTCAAGCTTAAGATTAAAGGAAGGTTTTGATCTGTAAACTAAATGATATGACGGTACTGTGATGAAACACATCAATGCTGGTGTTAATATTCACAAAATGACCATTTTTATAAAAATCAGCGTTTTATGGGTTGAAAGTGGCTCAAAACACAATTTACTGGTCGAAATCATCCTGAACCTTGCAAGGCCGATGCAGATGTCGAGTCGACTGTTTGGGACTTAATGAAATTACATAATGAAATTTTTATTTATTTTTATAAAATAATGATTAAATAATATATTATTCATTTTTATTTATGAGATATTTTTATTTAAAAATAATTATATTAACACGCCCTAATCAGAGGTGGGTGGTTCCCAACCCTTGAGTGGGAGCCTGTGAAACTGCGCACAGTTTCAAATATACACTGATCGTTCACAGTTAGTTTATGTCCCCCTCCTCGCCCTGCCCTCTCCTCAGCCCCTCCATACCTATTTTTTGGCATTTTTCAAAATTATGCAGGGGGTGGAATTAGGCTCAGAGCTAGGAGTGAAGTTCCACTTGAAATAATATGAATAAATATTAATGTGAAACATACATTATTGTAGAACACTCCAGTGGGGCTGCTGAATAATTATTCTGTTAACCAACATCCCAAAACGTTGAAATATTTTGTTGATTAATGGCTGAAATTATTCATATTTGGCCCATTATTTGACAAATTATCAATAATAAATCAATAACAGCTGAAATTATATAAAATATTCTGTTGAATAATTGCCTGAATGTTTAAATTCATCTTTAAGGAATAAAAGAAAACCAGAAGTACAACCTCTTCTGTGTGACCTCACCCCATTAAAGAGCTTAAATCATAAAATGGAAATATTTAATCAATTTGTTGAAGCAATAAACTTGTGGGGCAAGTGTTTCAGAGGGAAGAATTTGTGGTTATGTTTACTAAAGCTTTTAGATCAGCTCAAACTAAACAATGAAGTGCTGTTGTTTCAGCGTGACGGTGTATGAAAACCACAGAACCATCAGGAACGTGTCACTGTATTATTACTCAGGAAGAACAGCAGCCCTTAGACTTCTATTGCATAAAGGAGTTTGATGTTAGAGATTTTGTCAAATGTCTACATCCTTGTCCATGGTGCTCACACTTGAGCCACAGATGCAGGAGATAGAAATGAAACAGCAACAAAACCCCACAGCAGGTCAATGGAAAGGATCTAACACCTGTTCTGATGACAAAACCATTGATACCAACAGCTAGAGATATATCGTTAGTATATCGTTAGTGCTCTAACACGATGTTAGAGCTATTGACCCGATACACAAATACAAGACAATGAGTGTGAAGGAGAACGGGGAAAAGGGCACCGACTTGCACACATACAGTACACCCACCCACCTGCCCAGTAAGGCAGAGCTCCAGTTTGCCATCCTGCACCACGTAGATGCTGCTGTCTGGTTGTCCGGGTCTGAAGACGTACTCGCCCTGTTGGAACTGCAGGAACACCATGTGCTTACACAGCTCCAGAAACAATGGCTTCTCAAAGTGGCCCAATACGCTACACACAGAATACAGACACGCACTTGATGTAAAGTAATTTCAAAACCTACTCTCATTACAAAGCATATTTCAATTTCACGATGATGATCCCAACTGTGAAAGTGGAAAATTGTCCCAATGCCAACACCTCAATATCACCCTCCTCTGATTACAACCCCTCCCCATCTGTGACTGGACGGCGGTTGCATTTCAGCATGGAACGTCTTTAACACACTGCTGAACGTGACGTACCACGTAACATGAAACTGCACTCATTTCTGACACAAATTCTTGTGTTTTTATTGTTTTTCACCAAAGAGCTCAAGCAACGCAAGAGCAGTCCAGTGGTAGGCGTATCAGACGCTCGCTGGCCGTGCTGCGAAAATTGTGCATGCAGACGCTCATCTAAGTTTCCAAATCTGTCATTGCGTCACTCTTGAATATTATCATTAAAAAGATTATAATCTCTGCTTTCTAAAGAAATTTATCTCGTTAAGATCGGTTCAGTACTTTGGGAGTAACGGCAGGTTGAAGTTGGTACAACAGAGTAAAAACTCTGCTCGCAGGACGTCAGGAAACTGCTGGTGAATTTTGAGTCACGGGAAAGTGCTCAGGCTCGCTCGCTCTCTCTCTCTCTTCTGATCGGTTTCTGACCGGATTACTCGTGAATATCAACCAGATAACTTTTATAGGGATGTTCTCTCGCTCTCACTGTTTCTGATGAAGTATTCAGAAAAATTTTCTGTCTGCTAGTTTTGATGTAATGCTTCACGGGAGACTTTGAAGTGACTTTTCATAGCTTTACCTACTTATTTTTTTTTTTAAATCGAACTGATTCATGTAAATAAATAACTAGTTAGAATATAACTGCAGTTGTTTTGATGAAAAATATTGAGATCTTAGTGGTCGGAATGAGGTTTAAAAAAACCGGAAGTCAGAACCGCGAGTGTCAATTTCAGTTCAATTAGTTGGAATTGTTTATTGGCTGTTGATCACGCAGTTTTTTCGAGGTTCGCCTTGAAAGCTATGAATATTAATCACAATAATCATTTATATTCTTTCATATAAACACTAGTAGGCCCTACTTTTGAGAAATACAAAGGCCTACAGAGCACAAAGAGGGGTTTAGAAATAATCTTTTATTACTTTTTTAGTTTGATAGAGAATGGTAGATGTGAATGATATTCAATGCTTATTGATGCATATTTTATAATTAACATTGATTTCTCCTTCCTTGTGATGTATAAATGGGAGTTAAGATCAGCTTTATATTGCACAAATAAAGCCATTTGGTGAAACTTGGAAGAAAAGAGTGTACCGATTTAACGGTTTTATCGAATTAGCATAACTAATACTAAATTTGCATAATTTGTCTTTATTAATTTTTCAAACCTTTTATTTAGTATACAACAGTCTATGTGCCTGCCAATTTCCATGTAAATATCTTGAATAACGGGGGCGTCATGGCTCAGGTAGCTAAGGCGCCATACCATAAATCCGGGGACCCGGGTTCGATTCCGGCCCGAGGTCATTTCCCGATCCCTCCCCATCTCTCTCTCCTGCTCGTTTCCTGTCCTGTCTCTGCACTGTCCTATCCAATAAAGGTGAAAAAAAAGCCCCAAAAAATCTTTAAAAAAAAAAAAAAAAAATATCTTGAATAACAGAAAAGTTATTCAGAAAAACACATTTGATCTCATCGGTTAATGAGGCCCATTTTGGACCATGTGATCCGAATACATCATATTAACTAGCCTAGTAAACTAGACCCACCCGCCTAGCGGCCAAAAATATTTTTGCCTAGCGAGTGGGTCTAGCCTTGCACCATATAAACAAAAACACCCCGGGCATCAAATCGTGCCCGCCAATCACAACGCAAGGTTTTTGTTTGGATTCTTTGGGCGGGCTTTTGCAGGAGTGACGACAAAGCTGCGCAACGCTGGAGAAAGCACAACAGGGAAGATGGCTACAGGCTAGTGAACAGCGCGCGTTTGACTCCGCTTTGGAATCAGTTTTAGAAGAATTAGACTTGGAGTTTTCGTTGAAACATGAGCAGGAAGAGGCTCTCCGCTCATTCCTTTTCAAGAAGGACGTTTTCGCTGTTTTGCCGACCGGCTATGGCAAAAGTCTGATCTACCAGCTGGCTCCGCTCGTAGCCAAAAGGATGGGGCTAGTTTGTGCAGTACGAAGAATTAATAAACAGCTTTGAAACATTACTTTTTGATTGTTTCTTATTTTCCCGTTATTTTAAATTTAAGGGAAATTATTTCACCAAACACCACTAAATAAAAACTCTCAAAAACAGTTTAAGCAAACCCTTGAAAAACACTTGAAAAAAAAATAAGAGTTATGTGGTACAGACTCCAAACTTGTGGTCATTATCTCCAAACTTCTTAATATCTAGAACCTGTTTATTAATTAATACGCATTTTGAAAAATTATTTATTTCAAGGCCTCCCCCACTGCTTTCTGTCGCTCTGACTACGTCACAGTCACTGTTGCGCTGATTGGTCAGAGCGTTGGCCTATACGCACAGAGACAGTTTGAAAGACAGCGGGTTGTTCCACCCCCACCCATCGGAAATGTCTACGGATCGAGGCCAGACTAAATATTCACATTTAGTCTGGCTTGCCAGGCTATCATATTACTGCAGTTTTCTAAAAATGAAGCCATTTCTTCAATCTTTGATTTGTAATATCTCAAGAACGGATAAACATATTTTAATTCTGTAAAAAGTATGTTGTTTTGCAATCGTTTCTTCAGTCAGTGAGACCAGTTGCAAGCAATGTGGACTGAATTTGAATTTTCACGTTTAGCGTGGTATGCTTTCTGTACGTCATGACCAATAGCATTCGTGTGTTGTATTTTACATTTTAATATGATCGCTTTTTAATTGTGGCATGGAATCTTGACCATACATACAGGAGAGTCATGTCGCCCTTTATGACCAAACTAGCAAGCATTTATTTACCGCACGTTCTTGAGCATGTAGAGCACTTCTGAGGGTAGGTGCGAGTTGGCGACATCAAACTCTGTAAGATCGGCCTCGAGCACTGAGGGAGGAGGCTCCTTCATCTGCAGGGTGGGTACCTCCTTCTTAAAGCGCAGGATCCTGAAAAAAAGAAAGTGAGAGAGAGAGAAAGAGACAGCGCGCACAAAATGATGAGAAATTTCTCCAATGACATCATATCGCCCAACAGAGAAGCTAGTATTACTCTAAGTTTACTTTTTGGCAATGTTGAGCATCTTCTGTTTCTTCTTCAGTCTCGGACGGGAGGAAGAGGATGATGACGTTCCGACTAAAGACGAGGTGGACTGAGAGACTTTCCTCATGATCTTCCTGCCATAGAATAAAACTTTGTCCCTTTTGCGGAAACGGTATTTGGGGGCTTCTTGAGCCGCGAGGTCTGCAAAAGCACGTAAGCACCAAAGCCAGAAGATTACACGAGACATCATTAGAAGTCACTGTAGAATATAAAAAGCAGGTTGTCCTAGATGACAGGGAATGTCTAGACAACATTTCAGACACTCACTCCGAAGGTGAATCCTGCGCAGCACAAAGAAAATGAAGGTGGCAATGAGGACTATGGCGATGCCAGCACCAAGCACTATTCCCACCATCTTAGAAAGAGAGAACAGAATAAAGGAAATAAAAATCAGGGGAAAAGAGTCACGAACAGAGAGTGCCGAAATGTGTACAAGTTACTACTGCAACATTTAAGAATTTGGATCAAGACTTACCGTATGGAAGCATATGGAAATTTCTTAGTATGAAAACTATCAAACCTATACTACAAACCTAGATTTTAAAGCACGTGTAGTATATTTCTAGGTTAATATCAGCCACTGATCTTGCAAGATCATTATCTCCACTGGTAACAATCATGTAATTATTTTGGATTTCCTGATGCAGGAAATTATTCCGCATTTACTAAAGAGATTCATAATGTTGTCCTCTGTAATTTGTGTAATATTTGTATATACTAACCATGCTGGTCTGAAGCTGGTCTTCCACAAATGTCTTTATATTTGCAACTCTGTCCTGCAGAGAAAAATATAACAAATGCTAGCTCTATTTTCATATTATATATATATATATATATATATATATATATATATATATATATATATATATGCACATGATATTACATGGTTGTGCGAAGAGTGAGTGAAGCAAACAAGTAAAAATATTTTCAACACGAGAAGATAAACTTCATATCTTCACGCCACCGTGTAATGTTCTTTATATTATATGGACACCTCCACAAAAAACGACGCAAGTTAATCAAAAGAATTTTAATTTTGAACCGGTTCACCAACACACGTCTTGTCAGCGGGAAAACACTGGGAGTGACGTCATCGGAGTGAAATATCGGGAATTATTATACATCCAGGACACTTTTTCGATGGAATCAAAACGTGTTCTATTCACTTCTACCGGATTTCATTCATTTGGTTTGATAGCATGCAATATTGTTAGCATATCGCTTATCCTACGTGTATTACGTCACTCTACCCAATGGAGAATCAGCGTTGAATATGGTTTACGATATCGCATGGTTATCAAGACATGACGTCACACGTCGGAGACGTAAAACTTCTGTGCTACCGAGGGACTGTGAAAATTAGTAAACGAACATGGCTGCCAGGTTTGCTTCGTTAAATCCGGAAGATTTTGAAACACCCGAAAGGAATGTGTATGTATTATAGTAATAATAATAATAATAATAATGTTGGCTAGCTTTTTTTCGTGGTATATCAGATATATTCCATTCAGCTAGCATGATATTGAACTCGTCTTCGAACTGTTCATCATGCTAGCTGAATGGAATATATATCTGATAGACCACTCAACGCCAACCGATATTATTTAAATATGTCACTCAGATCCGCGATGTATTTCGGATGAAAAATGCAAGTTTTTCAACACGAGAAAATAAACTTCATATCTTCAAGCCAATGTGTGATTTTCTTTTTATTATAGAGACACATTCACAAACAAAACGTGCCCAAATTTATCAAAACAATTCATCGATTTCCTTCAGAGTGACGTATAGAGATTTAGGTCATGGTTTTGGATCTCCATGTCCCGGATGTACCACGTATCAAAAGTGCAAGTGGTGTGTTTCCTAGTAAAACACTCATGTCCATATATATATATATATATATATATATATATATATATATATATATATATATATATACAGTGGGGCAAAAAAGTATTTAGTCAGCCACCAATTGTGCAAGTTCTCCCACTTAAAAAGATGAGAGAGGCCTGTAATTTTCATCATAGGTACACTTCAACTATGAGAGACAGAATGAGAAAAAAAATCCAGGAAATCACATTGTAGGATTTTTAATGAATTAATTGGTAAATTCCTCGGTAAAATAAGTATTTGGTCACCTACAAACAAGCAAGATTTCTGGCTCTCACAGACCTGTAACAACTTCTTTAAGAGGCTCCTCTGTCCTCCACTCGTTACCTGTATTAATGGCACCTGTTTGAACTCGTTATCAGTATAAAAGACACCTGTCCACAACCTCAAACAGTCACACTCCAAACTCCACTATGGCCAAGACCAAAGAGCTGTCAAAGGACACCAGAAACAAAATTGTAGACCTGCACCAGGCTGGGAAGACTGAATCTGCAATAGGTAAGCAGCTTGGTGTGAAGAAATCAACTGTGGGAGCAATTATTAGAAAATGGAAGACATACAAGACCACTGATAATCTCCCTCGATCTGGGGCTCCACGCAAGATCTCACCCCGTGGGGTCAAAATGATCACAAGAACGGTGAGCAAAATCCAAGAACCACACGGGGGGACCTAGTGAATGACCTGCAGAGAGCTGGGACCAAAGTAACAAAGGCTATCATCAGTAACATACTACGCCACCAGGGACTCAAATCCTGCAGTGCCAGACATGTCCCTCTGCTTAAGCCAGTACATGTCCAGGCCCGTCTGAAGTTTGCTAGAGAGCATTTGTATGATCCAGAAGAGGATTGGGACAATGTCATATGGTCAGATGAAACCAAAATAGAACTTTTTGGTAAAAACTCAACTTGTCGTGTTTGGAGGAGAAAGAATGCTGAGTTGCATCCAAAGAACACCATACCTACTGTGAAGCATGGGGGTGGAAACATCATGCTTTGGGGCTGTTTTTCTGCAAAGGGACCAGGACGACTGATCCGTGTAAAGGAAAGAATGAATGGGGCCATGTATCGTGAGATTTTGAGTGAAAACCTCCTTCCATCAGCAAGGGCATTGAAGATGAAACGTGGCTGGGTCTTTCAGCATGACAATGATCCCAAACACACCGCCCAGGCAACGAAGGAGTGGCTTCGTAAGAAGCATTTCAAGGTCCTGGAGTGGCCTAGCCAGTCTCCAGATCTCAACCCCATAGAAAATCTTTGGAGGGAGTTGAAAGTCCGTGTTGCCCAGCGACAGCCCCAAAACATCACTGCTCTAGAGGAGATCTGCATGGAGGAATGGGCCAAAATACCAGCAACAGTGTGTGAAAACCTTGTGAAGACTTACAGAAAACGTTTGACCTCTGTCATTGCCAACAAAGGGTATATAACAAAGTATTGAGATGAACTTTTGTTATTGACCAAATACTTATTTTCCACCATAATTTGCAAATAAATTCTTTAAAAATCAGACAATGTGATTTTCTGGATTTTTTTTTCTCATTCTGTCTCTCATAGTTGAAGTGTACCTATGATGAAAATTACAGGCCTCTCTCATCTTTTTAAGTGGGAGAACTTGCACAATTGGTGACTGACTAAATACTTTTTTGCCCCACTGTGTGTGTATATATATATATATATATATATATATATATATATATATATATATATAAAAAAACACATTACACACACAGAGTATATATTTATATTGATCAGTAACATGACTTTGCACAATAGTAAATATAACTATAGACATAAGTGTGACGTGTCATTCTATACTTTATAAAGAATAGCAATTGTTGATAAATTGCTTTGTTATACGAGGAATAAAACTATTCAGGACGTACTGTTTGAAGAAAACTTCAGGGTGGTAACAGTAACTCCACTTCACCAACCTGTCCTTAAACATAACCATTTCTCCTCCATCTTCTTCCACATTCTCTCAATAATACTGTATATTTAATCATTTCTGCGCAGTCCTCAATCCTTCCAGCTGCTCCTACACGCTTTCACAGGCTCCTCCTCTCGCATTCCTGGCTTTATCTTTCCAGCCGTCATTCTTCTCTTTCATAAACTCCTCTCCATATGTTGCTAATACAAGTCTTATGAACTAGTTATACTGTATATTCTAGTTTCGCTTCCAACCTCACAGCCAAAACAAAAGGAGACCGATTTTATATTCCAGCATGGATCAGCATGTAATGTATGAGAAATAACATGGAGCTTAAGGTTGGAAAATAAGAGACGAGAATATGAAAAATGGAGAAGTGGACAGCGAGCACTGAAATCCAAGCTTGCATAGCTGTGTAGACTTTAATGAAAGTTTAGCTTTGTGAGTTTTCTTCTTGAGTGCATTATATGCCCTCAAGACATCTGATTTTATTCTATTCACATTCGCTGGATATGAGCAATCGCGTGCTCTGACTGGCTACTCTACTACTAGGCTATCAGCTCATATACCATGAGTAGAGAAAAACAAAATAGCGAAGCGTGTTGCTGAACCAACCGAGGACGAAACAAAAACTCTACTCGAAAACAACCCCCCCCCAAAAAAGCAACAAAATATGGAATAAAAGTATTTGATGATAAGAACGGGGTTTTTTTGAATATGTATAGAATAAAACAATTATTCCATTCAATCTCGTCGTACATGGCTTATAGCCAACTCGGCATCAGCTCATGTACGACTCGATTTTGTGGAATAACTGTTAAATATTCATCACAGCCATATTTACATGCTGCGTGTTTTTCGACTCATCATGAATCTCATTCTCTTTTCCATGTCGTGTTACACCACTTGCACTGAACTGTGCAAGAGGAAGTGGCCAAGAACTGATAAGCACGGTTATCTTGCAACATGAGCTGTTCCTCTTCGCAACATAAACTATTAATTAAAGACATCAGCAATGAAAGGGCATTTTGTAGAACTCAGTCCTGTGATCATGTGATGGCATCCACAGCCAATCAGCTTTCAGAAAGCAGCATATTGATCAAAATGATAAAAGGACTGACTGGACGAAGAAAAGAAAGACCATCTGCTAGAGCTGACGAGTAATGAGAAGGACATACAGTATAGAGGGAAGGATGACGGCTGGTCATCAGGTAACAGGACGGGACTAAAATTAAAGGGTTTGGGGGTTTTTTGGGGGGGAAATGCAAAGCCATGCAGGTGTAAAAGGATTATATAAATTAGCATATTTATAATTCCATTTACTTACAGGAATAAGAAGCATGAGGGAGGAGTGAAGTGTGATTTGAAGTACGGCGTGTTTGAACAGATATCTGGTGTAAAAGTGTATATTTCGAGATATCTTGTGATAATATCTTGTTATTTTAAGATACAGTGAGTTGTTAAAGTTTTTGAAAGTGTATCTTTCATGGCCATGGGGGAAGCCATGGGCTACTGGTTATGCCTCGGTCACAACCGGCCGTACGTGCTCCTACGGCCGGTCTATGTGCAAAAAACGCAAGAAACGCACGGAGGGCGCGCGTGTGACGTGCTGATTTTCGAGCCGTAGACTGGCCGCAGAGGTTCTTTGTCATGTCAAACAAACTAATTTTTTTCAGGCTGCAAGACAAACTTACGGTCAACATGCGTCTTTCTCCACGAACAAAAAAAAAAAAAAACCGCAGCGATTTGGGAAATGCCAAAAATCGCACGGCCAAAAAAATCGTACGTCCGGTTGTGACCTAGGCTTTAGAGAAGCAGCTTTGGGACCAACAGGTTGCTGGCTTGATTCCCTGGACCAGCAGGAATGGCTGAAGTGCCCTTGAGTAAGGCACATAACCCCCAAATGCTCCTCAGGCATATGGGTATGTTGTACATCGCTCTGGATAAGAGCATCTGCCATGAATGTAATGTTTTTATTTTTGACAAAATAGCTGGTTATATTTACAGTTGTGCTCATAAGTTTACATGCCCTGGCAGAATTTTTGCTTTCTTGGCCTTTTTTCAGAGAATATGAATCTCATTCTCATCTCATTATCTGTAGCCGCTTTATCCTGTTCTACAGGGTCGCAGGCAAGCTGGAGCCTATCCCAGCTGACTACGGGTGAAAGGCAGGGTACACCCTGGACAAGTCGCCAGGTCATCACAGGGCTGACACATAGACACAGACAACCATTCACACTCACATTCACACCTACGCTCAATTTAGAGTCACCAGTTAACCTAACCTGCATGTCTTTGGACCGTGGGGGAAACCGGAGCACCCGGAGGAAACCCACGCGGACATGGGGAGAACATGCAAACTCCACACAGAAAGGCCCTCGCTGGCCCCGGGGCTCGAACCCAGGACCTTCTTGCTATGAGGCGACAGCGCTAACCACTACACCACCGTGCCGCCCTGAGAATATGAATGATAACACAAAAATTTTTTTCCCCACTCATGGTTAGTGGTTGGGTGAAGCCATTTATTGATAAACAACTGTGTTTTCTATTTTTAAATCATAATGACAACAAAAAACATCCAAATGACCCTGATCAAAAGTTTACATACCCCAGTTCTTAATACCGTCTATTGCCCCCTCTAACATCAATGACAGCCTGAAGTCTTTTGTGGTAGTTGTGGATGAGGCTCTTTATTTTCTCAGATGGTAAAGCTGCCCATTCTTCTTGGCAAAAAGCCTCCAGTTCCTGTAAATTCCTGGACTGTCTTGCATGAACTGCGCGCTTGAGATCTCCCCAGAGTGGCTCAATGATATTGAGGTCAGGAGACTGAGATGGCCACTCCAGAACCTTCACTTTCTTCTGCTGTAGCCAATGACAGGTCGACTTGGCCTTGTGTTTTGGATCGTTGTCATGTTGGAACGTCCAAGTACGTCCCATGCGCAGCTTCCGGGCTGATGAGTGCAAATTTGCCTCCAGTATTTGCTGATAACATGCTGCATTCATCTTTCCTTCAACTTTGACCAAGTTTCCTGTGCCTTTGTAGCTCACACATCCCCAAAACATCAGCGATCCACCTCTGTGCTTTACAGTAGGAATGGTGTTCCTTTCATCATAGGCCTTGTTGACACCTCTCCAAATGTAACGTTTATGGTTGTGGCCAAAAAGTTCAATTTTGGTCTCATCACTCCAAATTACCTTGTTCCAGAAGTTTTGAGGCTTGTCTCTGTGCTGCTTGGCGTAAATTTTTGTTGGTCTACCCGACCGTGGTTTGGTTTTAACGGAGCCCCTGATTTTCCATTTGTTAATCACAGTTTGAACACTGCTGACTGGCATGATCAATTCCGTGGATATCTTTTTGTATCCGTTTCCTGTTTTATACAGTTCAACTACCTTTTCCCGTAGATCCGTTGACAATTCTTTTGCTTTCCCCATGACTCAGAATCCAGAAACATCAGTGGCTAGATGAAAGATGCAAGAGTCTGTCTGGATCCCAGAAACTCACTCAGCTTTTATGCACACACACTGATTACAAGCAAACAGATCACAGGTGAGGACGTTACCTTTAGTAGCCATTCAAACCCACTTGTGTCAACTTCTGTGCATGTTATCAGGCCAAAATCACCAGGGTATGTGAACTTTTGACCAGGTTCATTTGGGTAGTTTCTGTTGTCATTATGATTTAAAAAGAGAAAACACAGTCGTTTGACAATAAATGGTTTCACCCAACCACTAAGCATGAGTGGAAAAGATGATTTTGTGTCATCATTCATATTCTCTGAAAAATGGTCAAAGAATCATAGATTCTGCCAGGGTATGTAAACTTATGAGCACAACTGTATTTTATAGCTTATTATGTCAAAATTCTGTTTCACTGTATTGAATTACACTCACTGAGCTCTTTATTAGGAACACTATATTAATACTGTCTAGGGCCTCCGTTTGCTCTCAAAACAGCCTCAAATCTTAATGCCATGGGTTCCACAAGATATCTGAAACATTCCTCTGGGAGTCTGGTTCAGATTTTTCATGCTGTGAATCTCTCGTTCTCCCGCATCCCAAAGGTGCTCTGGGGTCCAGTGTGTCCAGTGACTGGGAAGGCCAATGAAGAACACTGAACTCACAGTCATGTTCATGAAACCAGTTTGAGATGACTTTTGCTTTGTGGCATGGTGCCTTATCATGCTGGGAGTAGCCATTACAGTGGTGCTTGAAAGTTTGTGAACCCTTTAGAATTTTCTAGATTTCTGCACAAATATGATCGAAAACTTTATGAGTGACTAAATGACTTTAGGAGGCTGTGGTCCTTTAACATCTGCAGGAAACTCCTGTGGATGTTCTATCAGTCTGTGGTCGCCAGTGTCCTGTTTTACACCGTGGTGTGCTGGGGGGGCTGGCAGCACACCCAAGAAGGACACATCCAGGCTGGACAAACTGATCAGGCGGGCCGGCATGAAGCTGGACTCTCTGGTGACGGTGGCAGAGAAGAGGTCTATGGACAAACTATTGAACGTCATGGACGATGCCAGTCACCCTCTGCACACCATCATCAGCAACCAGAGGAGCCTGTTCAGTGACAGAATGCTCCTTACCAAGTGTAGGACAAACAGACTCAAAAACTCCTTTGTCCCTCACACCATCAGACTGTACAACTCCTCTCTGGGGGGGAGGAGGGGTAACAGGAGGACAGAGGACGGGAAGGAGCAGTAGCCTAGCCTGACAATAAGCAATAGAGCAATTCCAGCGTTATGGACGTGACACTTGAACTCAAAATGGCAACAAATGACCCAGTGCATGTTTTATTGTCTCCCAGTATTTAAACAGGTGTTGCATATTTTAAGGCTGTACCATACTGGAGAAGTGATAGAACAAGAACAATTCCCATAGTACATCTAGGGCATGCCAGAAAACGCCAATAAAAGATGCGTTATGGACGTGACAGAAAAAGTATCACTTTTCTTGGGTGACTGTACATTTTTATCAAACTCTGTGAAATTGTAAACCTAATGTCGAAATGGAGATATCCATTTGATAGAGGGGTCCAAGGTGAATATTAAAAAATCTTTGTTTAAAATATTTTGTATTTCATGCAGAGTTTCGGAAGGAAAAGTCAGCGTTATGGATGTGACGAAATTCCGTTATGGATGTGACGCGTCTGAAATAGACATGGCATATGTTTAGAAAATCAGCAATTTAACCACCATAACCCTTTGAAAAACTCTCTAAATATCAGCTAAAACTATCAAAGTTCTTAAATAATATTTAGGATGGCTATTGTTTTGCTGTTTTGTGGATTTTAGCATACATTTCTGTGGCTTGTGGCAATAATATAGAATTGTACATGATCAAAGTTGATTTTAGCTTGGGTTTTACATTATAAGAAAGAAAGACTGACAGTGACATATTAGGTTGGTTACAAATTGGTTCAACTTATTCACATCTGTAAAATACAGGCCTAGGTGATATCTCTGGGAGTGGTTTTGATGTATTACATGTTGCTTTATTTTTGCATGGTGAGGTTGACATTTACATGGAATTGCCCAATACCGGAAATGTGCAATATCTTTCCTGCTCCCCCCCCCCCCCACACACACACACACACTTGCCCTAACCCCACTTCTCCCCCTTCCTCTCTTCCCCATATCTTATTCTTTTATATTTGTATATGTAAATACTTAATTTATTTTAATTTATCTAGAAGTTTTCTCTATTTCTTTTCTCTGTTTATCTGTAATGATACTGCTGGAATCTTAATTTCCCTGAGGGAACCCCCCCAAACGGATCAATAAAGTTCTATCTATCTATCTATCTATCTATCTATCTATCTATCTATCTATCTATCTATCTATCTATCTATCTATCTATCTATCTATCTATAAAATCATTAGATTTTCACACAAGTCCTAAAAGTAGACAAAGAGAACCCAGTTAAACAAATGAGACAAAAATATTACACTTGGCCATTTATTTATTGAGGAAAATGAGCCAATATTACATATCTGTGAGTGGCAAAAGTATGTGAACCTTTGCTTTCAGTATCTGGTGTGACCCCCTTGTGCAGCAATAACTGCAACTAAACGTTTGCGGTAACTGTTGATCAGTCCTGCACACCGGCTTGGAGGAATTTTAGCCCATTCCTCCGTACAGAACAGCTTCAACTCTGGGATGTTGGTGAGTTTCCTCACATGAACTGCTCGCTTCAGGTCCTTCCACAACATTTCCATTGGATTAAGGTCAGGACTTTGACTTGGCCATTCCAAAACATTAACTTTATTCTTCTTTAACCATTCTTTTGTAGAACGACTTGTGTGTTTAGGGTCGTTGTCTTGCTGCATGACCCACCTTCTCTTGAGATTCAGTTCATAGACAGATGTCCTGACATTTTCCTTTAGAATTTGCTGGTATAATTCAGAATTCATTGTTCCATCAATGATGGCAAGCCGTCCTGGCCCAGATGCAGCAAAACAGGCCCAAACCATGATACTACCACCACCATGTTTCACAGATGGGATAAAGTTCTTATACTGGAATGTAGTGTTTGCCTTTTTCCAAACATGACGCTCCTCATTTAAACCAAAAAGTTCTATTTTGGTCTCATCCGTCAACAAAACATTTTTCCAATAGCCTTCTGGCTTGTTCATATGATCTTTAGCAAACTGCAGATAAGTAGTAATGCTCTTTTTGGAGAGCAGTGGCTTTCTCCTTGCAACCCTGCCATGCACACCATTGTTGTTCAGTGTTCTCCTGATGGTGGATTCATGAACATTAGTCAATGTGAGAGAGGCCTTCAGTTGCTTAGAAGTTACCCTGGGGTCCTTTGTGACCTCGCCGACTATTCCACGCCTTGCTCTTGGAGTGATCTTTGTTGGTTGACCACTCCTGGGGAGGGTAACAATGGTCTTGAATTTCCTCCATTTGTACACAATCTGTCTGACTGTGGATTGGTGGAGTCCAAACTCTTTAGAGATGGTTTTGTAACCTTTTCCAGCCTGATGAGCATCAACAACGCTTTTTCTGAGGTCCTCAGAAATCTCCTTTGTTCGTGCCATGATGCACTTCCACAAACACGTGTTGTGAAGATCAGACTTTGATAGATCCCTGTTCTTTAAATAAAACAGGGTGCCCACTCACACCTGATTGTCATCCCATTGATTGAAAACACCTGACTCTAATTTCACCTTCAAATTGACTGCTAATTCCAGAGGTTCACATACTTTTGCCACTCGCAGATGTGCAATATTGGATCATTTTCCTCAATAAATAAATGACCAAGTATAATATTTTGTCCCATTTGTTTAACTGGGTTCTCTTTATCTACTTTTAGGACTTGTGTGAAAATCTGATATTGTTTTAGGTCATATTTATGCAGAAATATAGAAAATTCTAAAGGGTTCACAAACTTTCAAGCACCACTGTAGAAGATGGTAAATTGTGGCCATGAAAGGATGCACATGATCAACAACAATACTCATTCAAGAGATGACTGATTGTTATTAAAGGGCCCAAAGTTTGCCAATCAAACATTCCCTACATCATTATACCACCTCTGCGAGCCTGGACTGTTGACACAAGGCATGTTGAGTCCAAGGATTCATGCTGTTGGCACCAAATTCTGACCCCACCATCTGTCTTCATCAGATGAAACAGAGATTCATCACACCATTTTTCCCCCCAGTGTTCAACTGTCCAGTTTTGGTGAGCCTGTGCCCACTGCAGCTTCAGCTTCCTGTTCTTGGCTAACAGAAATACAACCAGACGTATGGTCTTCTGCTGTTGTAGCCCATCCACCTCAAGGTTCAACATGTTGTGCATTCCGATGAGATGCTTTTCTGCTCACCACAATTGTACAGAACGGTGATCTGAGTTACTGTAGCCTTTCTGTCAGCTCGAACCAGTCTGGCCATTCTCCACTGACCTTTCTCCTCAACAAGGTCTTTTCCTCAGCAGAATTGCTGCTCACTGAATGTTTTTTCTTTATTGTACCATTGAATAAACTCTTGAGACTGTTGTGTGTGAAAATGCCCCAATCACTCAAAATCAGAGATCACGTTTTCATGGTTGATGTGAACGTTACCCAAAGACGCTAGCCTGTGTCTACATGATTTTATGCATTGCGCTAATGCTGCCACAAGATTGGCTGATTAGGTAATTGCATGTCTCATCTCTTTATCTGTAGCCGCTTTATCCTGTTCTACAGGGTCGCAGGCAAGCTGGAGCCTATCCCAGCTGACTACGGGCGAAAGGCGGGGTACACCCTGGACAAGTCGCCAGGTCATCACAGGGCCGACACATAGACACAGACAACCATTCACACTCACATTCACACCTACGGTCAATTTAGAGTCACCAGTTAACCTAACCTGGATGTCTTTGGACTGTGGAGGAAACCGGAGCACCCGGAGGAAACCCATGCGGACACGGGGAGAACATGCAAACTCCGCACAGAAAGGCCCTCGCCGGCCACGGGGCTCGAACCCATATTTAAGCTATTGTTTACTGACGGTCCATGAAACAGTATATGGAATAACAATTCTGAACTAATATTCAATAAATTCGTCTTACTGACAGATTGTTGGGTGTCCAATATCATGTCAGAACAGCAATAAAAAAAACCTATTGAGATATCGTGTTAATAACTAACAAGTTATGATGTCAGAATAGCAAGATTTTACATGAAACTAAAGATAAAATATCTTAAAATAATGTGATATCAAGTCGAAATAACAACATAATGTCTTCCTGAATGAAAATGGATTTGATGCGCAGCTTTCTACTCCTAATTTAAAGACCTAGAGAAACACTTTGTTTTTGTGACAAAACAGAATAGCAGTTAAATTCGGTGAGGTTTATTGAGTCCCTGGACAGAAGTGACTATTCTCCAAACCACACAGTAGCGGATATATTCGCAGACAAAAGCCGAGTAAATTTAGCCCTTTTAGAACCGCCCGGAAATAGCAGACGAGAGCCGTGTGAGGTCACGGGTGTGTTGGCCACGAACAACAACATGAGCGACCAAAGCAAGCAGGAAATTGGTGAGGGAGAAACTTTACGTTTTAGTAGTTTTGTCAGTTCAAGTTGATGACGATGTACTGACAGGAAGAAGAAGTGGCCAGTGATGGGGAAGAAGTAAGAGGTATTGAACCATACTGACTCGAGCTAGAATTGTCTGATGAGAGCAGGGATAGTGACAGTGACAATGATGAACCTTAAGTTTCGATTTGATCCACAGCTTCAGTCGGCCTTTAAACACTCATAACTCGGCCACCGGAAGTCCCAGCGAAGCCAAATTTTGCAGGCACCTCCCTCTACACGATCCCCTACGAACCAGCACAGGCACAGCCCGGTAGGCCCACGCCTCGGGACGTTATTTGCCCCAGTGCGAGCTCTACTCCGTGCCTTAAGTTTCCATATGATTCACTGATCCAGGCGGACTTTAAAAATTCATAACTCAGCCAGGGAAGCTCTCAGCAAGGCGAGATTTCACATGCACCTCCCTGTCCCCTAGCCCTCGCGAACCAGCATGGGCATGGCCCGGTAGGACCGCGCCTCAGGACATTATTCGCCCCAGCGCAAGCTCACCTTCACACCTTAAAGGGTTTGGATGACTGGAAGTTCAAGATGCATTCCTCAAGGTCAGTAGTATTAAGGCCAATTTATGCTGACAACCCAGTCCTCGCAGATAGCGTCGCAGACAGTGTCTGCGTAGCCCCCCCACCTTCGCAGACGCTCTGCGCGCACCTCCCAAAAATTGTGACCACCGCAGAAGCCTCGCAGACAGCGTCGCAGACAAGAGGGCTCTGATTGGTCCACTCTACATCCGCTGTACACGCACTTCCGCTTCCCTACTTTCCCGGTTTGTTTTGTTTTCACGACCGGCATTTTTAAAAACACGAGCGAAGATGGAGCAGCACGAAGAGCAGTTGATTGAGGAAGTACGGACATCTATACGACTCCAGTTCTAGTCATTATTAAAAAAAAAAAAAAGTTCTAGTCATTATAAGTAACCGGAGGATAAACACTCCACTAACCACACCCACCAACTACTCCTAGCGACTTCGCGCCCCCTTGCGTTGTGCCGGTGAATAACATCGCGCACGCCTATACTCCCCGCTCAACAATAAATTACAACTGTCTGCGAAAAGCTGTCTGCGAAAGCCTTGTCGCAAGAGCATGCAGAGGCCTTTACAGTACGTTGGAAGCAAAAGGCTTTGCAGTTCATCGTAGCAAAGTCTTGACTAATCAGTGATTATCTTTCAGGAAAAGGAACAGGGTCACTCCCTCCACAGCATTTGTGTTGCTGCACCCAACAGCGATACATCACTTTCCGGGCGCTTTCCCTTTATTCTCTCCCCCTTCTTCTCCATAACAGTCATAAATTGTAGTTTAACGATTTGTCTCTCTTTCTACGTCGTGTTCTGTCGCACGTTTCCGTCAAAATTAACGTAATCTAGCAGAGAGTCGGACAGAAGCTACACTGTGTGGACGTCAGTGGAAAAACTGCCGGTAAAACCACTCACACTCGTGACATCACGCGAAAGCCAGCTAATAATGGCGACATTGGTACCAGAATTCCCTTGACGGGAAATTTAAACTTGACAAATTCTGAATGTTCCTGACATTTACGAGGTGGGGTTTCTATTATAAGTTTTCAATGTCGGGACTTGTACTATTATTACCCAAGGAGGAAGGGGGTACATTTCTCTCGCCCTTTAAATGGTGAGCAGATACTTTAATAAAGCTCCTAATAAACATATAAAAAGGTTTTCTTTTGTACTCTGTTTAGAGAGGTTTGTTGATGTCAGACCATGCTGTGGTTAGTACTGTTTCTAACTATTGTGACTGAATGTATGTACTGGAATATGCATTTTAAGTCGGTGTTAGAAATAAGAAGAGGCAGCGTGCTCACCTCTGGTAGTTCTTGGGACTCTGGTCCCAAGGTACTCTGTCCCATTTTAACAGTGGTACTGCACACAACTGGTCCATGAACAACTAGCGCTGCAAGATACATACATGGTAAGGCACGGGGCATCATGCAACATGCATTCACATGCAAATCAGCCACATACATGGACAGTCAATCATCCCTTAACATTTGTGTAAATAGTATATACTCCTGACCATGTTCCCATCTCCATATCTAGCCCTGAATCTACTTAAATATCACATCTTCCTGTCCAGTTAGTAATTCTACCATGTAACCGACACCGTGATGGTCAAAGCAAAGCGTCTTTAATTTCATCTTATGTTTTGGATTATTGCCTTGTTGCACAACAAACTCCCTTTCTATTTTTAGAATTATACTGAAATAGCTTGACCTAGTTTCCATTTGAAAAACTATGGGGTTGCAAAGTTTTGCCCTTGAATGCAGATGTCATGAGTTCCGATTCCTATATCTACTCCATCTCCAGAGTCAAGACCTTTGAACCCGGTCATTGGACTGATGGATAATCCAGCAGAACTACAGACAACAAAGCTTGTCAGGATCAAAATGGCTGAACCTAATTTCCTGCTGCAAAATTTTAGAACGTATTTTACCTTGACCGTTTTTTTTCTGTCTGTCCCAACACAAAGTAAAAAGCCAAACTGTAAGGTTTTATTCCTTTGTAAGGATAAATAATTGTAAGTATTTATTCTTAATATTGTTCTCTTTTACTATTTCAGTGTCCTTGGGTACCTTGAAAGGCGCTTATAAATAAAATGTATTATTATTATTATATTATAACTAGGTATTATTTCTTTTGCCAGAATACGAGTAACTACCTTTGTGTTCTCTCGAGAACAGGGAAAAGCTTCTACCCATTTAGGCCCTGTCCACACGGCAACGGATTCAGGTGACTCCGATACAATTGCTTATCGTTTAGGCCTGGCGTCCACACGGCACCGGCGTTTTGGGTGCCCAAAACGCAATCTTTTTGAGAACGGGTTCCAGAGTGGAAAGATCTGGCAACGTTGCCGTTGTGAAGTCGTCTGGATGAGTAGAACGGATTTGTTTACGATGACGTCACAACCACATGACTGTGAGTGCTTCACGCCGGGTAGAAGTGTAATGAACTCGATGCGAGTTGTCAACAAATCCTATAACTTGGTTCATGAAACGCGCTTACAAAATATTTTCACTGTGAATATTTATTGTGTAATGGTGCAAAGTGAGAGAGAGAGAGAGAGAGAGAGAGAGAGAGAGAGAGAGAGAGAGAGAGAGAGGGAGAGACTCTGCCCTTAGGACAGAGTCAATCCCACCAGCAAAAATAGGGAAAAAAAGGAGCGATCTCACCTCTTCAGATGTTGGTTTAAGTCCTACAATACATTCCTCAAAAAGGGCGTAGAAGAGCAAATTAATCCATCAACGTGTAGCATTCAATTTATTCCGGACCATTAAAGACGCCGCCTTCCGCGTAGAATCATACGGCATCCTCGCCGCCATATTGGATAGGTCAAAGCAGAGAATAAAGATTCATGTGCTGGGTTTAACTGTACCAACAGGTTTACCGTCCAAACGAGATCATATGGGATTACCTTTCACAGGTGAGAAACAACAAATTAATCCATCAACGTGTAGCATTCAATTTATTCCGGACCATTAAAGACGCCGCCTTCCGCATAGAATCATACGTCATCCTCACCACCATATTGGATAGGTCAAAGCGGAGAATAAAGATTAGCTGCGTTTAACTGTACCAACAGGTTTGCTGTCCAAACGAGATCACATGGGATTACCTTTCACAGGTGAGACTGGAAAAACACTTCATTGTATTTGGTCATTATAATGTAATTTTACGAACAGATTTTCCTGACTTTGTGGCTAATATGAAGTCTCGCGCATAATAGTTTATGCGCATGCGTCCTTACTACTTCTATTGTTCTGGTGTCTCCGAAGGGACCGTCTTACAGCGCCCCTAGAGGTGTGGCATGTGTATTGCATCGTTTTCAGCAAGCGTTGCGTTGCCATATGGACCTGATATTTTACTGATCGTTGCCCATTTGGACGCGATATATTTTTAAATAACATCTCGTTGCCGTTGTCGTGTGGATGTAGCCTTAGAGAATTTGTCCACAATCAAGATGACAAAAATCAAATGAGAAAGGAAGAGCGTATGCCTCATGCACAATATCGGGCAGTGAACACACAGAGTAACCACAGAGGTATTATAAATATTATAAATTATACACCGTTTGAGGATTTAGAACAAGAACCATCAACAAAGAGTACTTCCCCCATCCCTAGAGGGCTGGAGGAGAGATCAGACCTGATACTAGTAGTACGTACGATTTTTAGACAGCCAATATCAATGTCATCCCAAGTGTCATCCCGAGAATTAAGGAGGCGTGCGAGAGCGTGACCTACAGTATCAAAAGAGGATGTGACACGAATTTCGAGATTGTTAGTAGAACAGAGCAGTCATATGTTGGGTCTGTAAATTTTGCAACACCTGTTTAACTTGATGTGACGAGTGCAAAAAAAAAAAAAAACCACCACTACACGATCAGTTTTAAAATATTGAGTAAATAAAAGGCATCAAATATATTTACCCTACTTGTGAATGGAAATGCCGAAAAGTTTAACAACGACCTAATGTTGATCTAAAAGTGTCTTCTCCACTGGAAGAAGGTCACACAGTAATTTGGTCAAGTTACACAGGAGACAGAAGAATTCAATGCCTTCTAGCTGAAATAGTAAAATAGAACAGAACAGAACAATATTAAGAATAAATACTTACAATTATTTATCCTTACAAAGGAATAAAACCTTACACAAAATCTTAAAAAAATTGAATTTTCAAAAAGTCCTTTAGTACAGCAAGCCCAATTTCAAGAGAAATTCTAAGCAACCAAAGATTTACCCATCAACCAACATTTTAGGTGGGGTTTACATTAGACCGTATCAGCGGATCATCAGATTAATGTTTTTAAAACGATTAGTGTGCACACAGCAACGCCAATACACGATTAGCATGCACACAGCAACGCCAATACACGGATACGCTCAGCTCCGCAGGCATCCTGCGCTCCAAATCACTCCGCCCTGAACAGCGAGTGCCCTCTGGAGGGTGCGCACTCCGGCCCTGCGCAGCTCACAGAGCGCGCAAGTGGAGTGCACGAGCAGTGATTTGGGACTGAGCCGCTGTGTGTGTGATCTCAGTGCATGTCGGGCATGCGCGTCACTTACCACTTGCAAGTGGAAGGATGGCAAGCCTAAAGACAGTCATAACTACACAATGGGCAGTATTTGCATCAGTATTTGCATACTTTTATACTCTTTAATGAAAGGTGATACAAGGCGGAAGTCCGTGCCGTTTTTCAGCAGCCGCGTCACATGACCAACGCCAGCGAATCAGGAAGGTGGATGTCACAGTGACGTTGTCCAATGACGACGCCAGCTAGAGCTCAGCACAGCGTATCCACGTATTCTCAATGTTTACACAGCACCGGACCAGACACGATCTGGATTGAATACGTGGACCCTGACGGATTCCCGTTTCCAGGCGTTTTAATGTAAACGGACAGTGCATCCGCAAAGAAAATGAGACAGATACGGTCTAATGTAAACTTGGCCTTAGTTTGACACCCAATCTAGGCTGATGCCAGCTACAGTGGAACTCAAAAGGTTTACTAGTGGACAGGTGTTTGCTTCTCTAGAACATCTGTCTCTTTAAGACAGCTGCACATACCTGAGTGATGGTAAAACAGTCATGTACAGCATAGCTGCTTCGTTCTGACAAGTCTGTTTTGCGTTTAGCTCTCTTGATCTGGGTATTGCCACACACTGGTACTTTACCCTTCATATAGGTACCTATCTTCACTCAGTCATTGCCACTGGCATATCTACCACACCTAGACTAAACCATCTATTAGATATTCCTTACAATTTCTTTCTGAACTTTGAAGCAAACTGTGTCAGCTGAATTGCTGACTAGCATTGGTGCTCAAATTGCAATCCATTAACAGTATGCCTGCATTACAGCAAGTAACTGTAGACCACATTCAGTGTCTGAGGACATTAGCTTAACACGATATAAGCCATTTTTTTAAACAATAAATCAATTACAATGGCCTCAGTAAAGAACTGCACTCATTATATCTTCATGGCAGAAGCTTTTATACAAAGCGAATGAAGCAGAAATCAACCCACGCATTAAAGTTTTAAAAGAGCTGAGATTCCCTGCAAGAAAAAAAGCTTTAACCAACTTACCAGAAACAAGGGCAAGATAGGTTTAGGAATTAAACAGGGCTGAAGTCAAGGCTTAAACAAAAAGTCTTTGTGTTGCATAATGCAACAGAGTTTCTGGCCCCAGTCTACTGGAACTGGGATTTTTCCACTGGCAAGTACCAGTGTTCTAATTGTATAGTTTTTCATACCTGCTCAACAAAAGTCAAGTTTGTCGCAAAGCAGCTTTACAGAAAATTAAAGACTTTAAACATATGAGCTAATTTTATCCCTCATACATTTATTTATTTATCCCTGATGAGCAAGCCTGTGGCGACGGTGGCAAGGAAAAACTCCCTCAGACAACATGAGGAAAAAAACTTAGAGAGGAACCAGACTCAAAAGGGAACCCATCCTCATCTGGGTGAAAACAGATAGCATGATTAGCACGATTATAAATACACGTACACTATATTGCCAAAAGTATTTGCTCACCTGCCTTGACTCACATATGAGCTTACAGTAAGTGACATCCCATTCCTAATCCACAGGGTTCAATATGACGTCGGTCCACCCTTTGCAGCTAGAACAGCTTCAACTCTTCTGGGAAGGCTGTCCACAAGGTTTAGGAGTGTGTTTATGGGAATTTTTGACCATTCTTCCAGAAGCGCATTTGTGAGGTCACACACTGATGTCGGACGAGAAGGCCTGGCTCTCAGTCTCCGCTCTAATTCATCCCAAAGGTGTTCTATCGGGTTGAGGTCAGGACTCTGTGCAGGCCAGTCAAGTTCATCCACACCAGACTCTGTCATCCATGTCTTTATGGACCTTGCTTTGTGCACTGGTGCACAGTCATGTCGGAAGAGGAAGGGGCCAGCTCCAAACTGTAAAAACAGTCTGCATGCCTAGGTGCTTGATTTTATACACCTGTGGCCATGGAAGTGATTGGAACACCTGATTCCGATAATTTGGATGGGTGAGCAAATAATTCTGGCAATATAGTGTAACTTGCTTCTATAACTGTGTCCTATATAGTCACAAAGTACAACTGCGTAACCAGGAAATTCAAAATAGCTTCAGTATGAAGTCTGTTTTGAGCAATTCCAGCGTTATGGACGTGACACTTGAACTCAAAATGGCAACAAATGACCCAGTGCATGTTTTATTGTCTCCCAGTATTTAAACAGGTGTTGCATATTTTAAGGCTGTACCATACTGGAGAAGTGATAGAACAAGAACAATTCCCATAGTACATCTAGGGCATGCCAGAAAATGCCAATAAAAGATGCGTTATGGACGTGACAGAAAAAGTATCACTTTTCTTGGGTGACTGTACATTTTTATCAAACTCTGTGAAATTGTAAACCTAATGTCGAAATGGAGATATCCATTTGATAGAGGGGTCCAAGGTGAATATTAAAAAATCTTTGTTTAAAATATTTTGTATTTCATGCAGAGTTTCGGAAGGAAAAGTCAGCGTTATGGATGTGACGAAATTCCGTTATGGATGTGACGCGTCTGAAATAGACATGGCATATGTTTAGAAAATCAGCAATTTAACCACCATAACCCTTTGAAAAACTCTCTAAATATCAGCTAAAACTATCAAAGTTCTTAAATAATATTTAGGATGGCTATTGTTTTGCTGTTTTGTGGATTTTAGCATACATTTCTGTGGCTTGTGGCAATAATATAGAATTGTACATGATCAAAGTTGGTTTTAGCTTGGTTACAAATTGGTTCAACTTATTCACATCTGTAAAATACAGGCCTAGGTGATATCTCTGGGAGTGGTTTTGATGTTTTACATGTTGCTTTATTTTTGCATGGTGAGGTTGACATTTACATGGAATTGCCCTTTTGTTGAAATCTATTTTGAAAAGCAGGCATCATAACCTGTACAGTTGGAGCGTTTGGTATTCGTCATTGGAAGTACCATTATACAAGCTGGCTATCCGAACAACCAATCAAAGGAACCATAATAATCCAAGCACTTCCTCGACACGGTTTTTAATAACGCTGCTTCAAACCAAAATGATGAAATCTCCCTTTCTTTCACCACTGTGTTTGTTCTAGTGGTTTCTTTAAACCCTGGGTAGATCACTTCTTACTTCCTGAATGCACAATGAGAAAATTCACAAGCATGGGGTTAATATTTACTTTAAAACAAACAAACAAAAAAAAAAACCACTAATCACAGAGTAGTGAATCAAATTATGAATGATACAAAGAAAGCTAAATCAGAATGATAATAATAAAATGAGATTAATTGACATACACTTGTGTTCAAAATAATAGCAGTCCAACACGACTAACCAGATCAATCACTGTTTTTGGTGGAAATTATATTACTACATGGCAAATAATTTACCAGTAGGTGTAGTAGAGTCACAGAAAACCAACAGACCCAACATTCATGATATGCATGCTCCGGAGTCTGTGTAATCGAATAATTAAGTGAAAGGGACGTGTTCAAAATAATAGCAGTGTGGAGTTTAATTAGTGAGATCATTCATTCTGTGAAAAAACAGATGTCAGTCAGGTGGCCCTAATTTAAGGATGAAGCCAGCACATGTTGTACATCCATTTCTCTCTGAAAACATGAGAAACATGGGTCGTTCCAGACATTGTTCAGAAGAACAGCGTGCTTTGATTAAAACGTTGATTGGAGAGGTAAAACGTATACTGTAAAGAAGTGCAGAAAATGATGGGCTGCTCGGCTAAAATGATCTCCAGTGCTTTAAAATGGACAGCAAAGCCAGAGAGACGTGGAAGAAAACAGAAGACTACCATTCGAATGGATCGAAGAATAGCCAGAATGGCAAAGACTCAGCCAATGATCAGCTCCAGGGTGATCAAAGACGGTCTGAAGTTACCTGTGAGTACTGTGATAATTAGAAGATGCCTGTGTGAAGCTAATCTATCGGCAAGAAGCTCCCGCAAAGTTCCACTGTTAAAAAAAAAAGACGTGCTGAAGAGGATACAATTTGCCAAAGAACACATCGACTGGCCTAAAGAGAAATGGAAAAACATTTTGTGGACTGATGAAAGTAAAATTGTTCTTTTTGGGTCCAAGAGCCGCAGACAGTTTTTCAGACGACCCCCAAACACTGAATTCAAGCCACAGTACACTCTGAAGACAGTGAAGCATGGTGGTGCAAGCATCATGATATGGGGATGTTTCTCTTACTATGATGTTGGGCCCATTTATCGCATACCAGGGATCATGGATCGGTTTGCATATATCTAAATACTTGAGGAGGTCATGTTGCCTTATGCTGAAGAGGAAATGCCCTTGAAATGGGTGTTTCAACAAGACAACGACCCCAAACACACCAGTAAGCGAGCAGCATCAGGGTTCAAGACCAACAAAATGAAAGTTATGGAGTGGCCAGCCCAATCCCCGGACCTTAATCCGATAGAAAACTTGTGGGGTGACATCAAAAATGCTGTTTCTGAGGCAAAACCAAGAAATGCAGAGGAATTGTGGAATGTTGTCAAATCATCCTGGGCTGGAATACCTGTTCACAGGTGCCAGAAGTTCTCAGAAACCGTGGTTATACAACTAAATATTAGTTTAGTGATTCACAGGAATACTAAATCCTTAAGATTTTTTTCAGTTTATACAGTAAATATTTGGAGTTTGTAATGAAAAATGCAGACACTGCTATTTTTTTGAACAGCCCAATGTTCATTTTTCTTCATTTTCTGTAAAGTAATTAAAATATTGATACATTTTTCTTCATGTTTTGATGTAGAATATAATGTGCAGTGTTCCCAATGCATGGAAATAAAAACTATTATAAGGATTTTGAACTTTACTCTCGTTTTTAAAAACACACTGCTATTATTTTGAACACAACTGTATGTGCCTTGCACAGTTACATGTAATAAGAAATTTCTAACAACGTATTGTCAAAAGTGATATAATTTTGAATCAAATGTTTACATAGTCACATGTACACTTCTATCTTCACAGATTTTACTAGTTAGCAAGCTAACATGGGCTAACTTGACGATTTCTGAGAGGATTTTTAAACCACATTCATAGATTTTCATAATCTTCACTGCTAACCCTAAGAAACTAGCTAAAATGCTAACCTGACAGAATATTAAAAGGGTTTTATTTTAAATCATATTCATAAATATTAATAAACTTCACTGTAAACATTAGCTAGCTAACATAAGCTAACTTGACATGATTTCTGAGAGGATTTTTTTTAACCATATTCATAGATTTTCATAATCTTCACTGCTAACCCTAAGAAACTAGCTAAAATGCTAACCTGACAGAATTATTAAAAGGGTTTTTGAAGTTATATTCATAAATGTTAATAAATTTCCTTGCTAACATTAGCTAGCTAACATGAGCTAACTTGACATGATTTCTGAGGAAACTAGTTAAAATGCTAACCTGACAGAACTATTAAAAGGGTTTTTGAAGTTATACTCATAAATGTTAATAAACTTCATTGCTAACATTAGCTAGCTAACATGAGCTAACTTGACATGATTTCTAAGAGGATTTTTTTAACCATATTCATCGATTTTCATAATATTCACTGCTAACCCTAAGAAACTAGCTAAAATGCTAACCTGACAGAATATTAAAAGGGTTTTAAGTCATATTCATAAATGTTAATAAACTTCATTGCTAATATTAGCTTGCTAACCTGAGCTAACTTGATTTCTGAGAGGATTTTTAAACCATATTCATAGATTTTCATAATCTTCACTGCTAACCCTAAGAAACTAGCTAAAATGCTAACCTGACAGAATATTAAAAGGGTTTTATTTTAAATCATATTCATAAATATTAATAAACTTCACTGTTAACATTAGCTAGCTAACAAGCTAACTTGACATGATTTCTGAGAGGATTTTTTTAACCATATTCATAGATTTTCATAATCTTCACTGCTAACCCTAAGAAACTAGCTAAAATGCTAACCTGACAGAATTATTAAAAGGGGTTTTGAAGTTATATTTATAAATGTTGATAAACTTCCTTGCTAACATGAGCTAGCTAACATGAGCCAACTTGATTTCTGAGAGGATTTTTTTTAACCATATTCATCGATTTTCATAATATTCACTGCCAACCCTAAGAAACTAGCTAAAATGCTAACCTGACAGAATGTTAAAAGGGTTTTATTTTAAGTCATATTCATAAATGTTAATAAACTTAATTGCTAATATTAGCTAGCTAACATGAGCTAACTTGATTTCTGAGATGAGATTTTTAAACCACATTCATAGATTTTCATAATCTTCACTGCTAACCCTAAGAAACTAGCGAAAATGCTAACCTGACAGAATTATTAAGAGGGTTTTAAGTCATGTTCATAAATATTAATAAACTTCATTGTTAACATTAGCTAGCTAACATGAGCTAACTTGACATGATTTCTGAGAGGATTTTTCAAGCTTCATGAATATTCAAAAATATATTCTTCAATTCAATCTTCAAGCTAGCTAACCTGACAGAATTTACAAAACAGGTGACTGACTAAAAAAGAAAAGAAACGCAGATTCGTGGTCTGTGTGCATGTCTTGGCAAAACAGACGTACAGTTCCAGAACTATTGGCACCCTTGATAAAGATCGGTTTAAAATGTCTTGACGTTAAGCAGCTTAATCTTACACTTAAAACATGAGCAAAATAGAACCGTTTAACTGAATGAATTGTATTCTAATAAAAACCCCAAATCAATGAATATACTATTATAAAACAAAACCATGTCACAATTATTGGCACCCCTGAATTTGGTACTTTGCCAACAACACTGATTTGTCAACACAGAGCAAGCCAGGAGGTTATGAATAACAGCATTGCTCTGTTTTTGAAAGTGTGTCTTGCATGTCCATTGGGGAAGCCATGGCCTAATGGTTAGAGAATCAGCTTTGGGATCACAAGGTTGCCGATTCAAATCCCTGGACCAGTAAGAATGGCTGAAGTGCCCTTGAGTAACCCCCAACTGCTCCAGGTATGTTGTACATCGCTCCGAAACGTCTAAATGCCATTATTGTAATGTATAAAGTTGAGTGTGATGGTAGCACACCTCTTGACAGCATGCCCTCTTTGCAAGACCAACAAGTCATTAATAAAGGAAATAATCTGATCCCTTTAATAGCAGAAAGATCATATTTTTTAAACATCTACTCACTACTCAACATTATTTGCACATTGTAGATACTCCCATACCCATTGAGCCGTTTGCACTATTTACTCCATTTGCACCATTTTTGTTTGTGTGGTTTTTCTATGTGTGCGTCTTCCTTAACTGTATTTTATAACACAACTTTTCTGCATTTTTGTACTCATTTTGTTTGCGTATTTATGTTTACACCAAGGGTCTGGGAGAAACGATATTTTAATCCTGTCTATGTCCTGTACATATGGCAGAACTGACAATAAAGTTAACTTGAATTGATCTGCAATGCATTCCAGGAACGCAGCATCACTGGCTGCAATCATATTGTGCATCATTTCATGGAACTACATGCAGCTCCAACCAACGTGTCTACGAATGTAAGGACTGGTTTATTTATACTTCTTCATGAAAGAATGTTTGCCTATATGCGTACCGACCCTTACAGGGGGTTTTATGGGAAAGCATAGCTACCCACACTTGTCTTTGAGTCATCTTTTTCTGTACAGAAAATTAGAAACATCCCAATCTGTCCCAAATCTGGTCATCTTTAATACTGAATAGTAAATTATCAGTTATTTTGAACCTTCATCAAAAGACTGTTTACAATAATGATAAAATTATTGAGACGGCTGGGAGCATCACTCCCTCACAGCTCCAGGATCCCTGGTTCTTCCTGGGTCTATGTGGGTTTCCTGCCACCTCCCAAGAACATGTGGTGGACCAGCTACGCCAAATTGCTCCTAGGCATGAATGCAAGTGTGCTAGTACAAGTTTATGTGGATCATACCCAGCAAGAGAGTGGAAAAATCCACTCTAGGCCATTATTAAAAAATGTTCTGTTTCCGGTCCACCGGCCGGGTGAGTGCCGTTTGTGCGGGTGAAATTTTTTTTTTAACGCCGGTTTTTCGACATTTTTTTCGGGTTCGTAAATCTAAAATCGAACTTGACATTTATGCATTCCCAGGGCTTTCCACTAAGGCTCATACTAGCCAGCCATGACAAATAAGTAGCTGGGGGGGGGAGTAAACACAAAATAAACTCCTGTGCACGCAGTTCCCAGGATTAAATGTATTTTCCACAGGCCATTTATTTATTCACTTTACTCAAATACAAAGTAAAATGGCAGTAAATCTTCTTTCTTTTCTTGCGTATTGCATCATGAAGCGTTCCTGGCTTGTAAATCTCTTATTTTCGGTGCATGACACATTCACGCAGCTGAGTGCGCGCGCACACCGCATGTCGGAGCGCGGATGAGTTACTCTCCCTTGATCAACGGTTCAGTTTGACATTATTGTCAGTCTGTTAGATAAATATTTAATTTTATTAAAATCGAAAATTTAATATTTAGAGCCTGTGGGCTACAAAAATAGTCATTAAAGTAGCCGGCTGGACTTAATTGTGTGGCCGGCAGCCGGCGCTTGTGGAAAGCCCTGTCGAATCAGCTCTGCGCATGCGCCATGCGGCACAAAAAAATGGCAGCCACCATGAAGGAAGGAGATCCGGAGTTTTCAAACATTTGCTGAAGTGTGAAATCGCAAAATGGTATTCTAGCGAACAACAAAATAGTAAAGATTCAGAAAAACAAATCATTCAGTGATCATTTTAATAGTGTAATTTCATCCGAACTAGGCCTAACGGTCGATTTAGAACTACAAAAAGTCCGTGTGTCGGACATTTTAAGTACCTTTGTAAGTTTTGCAAATGTTGCAGTCAGCATTTAAAATGCTAACTTAAAGTTTTTGTACAAGTTTCAGTTGATTAAACTGTCATTTTATTAAATGTGTCTGATTTTGTAATAAAAAAAAGTACTGAAAGAAAAAGCAAACACAGCATTGCGATTTCTTATCCATCCATATATAATAAAAAAATAAATAAATCCCTCCCTCCCGACTGAAATTGTTTTTGCCCACCCGGTGGACAGGAAACGGATTTTTTTTTAAGGATGGCCCTATGGTGTCATATCCGTTTTACTCCTAGCTCAACTCAGACTGTTGAAAGAGGACATGCCATATAGCAGACTGTTCAATTATCTTATATTATTCCCTGAGATAACTTATGTAAAGTTTGTAAGTTTTTTTTTTTTTTATTGGAAAAACGATGCCACTTTAGCATGGTATGAAAACCCTACAGGATAAGATAGGCTGATTTTCGAGCCGTGCTCATATTACAAGAGTAATTAGCTTTGCTCTGACTGGCTAAGATCTTTAAACAAGAACTCTGTAATCCATACCCTCATTGCCACCACATGTGAAACTGTAGCTAAACTCCGAGAGGTAAATAATGGCTTCTGTGCCAGGATTACAGCTTTACACATATGAATCCGAGTCAAAAGAGGAAAAAAGATGATTCAGAATTCTGTTGTGCTTGAGCGTACATGTGACAAATAAAGGCGAAAAGAAAAAAGATTGAAGGCTCCATCTTACTGATTTAGATGTGAATGAGGGGGTGGTACTATAAGAAGTGAGAGGAGCATGCACTTTTGTAACTGGCCTGTTCTTTCTGTGGGCATTACAGACTGGGAAGGTAATAGCCCACTTTGAAAAGGTCCAATACGCCTTCAAGTCACAAAGACATATTGTATTTAAAAAAAAAAAAAACACCAAGAAAAGAAATAAAAAACAGTTTGACGGTATATCCTGATGTAAACACACTGATATATACACCATATATATATTATATATATATATATATATATATATATATATATATATATATATATATATATATATATATATATGACCACAGTAAAAGAAAGAGAGAATGTGCATGTATGTATGAGAGAGTGAGAGAGAAAGTGTGTGTGTGAGAAAGTGTGAGAGAAAGAAATTGTGAGAGTGTGAAAGAGAAAGTGTGTGTGAGTGAGACAGAGTGAGAGACAGAGAGAGTGTGTGTGTGTGTGTGTGTGTGTGTGTGTGTGTGTGTGTGTGTGTGTGAGAGAGAGAGAGAGAGAGAGAGAGAGAGAGAGAGAGAGAGAGAGAGAGAGAGACCATTTCCATAACACCAAAAAGGAGGACATTATTTGGATGGGGGGTCTGGGGGCCCTCCCCCAGAAAATTTTGTATTTCTTAGATGCAATTTCCTGCATTCTAATCAATTTTAGGGTGAATAATGGCAAATCCCATCTGATTCATAGCCCTCAAATTTTTATGTAAACCACAGTGGCAAGATTGAGAATGGATTATTTTTATGCAAGTCACTCAAGTTTGGTGAAATCAACATCGCAATTTTGTAGGCAGGGCTCGAAATTAACTTTTTTTCTTTGTGTCCCCCAGTGGTCCCGAATTCTGTGTTGTATTGTCCCGAATGGAAGCAATAGTGTCCCCATTTTTTTCCTCTCTGAAATAACCAGTGGTTAATATTATCATATGAAGTTACTATTATATTTGTAACTATGCGATTTTGAACCCTTTATATCATTTTTACAATAAGTCACAAGACACAAGAGACACATGTCCTATACATCATCTACTTCAAAATTACAGTTATTGCATTTTCAGTTTATTAAACTTTGGCGATCTCACTGTATGAATAGATACCCGTTTATTTAAAGGGGCCAACTAGCTCATTCAGAAAATGTTTCAACTCCCTACATCTGCAGTACACTTTAGTTGAAAATAAGACCCCTTTTATGTTCATTTCATCTACTTATACCTTGAATATCTGTTGGCACTTATAAGGCCAACTTATCATTTTCACCATTACCGTTATCCATTTTATGAACTTTCCGTTATCCATTTTATCCATTTTTTCCGTTATCCATCCACATCATTCCTGTTGTATTTTATAACGTGTCTAACAGTGTTCATTAAGTTTATTCAGTTGCTAGCGTTGCCTGCAGACCAGGCGATGACACTTTGGATCCTGAAGGTCCCGGAGACGTTATGTCTGGGCTTTCAGTTTCTTCCCCGCGGTCGGTCCGCTTCAACCACTTAAGCATTTTTGTTCTGGCAAGAGTCGGCGCAGCGTGTGCGGTAGCAATTCCATTCCAAGTCCATATAATGCGGACTCCGGCCGAAGATTCTAGAACAGAATGCGCTGCTCTGTAGCCTACGGATGCAGGTGCATCGAAAGTGTAGCTACTATGTATTTTTCGCTGTTAACATTTTAAAATTAAAATTGACAAATTAGGTGAATGTCTACGCATGTGTTACGGCTTTGTAAATAATATTAATGTAGAACTTTTTTCTAGATCTATTTTTTTCCATTGTCCCGGGATTGTCCCAGATATAATAATTTTGTGTCCCGATGACATTTTTTATGGTCCCCGGGACGTCGGGACACCGTTAGTTTCGAGCGCTGTTTGTAGGGTTAAAGATTATGATTGTGGGGAAAAAAGAGTAAGGTAAAAACAATGAATTCATACAGTGGTGCTTGAAAGTTTGTGAACCCTTTAGAATTTTCTATATTTCTGCATAAATATGACCTAAAACATCATCAGATTTTCACACAAGTCCGAAAAGTAGATAAAGAGAACCCAGTTAAACAAATGAGACAAGAATATTATACTTGGTCATTTATTTATTGAGGAAAATGATCCAATATTACATATCTGTGAGTGGCAAAAGTATGTGAACCTCTAGGATTAGCAGTTAATTTGAAGGTGAAATTAGAGTCAGGTGTTTTCAATCAGTGGGATGACAATCAGGTGTGAGTGGGCACCCTGTTTTATTTAAAGAACAGGGATCTATCAAAGTCTGATCTTCACAACACATGTTTGTGGAAGTGTATCATGGCACGAACAAAGGAGATTTCTGAGGACCTCAGAAAAAGCATTGTTGATGCTCATCAGGCTGGAAAAGGTTACAAAACCATCTCTAAAGAGTTTGGACTCCACCAATCCACAGTCAGACAGACTGGGTACGAATGGAGGAAATTCAAGATCATTGTTACCCTCCCCAGGAGTGGTCGACCAACAAAGATCACTCCAAGAGCAAGGCGTATAATAGTCAGTGATGTCACAAAGGACCCCAGGGTAACTTCTAAGCAACTGAAGGCTTCTCTCACATTGGCTAATGTTCATGTTCATGAGTCCACCATTAGGAGAACACTGAACAACAATGGTGTGCATGGCAGGGTTGCAAGAAGAAAACCACTGCTCCAAAAAGAACATTGCTGCTCGTCTGCAGTTTACTAAAGATCACGTGGACAAGCCAGAAGGCTATTGGAAAAATGTTTTGTGGACAGATGAGACCAAAATACAACTTTTTGGTTTAAATGAGAAGTGTTATGTTTGGAGAAAAGAAAACACTGCATTCCAGCATAAGAACCTTATCCCATCTGTGAAACATGGTGGTGGTAGTATCATGGTTTGGGCCTGTTTTGCTGCATCTGGGCCAGGACGGCTTTCCATCATTGATGGAACAATGAATTCTGAATTATACCAGCGAATTCTAAAGGAAAATGTCAGGACATTCGTCCATGAACTGAATCTGAAGAGAAGGTGGCTCATGCAGCAAGACAACGACCCTAAGCACACAAGTTGTTCTACCAAAGAATGGTTAAAGAAGAATAAAGTTAATGTTTTGGAATGGCCAAGTCAAAGTCCTGACCTTAATCCAATCGAAATGTTGTGGAAGGACCTGAAGCGAGCAGTTCATGTGAGGAAACCCACCAACATCCCAGAGTTGAAGCTGTTCTGTACGGAGGAATGGGCTAAAATTCCTCCAAGCCAGTGTGCAGGACTGATCAACAGTTACCGCAAATGTTTAGTTGCAGTTATTGCTGCACAAGGGGGTCACACCAGATCCTGAAAGCAAAGGTTCACATACTTTTGCCATTCACAGACTGGATCATTTTCCTCAAGAAATAAATGACCAAGTATAATATTTTTGTCTCATTTGTTTAACTGGGTTCTCTTTATCTACTTTTAGGACTTGTGTGAAAATCTGATGATGTTTTAGGTCATATTTATGCAGAAATATAGAAAATTCTAAAAGGTTCACAAACTTTCAAGCACCACTGTAGTATTTATTATAATTCATGTATTAGCTCTTAATTGGCTAGAACACACAGTATTTATATTGATTAAAAACATTGTGGAGTTAACAAACCACTGAAATTAAACTTAAGGTGCTGAGTACCAAAAAGCACAACATTTGTAGATTCTCAAAGAACAAATAGGCAACATGACCAGCAACATTATAAAATGTTTTAAAGCATTCATAGTATTATTATAATTCATGTATTAACTCTTAATTGGCTAGAACACCATATCTGTATTTATTAAAAACATTGTGGAGTAGCAAACCACTGAAATTAAACTTAAGGTAGATATAGTAGATGTGCATTTGCACTGTCATCCATATCCTAACAAGTTAAGTTGTGAGCAGCTGGTCTACCGGACAGACTCGTGTTTCCAAGTCCCAGCCAGGGCCAGGGAGGCAGGGCACTAGGCACGCGCCAGGAAGATCATCAAAGGATAGAGCGCAACGCGTTCTAGAACGCAACGCTTCGCGGTGCGGAGTTCGCATTGCATGCCAAAAAACATCGAGCCATAGACTCTTTATTGTAGATTACTAGTGTGCAGCACAGATCTGCAGTGTCCCTACAAAACGTTATTCTAGAACTCTGCTCTTCCAGTCTGGCAAGTCGATATTATATAATTCCGCTCATCGTCTCTAAAAGGAGGACAAATGTGCGTCCGGCTTGATGCTGCGCTGGACGCCGGACAAGACATTGAAAAGACGGACAGTCCGGCCTAAAGCCGGACGTCTGGCCACCCTAGAGAGAGAGTGTGTGTGAGAGAAAGTGTGAGTGTGAGAGAGAGTGAGAAAGAAATTGTGTGTGAGAGAGAGAGAGAAAGTGTGAGTGTGTGAGAGAGAGAAAGTGTGAGTGTGAGAGAGAGAGAAAGTGTGTGTGTGAGAGAAAATGTGAGACAGTGAGTGTGTGTGAGAGAGAGAGAGAACACGTGTGTGAGAAAGAGAACGTGTGTGTGTGTGTGAGAGAGAGAGAGAGAAAAAATGTGCGTGTGTGTGAGAGAGAGAGAAAAAATGTGTGTGTGTGTGTGTGTGTGTGTGTGTGTGTGTGTGTGTGTGTGTGTGTGTGTGTGTGAGAGAGAGAGAGAGAAAGCATGTGAGAGTAGGCCTGTCGCAATATTTGATATACCAACTTATCGTACGGTAAATGAAAATGAACTCGGTAATGTTTTTTCCGTGATTTTGGCATTTACGCGCTGTACAGCTACACAGGGAAGTTGCCAGAGTATTAGCTTGACCCACTGACTGAATAAAACCCCGCACTGTTTTCTGTCGTCTCACGCGGCTCTCTGTCAGAGGCGGGGCCTCCCAGCATGCAACAGTTATCCAGCCAGGGGATCCACTGAATGGGGAAAAGACAACACGTTGCTCCGTTCTACAGACCATAGGTGTAGAATTGGGTATGGATGGTATGGACGTGTCCCTACAATATCAAACAACGGCTGATATGTCCCTACCAATATTTCTGATTGAAGAAAAAAAAAAATCACGCTCAGTGCGCGGTACACAAATGGCTACTGCAGGTTTCCACTGGGCGAAACCACGCAAAATTCGCTCATGAATATTTGCTCTGGGGGCGTGGTCACGAAAACAGCATGCTAATTGACATGGTAGCCGAACTGCAAGTGCGGTTGCAGTGCAGTGAGCGGCTGCTAGCTAGCAAACTGTCCTTGACGAATGTAACGTCAGATTATCTCGTAAAACGAATCAGTTAACAACAGTTCGTATTCAGTGCGTAAAAACAACAACATACGAATATGACTGTTTTCTAAGTTTGTGTGGCATGTAAATAACAATCCGACTTGATACCGACAACAACCGGTGTTCATTAAGGTCACAAAGGCATTATTAAATCATATCAAATTGTGCTAATGTTGGCTAATATTGCACCGAGCCTTGCTTGTGAAGTGCCTGCAAACTTTAGCAGCCCGCTAACCCTGAATTTGAAGTGCTTCAGTTAAGACCTGCAGAACCCTGACCAAGTTCGGGTAACATGACACATGTAAACAACAACCACCCGATGGTGATGTGGACATTAAAAGGTGTCTGGGCCACAAACAATCAAATAAAACATTTTCACGTAATAAGCATAACAGCCTCTGCCTTCTTGATCAGAAATTTTTGGTTACTCCCGCCTCTCTTTTGAAAACATCACACAGCGAGTACACACGTACTCTGAACTGATTGGTTTTCGAGAGGGTTCATTTGAAAGCGGTCGGCTAAAAATTTTCTCTGGAGAACCCTATCCCTCCCCCCTCTCGGCTCAAGAAGACAACAAAAGGGCAATAATATAACAGCAACCAATCAGAATTCAGATACATTCTGTTGCCAAGTAAAATTTTAACCTTTCAACATGTCAAAAAGAGTTCTAGAGCCCTTGTCCTGTTTTACCGTTAGATCAATCACATATCAGCTTAACCTAGCATTCTAAAACTAGTGAAAGATCCCACAGAAGAGAGCCGACTCCCCCTGCCAGCCTCATGGAACGCAGTGTTTAAGGCTCCGTATATGTTTTACTTCCATTTATGAGGGAAAGGAACATACACCCTCCCGACAGTCAATGCGTTATTCGCTTGTAAAACTATTTGCAAATTGGTAGAATGAGTTAATCATCACATGCAAGATTTGCAATTAATCATATGAATTGCATATTATTATTATTCATGAATTACTACAGTTCTGAACTTCAAATTTTAAAAGTCTGGACTTTGGAGAGATGATGGATACTCTTTTGTTGGAACATAGCGGAGCGAAATATTGTGACCCTCTAATGTTGGCCTGAAGTTGGCGCCACTGGGGGTTGGCATTGGGTTTATGTCCCCACCAATGTTAATACCAAGCCTACGCCCTTGCCTCCATGTTATTTCATTCGAATTGCAGCGGTCTCAAAAGTAGCCGGTCACCGGCGGCAAATCGCCGTCTATGGCTTGTTATGCCGCCGGCTATTGTCAGTTGAGTCACAAAATTTAATATTAAATATATCTGACAGCAAAAAAGTTGTGAACGTAAATTACATCCACTACGTCATGTATGTCCGTTGCCGCGTCAACTGTGTTTACATCCTCGACACGAGTGCAGCCATTACTGCCGCCTGTATTGCCAGATTGTGCGTTTTCCCGCCCAATTTGGGCGGTTTTAAGTGCATTTTGGCGGGTTTTGAACATATTTTGGGCTGTAAAACATCAGCAGTATCTGGCAACATATTTTTTTACTTAACCTCCTAGGGCTTAGCGGTCACATGCGTGGACAGCATTTTATGGAAATTCGGAACAAGAATCCACATATGTGGACATACTTTTTCTCTAAAAGTACATTTTATCAAAAGATGATGCTTAGTTTTTATTCTAATCAGGTTCTAATAAGCCCAAATAGCAAAGAGAAATAAAAAATGCATGTAAAAAAACAGCTTGGGCCTTAGGAGGTTAATACAAGAAATTAATGGATGCCAACGTTTTTGCCAAAATGGTATTTTATTTTCCATTGTTTAGGCAGCTTCAGCATCATACTGTGAGATTCTGTTCAATTTTTTTTTCTTCTATGAAGCCTGAGCCATTTATTTTATTAGTTTATAATTATTGTTTAATTTAGTCTTCAGGAGAGACTGCCTGCACACAGTACTAGTATTAATAGTTTTTTTTTCTTACATGAAAGCTGAGGCATTTATATTATATTTTAAAGTAACTTCATGTTGTGCTGTGAGGTTCTCTGCACTTTAACTTTTGAACCAACAGGAGCATTTGGATAAGTAAAGCCTATTTTTCTGCATTTTTGTAGTCCTGGTAATCTTTTATATTGGTAAAGTTGTTTATAGGACCATTTCTCAGTGTCTGTTTTTTTAATCAATAGTTTTTCAGTAATAACTTAATATTTAACATATCACTCAATTTTAAACAACCCCCGCGCCTCCCCCATAGTCTCCAAGATTTCTGTGGGAAACACTGGCGTGCGTAACAATGCTAATCAAGCTTAAGCTAGACGACCCGCCTCAAATACCCGTCCCGGGTAAATGTTATCCCAATTTTAGATGGCCTGTTCCAAACCATCCTGCCCCATGAAAAATTCGCACTTGCATATCTCTCTCTATATCTATCTATCTATCTATCTATCTATCTATCTATATTATATCTATCCCTGCACGCTTTGCGTGCATTATGTCTGCCGCTGGCAGACATTTTACCATTTTGCACCCTGCTGTAAATTATTTGTACCCTGCTATTCTCCCAAACTTTGAAGCCCCTGGAATTGTTGTTACTTTTACCCAAATGACAGCTGGTAATACGTTGTTACTTTGCACTTTTTGTTTTTCTGGGTACTAATCTTTGAGAAAGGGCGGCACGGTGGTGTAGTGGTTAGCGCTGTCGCCTCACAGCAAGAAGGTCCAGGTTCGAGCCCCGTGGCCGGTGAGGGCCTTTCTGTGCGGAGTTTGCATGTTCTCCCCGTGTCCGCATGGGTTTCCTCCGGGTGCTCCGGTTTCCCCCACAGTCCAAAGACATGCAGGTTAGGTTAACTAGTGACTCTAAATTGACCGTAGGTGTGAATGTGAATAGTTGTCTGTGCCTATGTGTCAGCCCTGTGATGACCTGGCGACTTGTCCAGGGTGTACCCGGCCTCTCGCCCGTAGTCAGCTAGGATAGGCTCCAGCTTGCCTGCGACCCTGTAGAACAGGATAAAGCGGCTACAGATAATGAGATGAGATGAGATAATCTTTGAGAAACTGGATTGGCAGAATGTTGCCTGTGAAGAACAGAATGTCTTTTTATTACCCTGTCCCAAGTTAATATTAACTTAAATGCAATTTTTAAGAGCCATAGATTGTATTTTATTTATTGTTTTTGTTGTGAGTGGTTTTGTTTGATTGTTTTATTTCTTTAGGTTATGTATTTATGTTTTATGTTCCACTGTTGAATTCAACAAGTTGACTTAATTTAAAAGTTTACTGTTCTTTGAAAGGGTGTATTTGCATGATCATTATTATTTTACTAGTGGCATAAAATTGTCTTGAAGACATCAACAATAATATCTTTTATCGCAATAATTTCTGAGACAATATATCGTCCAACAAAATTTGTTATTGTGACAGGCCTGTGTGTGTGTGAGAGAGAAAAAGTGTGAGAAAGAGAGAGAGAGAGAGAGAGAGAGAGAGAGAGAGTGTGTGTGTGTGTGTGTGAGAGCGCGCGTGCGCGAGAGAGAATGAGAGTGTATGTGCGAGAGAGAGTGTGCGTGTGAGAGAGAGAGAGAATTTGAGTGTGTGTGAGTGAAAGAATGTGAGTGTGAAAAAGTGTGATTGAGTGTGTGTGAGAGAGAAATTGTGTGTGTGAGAGAGAAAGTGTGAGTGAGTGAGAGAGAGAGGTGCTTTTCCTGCACCACTGCGCCTTAAGCCTAGGTCACAACCAGACGTACGATTTTTTGGCCGTGCGATTTTTGGCATTTCCCAAATCACTGCGTTTTTGTTGTTCGTGGAGAAAGACGCACGTTGGCTGCAAGTATGTCTTGCAACCTGAAAAAAATGTAAGCGCCCGTAGAGTTTGTTTGACATGACAAAGAACCTCTGCGGCCAGTCTACGGCTCGAAAATCAGCACATCACACGCGCGCCCTCCGTACGTTTCAAGCGCGCCTTCCGTGTGTTTCTTGCACGTAGGCCGTACGTAGGAGCACGTACAGCCGGTTGTGACCGAGGCTTTACAGAAAGATGCAGACTCACACCGGGAACCTTTGACCTACTGTTAGTGGCACATCCACACTAATCATACAAAACTAATCATACACACATCATACAAAACTAATCATACACACATCATACAAAACTAATCATACACACATCATACAAAACTAAATCATACACACATCATACAAAACTAAATCATACACACATCATACAAAACTAAATCATACACACATCATACAAAACTAAATCATACACACATCATACAAAACTAAATCATACACACATCATACAAAACTAAATCATACACACACACTAATCATACACACACTAATAATCATACAAAACTAATCATACACATACAAAACTAATCATACAAAACTAATCATGCACACACACTAATCATACAAAACTAATCATACGCACACACTAATCATACAGACATCATACAAAACTAATCATACACACACATCATAATCACACACACACGCACACTAATCATACAAAACTAATCATACACACACACTAATCATACAGACATCATACAAAACTAATCATACACACATCATACAAAACTAAATCATACACACATCATACAAAACTAAATCATACACACATCATACAAAACTAAATCATACACACATCATACAAAACTAAATCATACACACATCATACAAAACTAAATCATACACACATCATACAAAACTAAATCATACACACATCATACAAAACTAAATCATACACACACACTAATCATACACACACTAATAATCATACAAAACTAATCATACACATACAAAACTAATCATACAAAACTAATCATGCACACACACTAATCATACAAAACTAATCATACGCACACACTAATCATACAGACATCATACAAAACTAATCATACACACACATCATAATCACACACACACGCACACTAATCATACAAAACTAATCATACACACACACTAATCATACAGACATCATACAAAACTAATCATACACACATCATACAAAACTAAATCATACACACATCATACAAAACTAAATCATACACACATCATACAAAACTAAATCATACACACACTAATCATACACACACTAATAATCATACAAAACTAATCATACACATACAAAACTAATCATACAAAACTAATCATGCACACACACTAATCATACAAAACTAATCATACGCACACACTAATCATACAGACATCATACAAAACTAATCATACACACACACACAAATCATACAAAACTAATCATACACACACTAATCATAATCACACACACATGCACACTAATCATACAAAACTAATCATACACACACGCGCGCACACTAATCATACACACACTAATCATACACATACAAAACTAATCATACACACATACAAAACTAATCATACAAAACTAATCATGCACACACACTAATCATACAAAACTAATCATACGCACACACTAATCATACAGACATCATACAAAACTAATCATACACACACATCATAATCACACACACACGCACACTAATCATACAAAACTAATCATACACACACACTAATCATACAGACATCATACAAAACTAATCATACACACATCATACAAAACTAATCATACACACACACTAATCATACACACATACAAAACTAATCATACAAAACTAATCATACGCACACACTAATCATACACACATCAGACAAAACTAATCATACACACACACTAATCATACACACACACTAATCATACACACACACTAATCATACACACATCATACAAAACTAATCATACACACACACTAATCATACACACACTAATCATACACACACACTAATCATACACACACTAATCATACACACATCATACAAAACTAATCATACACACACACTAATCATACACACACACTAATCATACACACACACTAATCATACACACATCATACAAAACTAATCATACACACACTAATCATACAAAACTAATCATACGCACACACTAATCATACAGACATCATACAAAACTAATCATACACACACACACAAATCATACAAAACTAATCATACACACACTAATCATAATCACACACACATGCACACTAATCATACAAAACTAATCATACACACACGCGCGCACACTAATCATACACACACTAATCATACACATACAAAACTAATCATACACACACAAAACTAATCATACACACATACAAAACTAATCATACAAAACTAATCATGCACACACACTAATCATACAAAACTAATCATACGCACACACTAATCATACAGACATCATACAAAACTAATCATACACACACATCATAATCACACACACACGCACACTAATCATACAAAACTAAATCATACACACACACTAATCATACACACACTAATAATCATACAAAACTAATCATACACATACAAAACTAATCATACAAAACTAATCATGCACACACACTAATCATACAAAACTAATCATACGCACACACTAATCATACAGACATCATACAAAACTAATCATACACACACACACAAATCATACAAAACTAATCATACACACACTAATCATAATCACACACACATGCACACTAATCATACAAAACTAATCATACACACACGCGCGCACACTAATCATACACACACTAATCATACACATACAAAACTAATCATACACACATACAAAACTAATCATACAAAACTAATCATGCACACACACTAATCATACAAAACTAATCATACGCACACACTAATCATACAGACATCATACAAAACTAATCATACACACACATCATAATCACACACACACGCACGCACACTAATCATACAAAACTAATCATACACACACACTAATCATACAGACATCATACAAAACTAATCATACACACATCATACAAAACTAAATCATACACACATCATACAAAACTAAATCATACACACATCATACAAAACTAAATCATACACACACACTAATCATACACACACTAATAATCATACAAAACTAATCATACACATACAAAACTAATCATACAAAACTAATCATGCACACACACTAATCATACAAAACTAATCATACGCACACACTAATCATACAGACATCATACAAAACTAATCATACACACACACACAAATCATACAAAACTAATCATACACACACTAATCATAATCACACACACATGCACACTAATCATACAAAACTAATCATACACACACACGCGCGCACACTAATCATACACACACTAATCATACACATACAAAACTAATCATACACACATACAAAACTAATCATACAAAACTAATCATGCACACACACTAATCATACAAAACTAATCATACGCACACACTAATCATACAGACATCATACAAAACTAATCATACACACACATCATAATCACACACACACGCACACTAATCATACAAAACTAATCATACACACACACTAATCATACAGACATCATACAAAACTAATCATACACACATCATACAAAACTAATCATACACACACACTAATCATACACACATACAAAACTAATCATACAAAACTAATCATACGCACACACTAATCATACACACATCAGACAAAACTAATCATACACACACACTAATCATACACACACACTAATCATACACACATCATACAAAACTAATCATACACACACACTAATCATACACACACACTAATCATACACACACACTAATCATACACACACTAATCATACACACATCATACAAAACTAATCATACACACACACTAATCATACACACACACTAATCATACACACACACTAATCATACACACACACTAATCATACACACATCATACAAAACTAATCATACACACACTAATCATACAAAACTAATCATACGCACACACTAATCATACAGACATCATACAAAACTAATCATACACACACACACAAATCATACAAAACTAATCATACACACACTAATCATAATCACACACACATGCACACTAATCATACAAAACTAATCATACACACACGCGCGCACACTAATCATACACACACTAATCATACACATACAAAACTAATCATACACACATACAAAACTAATCATGCACACACACTAATCATACAAAACTAATCATACGCACACACTAATCATACAGACATCATACAAAACTAATCATACACACACATCATAATCACACACACACGCACACTAATCATACAAAACTAATCATACACACACACTAATCATACAGACATCATACAAAACTAATCATACACACATCATACAAAACTAATCATACACACACACTAATCATACACACATACAAAACTAATCATACAAAACTAATCATACGCACACACTAATCATACACACATCAGACAAAACTAATCATACACACACACTAATCATACACACACTAATCATACACACACTAATCATACACACATCATACAAAACTAATCATACACACACACTAATCATACACACACTAATCATACACACACTAATCATACACACATCATACAAAACTAATCATACACACACACTAATCATACACACATCATACAAAACTAATCATACACACACTAATCATACACACATCATACAAAACTAGTGTCTATTAGCGGATAAACAGCATGACACCGTTACGCGTTAAAATATTTTAGTAACGGATTTAACACATCCGGGAACGTCACAAGTTACCAAGCGCACGCGGGATGCAAGATTTCACCCGGCTATAATCTTAGCTTCTCATTAAATCAATCCGTTATCCATAAAATAAACCGCGATTTAAAAACAACCCCATTCTTTATTTAAACAGGTGTAAATAAATGTATAAATAAACGCACACAGCCTTTTGTTTATATCGGATGTTAGCTTGTCAGGGCATCATCAACAATCCACCGAATCCTAAATAACTCCCTTTTACACACTACATAGGGCACACAAGCCATGAGTTTACATCCCAAAGTAGTGCACTAGTAGACACAGGACAAGCCATTTGGAATACACCCACTCTCATGCACAGACAGCGTTTTCCACCGATCAGCTTGGAATGATTTAGAGTAAAATCTATTTATTTAGAGTCAGTAAAGCACTAATTATAAACATGTAGCTTATATTACATGCGGACAGATGATTAACGGTGGAGAATGTTAAGTTGTTTACCCTACCTGAACCTCGCGTCCTCTGCAGTCAGACAACAACAACTCAATCCCGGAAACGTCCACATGTTACACCCCTCCCACCCAGGGGCGGGACTGGGAGAGTTGACCAATCAGCGACATCTACCGTTCCAATCATTATGAGCTCCCTTCATCAAGTAACGTTTCAATGAAAAGTCAAGCGTACAGTATTTTCAAGTTTACCCAAGTGTTGTTCATTAACAAAGTGTTTTTGGTGTCTGGAGTTTTCTTACAATAGAGCTATGAAGCTGAAGTAGCTAACAAGATGCAGACGTTTAGCTCATCCAAAATCTTTTTCATATATATATATATATATATATATATATATATATATATATATATATATAAAAGTCTGGTCACACCTACACATTCATAGGTTTTTCTGCATGTTGACTATTTTCTATATATCATGCGAGCTGAATGGAATATATCTGATAGACCATGAAAAGGGGCAGCACGGTGGTGTAGTGGTTAGCGCTGTCGCCTCACAGCAAGAAGGTCCTGGGTTCGAGCCCCGTGGCCGGCGAGGGCCTTTCTGTGTGGAGTTTGCATGTTCTCCCCGTGTCCGCGTGGGTTTCCTCCGGGTGCTCCGGTTTCCCCCACAGTCCAAAGACATGCAGGTTAGGTTAACTGGTGACTCTAAATTGACTGTAGGTGTGAGTGTGAATGGTTGTCTGTGTCTGTGTGTCAGCCCTGTGATGACCTGGCGACTTGTCCAGGGTGTACCCCGCCTTTCACCCGTAGTCAGCTGGGATAGGCTCCAGCTTGCCTGTGACCCTGTAGAACAGGATAAAGCAGCGAGAGTCTGCTTTATCCTGTTCTACAGGGCCTGAAAGCTGATGTATGGCATTACTTTGGATTCAAACGTTACGAGGACAGAGACGAACTCGACAGAACAAAAGCAGTGTGCAAACTGTGCCACATAGAGGTAAAATATAGTGGCAATACAACCAATCTCCGCAACCACTTATCCAGGCACCACGCCGACACAGTTTCAGCTAAACCTGCGGCGAATCAAACTGCACTGGAGAAGGCATATGGTGTTAAATTTCCTTCAAATTCTCAGCGTGCCTTGAGCATAACCGAGGGTGTCGGAATATTTATTAGTAAAGACCTACGCCCCTACAGTGTCGTAGAAAATGCTGGATTCAAACTACTGGTGAAGAGACTGGAACCACGCTATGTCCTGCCCAGTCGCAAACATTTGAGCGAAACTGTTATCCCAAAAATGTATGCGAAAACAAAAGACACACTTGCACATTCACTGAAGTCTGCCGAGAGGGTGGCGTTGACCTGCGACTGCTGGACCCAGCAATATCTAAGTAGATCGATATCGAATCGGATCGTGACCTTATGAATCGGAATCGAATCGATCCAGAAAATCTGGATTGATTCCCAGCCCTAGCTAGAGATAATGAAATGAGATGAGATGAGATGAGATGAGATGAGATGAGATGAGACACATTTCCAGTTTTTTAATGTCCGTTGGTATGTTTTTCTCTTGTAAATATGCATGAAGAATATCTAATGAAGTTTTGGTAGCTTTTCAGGTGTTCAATGCGTCTTTCTCTTTACCAGCAAACAAAGAAATGCTTTTGCTCAGGCACAGCAGAAAACTCTCTTATTGGATATTCGCATCATCTCTGACGTGTGATGTCATGTCATCTTGACAACCATGGAATATCATAAACCATATTCGACGCTCATTCTCCATTGCATAGAGTGACATATTACACATAGGATAAGCGATATGCTAACAATATTGCAGGATATCAAACTAAATGAATGAAACCCGCTAGAAGGGAATAGAACACGTTTTTATTCCATTGAAAAAGTGTCCTGTATGTATAAGTTTATCTCATCCAAAATCTTTTTCATATATACAGTACTAGTCAAAAGTTTGGTCACACCTACACATTCATAGGTTTTTCTATATGTTGACTATTTTCTATATATCATGCTAGCTGAATGGAATATATCTGATAGACCATGAAAAGAGCCAGCCAATATCTCATCTCATCTCATTATCTCTAGCCGCTTTATCCTTCTACAGGGTCGCAGGCAAGCTGGAGCCTATCCCAGCTGACTACGGGCGAAAGGCGGGGTACACCCTGGACAAGTCGCCAGGTCATCACAGGGCTGACACATAGACACAGACAACCATTCACACTCACATTCACACCTACGGTCAATTTAGAGTCACCAGTTAACCTAACCTGCATGTCTTTGGACTGTGGGGGAAACCGGAGCACCCGGAGGAAACCCACGCGGACACGGAGAGAACATGCAAACTCCACACAGAAAGGCCCTCGCCGGCCCCGGGGCTCGAACCCAGGACCTTCTTGCTGTGAGGCGACAGCGCTAACCACTACACCACCGTGCCGCCCGCCAGCCAATATAATTATTACTATTATTATACATACACACACTCTTCCAGTTTTTTAATGTCCGTTGGAATGTTTTTCTCTTGTAAATATGCATGAAGAATATCTAATGAAGTTTTGGTAGCTTTTCAGGTGTTCAACACATCTTTCTCTTTCCCAGCAAACAAAGAAATGCTTTTGTGCAGGCACAGCAGAAAACTCTCTTATTGGATATTCGCATCATCTCCGACGTGTGATGTCATGTCATCTTGACAACCATGGAATATCGTAAACCATATTCGACGCTCATTCTCCATTGCATAGAGTGACATATTACACATAGGATAAGCGATATGCTAACAATATTGCAGGATATCAAACTAAATGAATGAAACCCGCTAGAAGGGAATAGAACACGTTTTTATTCCATTGAAAAAGTGTCCTGTATGTATAAGTTTATCTCATTCAAAATCTTTTTCATATATACAGTACTAGTCAAAAGTTTGGTCACACCTACACATTCATAGGTTTTCCTATATGTTGACTATTTTCTACATTGTAGAACAATACTGAAGATATCAAAACTATGAAATAACATGTGAAGCATATATGGAAATATTACACAGACATGAGTGTTTTACTGGGAAATACACCACTCATACAAGCTACATCCAGGACATCACGAACCACAGCTGTGACATATTTAAATAATATTGGCTGGCGTTGAGTGGACTCATCTTCAACTCATTCAATATCATGCTAGCTGAATGGAATATATCTGATCGACCATGAAAAGAGCCAGCCAATATTATTATTATTATTATTATTATTATTATTATACATACACACGCTCTTCCTGTTTTTTAATGTCCGTTGGTATGTTTTTCTCTTGTAAATATGTATGAAGAATAGCTAATGAAGTTTTGGTAGCTTTTCAGGTGTTCAACGCGTCTTTCTCTTTCCCAGCAAACAAAGAAATGCTTCTGCACAGGCACAGCAGAAAACTCTCTTATTGGATGTTCACATCATCCCCAATGTGTGACGTCATGTCATCTTGACAACCATGGAATATCGTAAACCATATTCGACGCTCATTCTTCACTGCGTAGAGTGACGTAATACACATAGGATAAGTGATAGGCTAACAATATTGCATGATATCAAAACTAAATGAATAAAACCCACTAGAAGGGAATAGAACACGTGTTTTTATTCCATCGAAAAAGTGTCCTGTACGGGTATGTATAATCTCATCTCATTATCTCTAGCCGCTTTATCCTGTTCTACAGGGTCGCAGGCAAGCTGGAGCCTATCCCAGCTGACTACGGGCGAAAGGCGGGGTACACCCTGGACAAGTCACCAGGTCATCACAGGGCTGACACATAGACACAGACAACCATTCACACTCACATTCACACCTACGGTCAATTTAGAGTCACCAGTTAACCTAACCTGCATGTCTTTGGACTGTGGGGGAAACCGGAGCACCCGGAGGAAACCCACGCGGACACGGGGAGAACATGCAAACTCCACACAGAAAGGCCCTCGCCGGCCCCGGGGCTCGAACCCGGACCTTCTTGCTGTGAGGTGACAGCGCTAACCACTACACCACCGCGCCGCCGGTATGTATAATAATTCCTGATATTCCATTCTGATGACATCACTCCCAGTGTTTTCCCACTGACTTGACATGCATTGTCAAAATGGTAAACCAGTTCAAAATTAAAATTCTTTTGATTAACTTGCATATTTTTTTGTGGATGTGTCCATATAATATAAAGAACGTTACACGGTGGCGCAAAGATATGAAGTTTATCTTCTCATGTTGAAAATAGGTCAGCATGGTGGTGTAGTGGTTAGCGCACAGCAGGAAGGTTCTGGGTTCGAGCCCAGTGGCCAACGGGGGCCTTTCTGTGTGGAGTTTGCATGTTCTCGCCGTGTCTGTGTGCGTTTCCTCCGGGTGCTCCGGTTTCCCCCACAGTCCAAAGACATGCAGGTTAGGCTAATTGGTGGCTTTAGATCGACCGTAGGTGTGAATGTGAGTGTGAATTGTTGCTTGTTTCTGTGTGTCAGCCCTGTGATGATCTGGCAGCTTGTCCAGGGTGTACCCCGCCTCTCGCCCAGAGTCCGCTGGGATAGGCTCCAGGTTGCCCATGAGCCTGCACAGGATAAGCGGTTACAGATAATGGATGGATGGATTATGTTAAGTGTAAGTAGTGTATTGACTTCACACACAAAATAAATGAAAATGTAGTGAAACTCTGCTGTTTCATGTTAATTACTTGAAAGAAAGCAATTCGAAGCAAATCCATACATTATGACAAAGAGGAATAGTCAGAGAAACGTCAGAAGAGTCAATGTGTGTGTCGATGGTAGCTGACATGCTGCAGTGACTGAGCTGTATTCCTGGAAGATTAAGCCCAAGCTGCATTTAGGAGGTATTCTTTCACCATCTTGTCATCATTTTGTCATTTTCAGCTCTCTATGAGCGTTGTCTTTTATGCAGTTTTGTGAGCGTGGCTAAATGTAAATCAGCTTAGCCATGAACACATTTGGTAATATATGGCTGACCGTTATTTTGCAGCATACACACGTGGATACCAAGTAAAATCTTTTGGTAAATCTAGCAATTTGGTAAATTTTAGTTATGTTTGGCTCTCAAAAACATTTAAACGCAAACTTACTGATAAATGAGGCCCAATGAATGATGAATGGCTGAATAACTATGGTAATTATCGATGATCTGTCTCTTTCTTGTAAGCAGCAGTGCAGGTTTTGGAGGCCTCGATGCAAGAAGCAGCACTTTTGTTCTCAACAGAAAGACAAAAGGCAAGATTTGTTATAGTGGTGTACATCTGCAGTGTCAGTTTTTTAACCCTTGTGTAGCAATGCATAGTTAGGCAACTGCATTTACTGGAGAACTCAAACTGAACCGCAATTAATTCTCTAGTAAGTCAACATCCATCCATTATCTGTAGCCGCTTATCCTGTTCTACAGGGTTGCAGTTGCAAGCTGGAGCCTATCCCAGCTGACTATGAGAGAGGCGGGGTACACCCTGGACAAGTCACCAGGTCATCGCAGGGCGTAAGTCAACAACATTCTCTTAATATTTGTTAAATTACTATTACTACTACTACTAGCCATGTCCTGAAGGTTAGAGAAGCAGCCTTGAGCCCAAAGCATCACCGGTTTGATTCCTGGGACTGGCAGAAAAAATGTGAGGGGAGTTGAGTGAATGAACACCATTTTCCCCTCCCTCTGTATCATGGCTGAAGTGCAAGGCACCTAACCCCCAACTGCCCCCTGGGTGCTGTAGCATAGCTGCTCACTGCTCTGGGTATGTGTGTGTGCTCACTGCTCACTACTACTACTACTCGTACAACCTCGATTCCAAAAAAGTTGGGACAAAGTACAAATTGTAAATAAAAACGGAATGCAATGATGTGGAAGTTTCAAAATTCCATATTTTATTCAGGATAGAACATAGATGACATATCAAATGTTTAAACTAAGAAAATGTATCATTTAAAGAGAAAAATTAGGTGATTTTAAATTTCATGACAACAACACATCTCAAAAAAGTTGGGACAAGGCCATGTGTACCACTGTGAGACATCCCCTTTTCTCTTTACAACAGTCTGTAAACGTCTGGGGACTGAGGAGACAAGTTGCCCAAGTTTAGGGATAGGAATGTTAACCCATTCTTGTCTAATGTAGAATTCTAGTTGCTCAACTGTCTTAGGTCTTTTTTGTCATATCTTCCGTTTTATGATGCGCCAAATGTTTTCTATGGGTGAAAGATCTGGACTGCAGGCTGGCCAGTTCAGTACCCGGACCCTTCTTCTATGCAGCCATGATGCTGTAATTGATGCAGTATGTGGTTTGGCATTGTCATATTGGAAAATGCAAGGTCTTCCCTGAAAGAGACGTCATCTGGATGGGAGCATATGTTGCTCTAGAACCTGGATATACCTTTCAGCACTGATGGTGTCTTTCCAGATATGTAAGCTGCCCATGCCACACGCACTAATGCAACCCCATACCATCAGAGATGCAGGCTTCTGAACTGAGCGCTGATAACAACTTGGGTCGTCCTTCTCCTCTTTAGTCCGAATGACACGGCGTCCCTGATTTCTATAAAGAACTTCAAATTTTGATTCGTCTGACCACAGAACAGTTTTCCACTTTGCCACAGTCCATTTTAAATGAGCCTTGGCCCAGAGAAGACGTCTGAGCTTCTCGATCATGTTTAGATACAGCTTCTTATTTGAACTATAGAGTTTTAGCTGGCAATGGCAGATGGCACGGTGAATTGTGTTCACAGATAATGTTCTCTGGAAATATTCCTGAGCCCATTTTGTGATTTCCAATACAGAAGCATGCCTGTATGTGATGCAGTGCCGTCTAAGGGCCCGAAGATCACGGGCACCCAGTATGGTTTTCCGGCCTTGACCCTTACGCACAGAGATTCTTCCAGATTCTCTGAATCTTTTGATGATATTATGCACTGTAGATGATGATATGTTCAAACTCTTTGCAATTTTACACTGTCGAACTCCTTTCTGATATTGCTCCACTATTTGTCGGCGCAGAATTAGGGGGATTGGTGATCCTCTTCCCATCTTTACTTCTGAGAGCTGCTGCCACTCCAAGATGCTCTTTTTATACCCAGTCATGTTAATGACCTATTGCCAATTGACCTAATGAGTTGCAATTTGGTCCTCCAGCTGTTCCTTTTTTGTACCTTTAACTTTTCCAGCCTCTTATTGCCCCTGTCCCAACTTTTTTGAGATGTGTTGCTGTCATGAAATTTCAAATGAGCCAATATTTGGCATGAAATTTCAAAATGTCTCACTTTCGACATTTGATATGTTGTCGATGTCCTATTGTGAATACAATATCAGTTTTTGAGATTTGTAAATTATTGCATTCCGTTTTTATTTACAATTTGTACTTTGTCCCAACTTTTTTTGGAATCGGGGTTGTACTAATCTATACTACTAAAGGAAGGCTGTCTGTCTCTCTGTCTGTTCACCTATGCAAATCGACACGGCTGGACGCACATACTCCATGCTTTGCACATGGATTGGTGACACCCCAGAGGGGCCCAAGACAACATTTGTGATTTTCCAAAACATGGGATTAGTGCTAATCCAACACACTATTCATTTCCCATAGGCTACCTGCTCATGCTAATACACTGCGTGCAGCCTCGGTTTACAGGGCTTACAGGGTGCTACATGTAAATTTCTACATGGTATTAAGACACATCATCCAGTTGAAAGCAGTCTATTATGTTACCCCCTTAATTGTTTATAAGCATGCTAATATGGCAGCAGAAAGTTGGTGCTAGATCCATCATATAAACTCATCTCCCTGTACATAAAGCTTCAGTTACTATCAGGTAAACTGTCTCTGTGAATCCACTGTTTATACTTTGATATGCAAACGTAACAGTAATGGCTAATGTTATGTTTGACCCTTGACTCCTCAGGTAGACTGCCCAATTGCTGGGTTTCACGTGACGTCACATCCGCCTCATTAGTTATTCAAAACTTTAGCTGGTGGTCTACCAAAGCTCAGTTGACAAAGCGTTTGTACGGACAAGGTGCATTGCTCGCATGAAAAATGCCTTACGCTTGCGTTGTTTTAGGTTGTTTGAATCACTCAAACCATGAAACTGATAAAAGTTTCTTCAGGGTTCGTCGTGAACTAATAAAAAAGGGTGAACGAACACAGGATTTCACAAAAAGACGTCAAGAAAGGTGGCTTTTGAATCTCTCACTGAAATCGAAGGGAGCCTAGTCAAAGCATGCTCGAGTTTGCAGTGATCACTTCGTGAAAAGTTTGTATTTCCCTCTCAGCTGTCCTTAGTGTTTTCCAAGTACTTTTCTTGCTATGTGTCATTATTTTACAGTACTTTTTTTAGTCACAAAGCACTGAAGTCCCCAGCTGTTTATTTGTTTACACCTCACAAAGTCCATATGCATGAAGGTCGTGACAAAATTCTTACCCGGCCATACAGTTACAGTGTGCCGTGATCACTTCTCCGTCTTGGTTAACTAAGATCCAGGTCTTTAAAGGGGTTTCTGATGATCTTTGTGAATGATTTGCCTGAGAGATAAGAGCCAACACAAGTGAGAATCAAGAGAACTGTTGTTTGTTTACACTTCAACTTGCAGCGCTTCGTTGTAAAGACGCGAACGAAAAGCTTAAACATACTTACACGGGCAAAAACAATACAGGATTCATTCGGCAGTGACATGATACCGAGGTCCTTTACCCGGCCACATACAAAAAAGTTGTAAGCCTCCATACTCTTCCATGCTTTCATCTGTTTTGCGGTGTAGAAGGATGTCTGCAACACCAGATAGTTCGAGATGTCGGGGAACTCGACTGAAGGGTAGTTTTTGAGATCGTATGACAAATCCTTCTTTCCCAGACTGTAGGGGTCGATTCCACTGCACATAGCAATCTTCTGAATAGAACTAAAGCTAGCAATGGCTTCTAGATTACAAGCATACTCTGATAAGTTATCGCTAGTTGTTTGCACTATGGCAGCCGTTTCCCTTACGAAAATCTACCATGGTTTACTATGGTTTTACCATGGTTTTTATGTAGTAATCATGATTCTACCATGGTATCTCATGGTTATTCTAAGTACTATGAACCAACCATAGTATTACTATGGTTCATCCATGGTAGTAACCATGGATCTACTATGGTATTTCATGGTGATTCTAAGTACTATGACCCAACCATAGCATTACTGTGATTTATCCATAGTACTGCAGTAGCTGTGGTAGCATCATAGTTGTATGTGTAATAGGTCATAGTAACTACGAAATTAGTTTAAAAAGGGATAGTATGGTTTTTAAAAGGATGCACTAACTGTAGTATTACCATGCTTTCGTCCAACAGTCAATGCTGTAGAGAAGGATCTCAATTAACAGCCCAGATACATTAACATTTACTTAGAACCTAAAAATTTAAGTGAACATTGAGGTAAAATGCACCATGGTTTTCATGGTTACCCAAAAAACCATGAAAACCATGAATAACTATAAACCATGGTAAAACCATGGTTAGTTTTCATAGTAAAACCATGGTTAATTTTCGTAAGGGTTAGACCACCAGCTATTTCAGTTCTGGTAAAATCGCTAAGAAAAGTCACGTGACTGAAACTCAGCAATTCCAAGCAGCTGTATGATCAAACCTTAGGCCCAACACAGCCCTGTGAAGAGCACCATTCAGAGGATATCAAGTTCATGGGCAATGAGTAATAATAATAATAATAATTAAAGCCACTAGCGGCCTTGATGGGCCCTTGCACATGTGGTTCCGCAACCCAGGACATTCCGCCACCGAACAAAACAGTCACATGTTATATATTCATCAACTGTTCAAAGGTGATGTGCATGTTGCAAATGCCATGACTGCTTGACAGATGAGAGATAGACAGACAAAGACTGTGTGTGTGTGTGTGTGTGTGTGTGTGTGTGTGTGTGTGTGTGTGTGTGTGTTTCTGTGGTGTGAAAATGTACATTTATATATGTACAAAACTATACATGTGTCTCCTCCTTATCTCTATCTCATGCTGTAATCTTAAGTCATCTTAGCTTTCCTGTGTCTGCAGTGTGTGTGTGTGTGTGTGTGTGTGTGTACGTGCAGAGTTTTCATATGTCTGCAACAAAATGCACAATGATGGCAGGTCACTAATATATAGATTTAGGCACTGCCTAAAAGCGGAGCTCCCATCTGTTTCTGGGTTGTAGAATTTTCTTATATCCTAGCCAGTCTCTTTTGTTTTATTTCTTTACTGGCTAGCACTGGCCACTAGGCGGTGTGTATGACTGATAATTACTAACACTGGCCACTAGGTGGTGTGTATAACTGGTAATTACTAACACTGACCACTAGGCGGTGTGTATGACTGGTAATTACTAACACTGGCCACTAGGCGGTGTGTATGACTGGTAATTACTAACACTGGCCACTAGGTGGTGTGTCTCATCACACATCACACACATCACATTATCTGTAGCCGCTTTATCCTTCTACAGGGTCGCAGGCAAGCTGGAGCCTATCCCAGCTGACTACGGGCGAAAGGCGGGGTACACCCTGGACAAGTCGCCAGGTCATCACAGGGCTGACACATAGACACAGACAACCATTCACACTCACATTCACACCTACGGTCAATTTAGAGTCACCAGTTAACCTAACCTGCATGTCTTTGGACTGTGGGGGAAACCGGAGCGCCCGGAGGAAACCCACACGGACACGGGGAGAACATGCAAACTCCACACAGAAAGGCCCTCGCCGGCCCCGGGGCTCGAACCCAGGACCTTCTTGCTGTGAGGCGACAGCGCTAACCACTACACCACCGTGCCGCCGGTGTGTCTCATCTCATCTCATTATCTCTAGCCGTTTTATCCTTCTACAGGGTCGCAGGCAAGCTGGAGCATATCCCAGCTGACTACGGGCGAAAGGCGGGGTACACCCTGGACAAGTCGCCAGGTCATCACAGGGCTGACACATAGACACAGACAACCATTCACACTCACATTCACACCTACGGTCAATTTAGAGTCACCAGTTAACCTAACCTGCATGTCTTTGGACTGTGGGGGAAACCGGAGCACCCGGAGGAAACCCACGCGGACACGGGGAGAACATGCAAACTCCGCACAGAAAGGCCCTCGCCGGCCACGGGACTCGAACCCGGACCTTCTTGCTGTGAGGCGACAGCGCTAACCACTTAGGTGGTGTGTATGACTGGTAATTACTCACACGGGCCGGCGGTGTGTATGACTGGTAATTACTAACACTGACCACTAGGCGGTGTGTATGACTGGTAATTACTAACACTGACCACTAGGCGGTGTGTATGACTGATAATTACTAACACTGGCCACTAGGCGGTGTGCATGACTGATAATTACTAACACTGGCCACTAGGCGGTGTGTATGACTGGTAATTACTAACACTGACCACTAGGCGGTGTGTATGACTGGTAATTACTAACACTGGCCACTAGGCGGTGTGTATGACTGGTAATTACTAACACTGGCCACTAGGCGGTGTGTATGACTGGTAATTACTAACACTGACCACTAGGCGGTGTGTATGACTGGTAATTACTAACACTGACCACTAGGCGGTGTGTATGACTGGTAATTACTAACACTGACCACTAGGCAGTGTGTATGACTGGTAATTACTAACACTGGCCACTAGGCGGTGTGTATGAGTGGTAATTACTAACACTGACCACTAGGCGGTGTGTATGAGTGGTGGTACACGTACACGGACAAACCACAAAAAATCGACTCGATGGGTTTACCATTTTTTCTTAGGTATGGTGCTCCGCTGGACCTCCGCTATTATTGTGTGTGCGTCTGTTTGTCAGAGAGAGAGAGCGAGAGAGAGAAAGTGTGTGTGTGTGTGCTCATAGATGTTGCGTGTGCATGTGAGTGCATACTTGTGAGAGTGTATGTGTGTATGCATAAATATGCATATGACTGTGAGTGTGTGTATGAGTGTGCACAGAATTGTATATATCATCAGACTCATGATATCCAATATTTTGTAAAGTTTCAGATCAATCCATCAATGAATTGAACATTTTTCCCCATTTCCTGCTTGGCCAGATGGTGGCACTGTGCTAGGCATCTGAATTACACATGTGAATATCATCACAATCATAATACACAATATTTTGTAAAGTGTCAGATCAATCAGTTAAGGCATTGCCAATTTCTGGCACATTTCCTGCTTGGCCAGGTGGTGGCGCTATAACAGGCAGGCCCATTGGGTGTCAGGTTATCATAATAATCATAATATCTATTGAAGTAAGAAGTGTCCGACCATACAGTCAGTGCACTGTGGCTTTCTGACACGTTTCCTGTTTATGTGGCAAGATATTAAAATCATAAGGCCATTTCAACATATTACAAGATATTAAATTGCGAAGGAATTTTTCAAAACCCTATTCTTTCCTTGGCCAGGTGGTGGCGTTATACCAGCCAGGCCCATAACGGATAAAGAGTATCAGAATCAGAATCATATTACAAGATATCAAGTTCAACATTCAGCAATATCTTGGCATCATGTTTGCCAAGTTTGACATGAATTTGATGAACCATCTAGGAGGAGTACGTTAAAAATGACCATGTGTAATTTCACTCCAAATGGCCTTATGACATCATCATTCCAAAGTTCTACCCATTCATTTCAATGGGAAATGGAAAAAGGGGCGCTATGAAGTCCCTGGGCCATGCCCGGGGCCAAAAGTCTGTGGCTGAGTAGTGATGACAATGACTGATGTATGTATCAAATTTCATGAGTTTTCGTGCATGGGAAATGCCTCAAATAAGGCCAAACATGGCAGAATAATAATAATAATAATCCTTTGAAAACAATAGGGTCTTCACCCGGCGGCACGGTGGTGTAGTGGTTAGCGCTGTCGCCTCACAGCAAGAAGGTCCGGGTTCGAGCCCCGTGGCCGGCGAGGGCCTTTCTGTGCGGAGTTTGCATGTTCTCCCCATGTCCGTGTGGGTTTCCTCCGGGTGCTCCGGTTTCCCCCACAGTCCAAAGACATGCAGGTTAGGTTAACTGGTGGCTCTAAATTGACCGTAGGTGTGAATGTGAATGGTTGTTTGTGTCTGTGTGTCAACCCTGTGATGACCTGGCGACTTGTCCAGGGTGTACCCCGCCTTTCGCCCGTAGTCAGCTGGGATAGGCTCCAGCTTGCCTGCGACCCTGTAGAACAGGATAAAGCGGCTAGAGATAATGAGAATGAGAGGGTCTTCGCACCGAACGGTGCTCGGGCCCTAATAATAATCCTTTGAAAAACAATAGGGTCTTCACACCAAACAATGCTCGGGCCCTAATAATAACAACAGAAAGAGGAGCCAAATCCATACACCTTGTTGAAGCCCTTGTATTCTGAAATAGACAGCCCAAAAGAAACTGACTGTTGTCTTATTTCAGAATTTGTGGCTTAGTCACCACTCCAGATACCTAAATGTATATGCACAAGCTGAAAAGAATGAATTGTTCATAATATGTCCCTGTAGCGAGATTCAGGTGTGGGTGGAGCACAGAAGCACGGCAGGCGGCTGTTTATGTTGAAGAGGGGTTTTTATTTGATAGCTTTTCAGCATAGGGCTCCAAAAACTCTCACTCTTTCACGCACGCCCGCGTGCACACACACATACAGGCTGTCAACGAGCCCTCGGCGCCGACCTCCCCTTCTCGCTCTCCTTTTATCAGGCGCGGTCACTGAAGGAGACACAAACACATGTTAATTGACAACAGGTGTAGTGACACGACCACTCACCTTCCCTGACTCCGCCCTCCATTCACAGACCGCCGGTCGGCCACGCCCCTACTGCCACAGTCCCCTTTAAACATTCTGTTTTAGTCATCAACTTTAAAAAAAGAAAAAAATCAAACCATGTCGTCAGGTTGCAAAACATAGAGCAAAGAACGTCAAACTGTGAGGAAAGACAGAAAGGCTACAGACATTAACTCTGTATGGTTGGTTTACATGATGAAACTTGTGTGTAGAAACAAGGTAGCTGTATGTCGTAGGGTGGTAACACATTACATTACATTACATTACATTACAGGCATTTAGCAGATGCTCTTATCTTCTCCAGAGCGACATACAGCATACCCAGAGTAGCCTGGGGAGCAGTTGGGGGTTAGGTGCCTTGCTCAAGGACACTTGAGCCATTTCTGATGGTTCAGGGAATTGACCCAGCAACCTTTTGGTCCCAAACATGCCTCTCTAACCATTAGGCCATGGCTTCCCCCTATTGGAATGACAGAACAGATATTGGTGAAACTATTTATATTGTGATTTTATTTGACTATCAATCTTGATAATGTATATCTGCCATTTTGTGGTAACAATGTGATGGAATTGTTAATTTCAGCTATGATTAAAGGTGGCTGCTGTACTCAATGCCTCCATTTCCTGTGCATTGATGGCACTGGTCTGACAATCTACTGGCTCAGGAAACTTCAAGGCTATGAACTGCAGAAAAACACACGGACATGAACAAACACCACTTATACTAATGTATAGTAATACAACACCAAGGCCGTATATTAACAGAACTTCAATATCAGTTTGTCAATTTGTAAAGATTCTCAAATACTGGTGTTGATAACACCTACAAGGCATGTGATTTAGCTGGATAATATGAAAGATCCCTTACTGATGCCATGGTTAGCACTGTCGCCTCACAGCAAGAAGGTTCTGGGTTCGAGCCCCAGTGGCTGATGGGGGCCTTTCTGTGTAGAGTTTGCATGTTCTCCCCATGTCTGCGTGGGTTTCCTCAAGGTGCTCCGGTTTCCCCCACAGTCCAGAGATGTACAGTTTGGTTAACTGGCTACTCTAAATTGCCCATAGGTGTGAATGTGTGTGAGTGTGCTGTAAGGAACTGGCCACCCTACTGCTGTAATTCTGGCCAAGTCAACCAAGTCAAGCCCGGACTGGGTTTGGCAGTGATGACGCTTGATCTCTGTGATCAAAAACTTGCAGTGACCCAAAGTGCCTCATCATAACCATTCTGATTGAGGTATCAGTCCTCACTTAGGGACCACATTCAGCTAATATAGAGTCACTTACATCCACACAGCAAACTAAAAATGGGAATGCTTTGAAGTGATTTATATACCTTTAAGGGATATTAAGAACATTATTTTTGCATTGCTGCCGGACTGGTACACGGTACAGCACCTCTGAATTGTTCACTATGAAATCTTTTGTACATTTCCTCTCTGGTTTATTTCACTGCGATTTACATGACTGACAAATGTAAAAATTTTGCCATGTAGGACACTTAAATTTGCAAAATACTCCAGTACCTTGTCCTGCTTCAGGTGTCAAGGAACCAAGGCGACCTGATGAGAAATTGGCTACTGGACCAAGAGCAAGACACTCATGGACAAGAGCTGAGAACACTGGATTGTTGGAATGCTACGACGCAAGTAACCCCAGTAAGAGGGGTTACATGGGACCAATGGATACTTTGATACCCAACATCTACAGTAACACCGAAAGAACTAGTAGCTCAATGTTCCAATATCCACAAGTAGCAACTGCTATCACAACTAGAGCTTGATGAGATACATCACAAACCTTACAGGAAGGAGGAACCAGGACGCCAGGTCAGGGAGGGTTCATTATCATCTCCACACTCCGAGATCGAGACCGAGAACCCCCCCCAGCAACAAGCCCTTGTGAGCAAGAGCTTAATGCACGAGTAGCTGACTTGAAATTGAAGATAATAACCAAGCTGAACACCTGGAACCACCGTGTCCGACTACCAAGACTGAGTGAGGTACCTCCTGAAAGTCTTCTGGAAGATGTGTATGTAGCAGTACAAACCATCCCTACTATGACCATCACTGAGACCAACAAGCTGATATACATCACAGCGACAGTGATCCTGGAAATGTTTGGCTATAAGATGGACACTGCCGTCTGATATATGATATACACTTACTGTCTACTTTATTAGGAACACCCGTACGTCCACCCATTTACACAGTCATCTACTTGAGTGTGATTGCCACCAAGGGCGTAGGTTTGGTCTCAGCTTTGGTAGGGACAATACCAATCCCCCCCAAACACCAATCCTCTGCCGAACTACTTACTTAACCATCCATACTATTACATGCACAAGTAGAGCATAATACATATGATATGACGACATAATGCTGAACAATTTAACGCTTTATTTACTATTTCTAATGACAAACACTGCAAATGGTATGAAAAGTTCGAGTACTTGCTTGATGGCGATTAAAGCTGTCAGTGGCATTTTTCCAGTTACCAAAACAATTGAAGCAAAATGCAGGGTCATTCTTTTTTTCCAGAGTGGTCTTTTTGATTGTGAATGCCTTGACACACTCAAAACAAAGAACTTTTTGTAGTGTGGGACTATAATGCAGCCATGGATAGCGATTATACCACTTTGCCTGAAACCATAGCTTCTTGTTTGGCAGTTGCTGTACTCCAATGAATTTTGGATCAGGCTGGTATGGTTTACTCCCCATGTCCAGGGCACTGCTACACTGACTTGCTTGAGAGTCACTGTCACTCACACTGACTGTCTAGAGCACTAGAGCAGCCTTTCTCAACCAGGGTGCCGTGGCACCCTGGGGTGCCGTCTGGCTTTGTTGGGGTGCCGTCAAAAAATTATATATTCTAACACTGAAATAAATAAAATGAATTAAAATTCCAAAAAACAATAGTTACACTAATGCAGATCATCGCCGCCTCATGCATCATCAAAATTTGTCTCACGGCCCCCTTTCCCATGTCACAACGTCACTGCCGGGGTCAGCGTATGGTCAGCGTGACTGCGTATATTTTATATGGGGGTGCCTTGAGAATTTGCATACTTCTGAAGGGTGCCGTGACTGAAAAAAGGTTGAGAAACGCTGTCCTAGAGAGCAAACAAAACTTAACCTGGTCTGTATTCACAGTAGCAAGATTTTATAAAGAGTAACACTAACAATGAAGCAGGTTGACAAAAATAATTTGCTTGTAATGCATAGTATCTCCCATCACAGAATCAAAATCTCACCTGGAGCCCTGCAGTTTCAGCCACTTCTGACTCTACCTGTCCTATAGTATCTTCACAGGATGTCTGAACATCCTATATGTTAAAAAAAAAAAAAATTATATATATATATATATATATATATATATATATATATATATATATATATATATATACTGAATAAATTGCAGACCTACAGTGGGGCAAACAAGTATTTAGTCAGTCACCAATTGTGCAATGCAAGTTCTCCCACTTAAAAAGATGAGAGAGGCCTGTAATTTTCATCATAGGTATACCTCAACTATGAGAGACAGAATGAGAAAAAAAAATCCAGAAAATCACATTGTCTGATTTTTAAAGAATTTATTTGCAAATTATGGTGGAAAATAAGTATTTGGTCAATAACAAAAGTTCATCTCAATACTTTGTTATATACCCTTTGTTGGCAATGACAGAGGTCAAACGTTTTCTGTAAGTCTTCACAAGGTTTTCATACACTGTTGCTGGTATTTTGACCCATTCCTCCATGCAGATCTCCTCTAGAGCAGTGATGTTTTGGGGCTGTCGCTGGGCAACAAGGACTTTCAACTCCCTCCAAAGATTTTCTATGGGGTTGAGATCTGGAGACTGACTAGGCCACTCCAGGACCTTGAAATGCTTCTTACGAAGCCACTCCTTCGTTGCCCAGGCACTGTGTTTGGGATCATTGTCATGCTGAAAGACCCAGCCACGTTTCATCTTCAATGCCCTTGCTGATGGAAGGAGGTTTTCACTCAAAATCTCACGATACATGGCCCCATTCATTCTTTCCTTTACACAAATCAGTCATCCTGGTCCCTTTGCAGAAAAACAGCCCCAAAGCATGTTTCCACCCCCATGCTTCACAGTAGGTATGGTGTTCTTTGGATGCAACTCAGCATTCTTTCTCCTCCAAACACGACAAGTTGAGTTTTTAACAAAAAGTTCTATTTTGGTTTCATCTGACCATATGACATTCTCCCAGTCCTCTTCTGAATCATCCAAATGCTCTCTAGCAAACTTCAGACGGGCCTGGACATGTACTGGCTTAAGCAGGGGGACACGTCTGGCACTGCAGGATTTGAGTCCCTGGCGGCGTAGAGTGTTACTGATGGTAGCCTTTGTTACTTTGGTCCCAGCTCTCTGCAGGTCATTCACTAGGTCCCCCCGTGTGGTTCTGGGATTTTTGCTCACCGTTCTTGTGATCATTTTGACCCCACGGGGTGAGATCTTGCGTGGAGCCCCAGATCGAGGGAGATTATCAGTGGTCTTGTTTGTCTTCCATTTTCTAATAATTGCTCCCACAGTTGATTTCTTCACACCAAGCTGCTTACCTATTGCAGATTCAGTCTTCCCAGCCTGGTGCAGGTCTACAATTTTGTTTCTGGTGTCCTTTGACAGCTCTTTGGTCTTGGCCATAGTGGAGTTTGGAGTGTGACTGTTTGAGGTTGTGGACAGGTGTCTTTTATACTGATAACGAGTTCAAACAGATGCCATTAATACAGGTAACGAGTGGAGGACAGAGGAGCCTCTTAAAGAAGAAGTTACAGGTCTGTGAGAGCCAGAAATCTTGCTTGTTTGTAGGTGACCAAATACTTATTTTACCGAGGAATTTACCAATTAATTCATTAAAAATCCTACAATGTGATTTCCTGGATTCTTTCCCCCATTCTGTCTCTCATAGTTGAAGTGTACCTATGATGAAAATTACAGGCCTCTCTCATCTTTTTAAGTGGGAAAACTTGCACAATTGGTGGCTGACTAAATACTTTTTTGCCCCACTTAATGTGTTAATGAAAATTAACCAGAAACCTAACATTAGTAGGAATACACCTTTTATCATGCAAATGTATTTGACCTAAGCTACTAATAAAACAACCGAAATTATGGCATGACTTGACTATATTAATATGACATGATGGCATCCTCACCTCAAGCACTGATTCCTCATTAACCTGTTCTAGGTTTGCAACGGCCTTATGCTGTCTTTCCTGTACACAAATGATTCATTAATTAGCTTTCATAGTGTCAGCTTTAATAGTAGCCTTAATAACAGGCTACACTAACTTTAGCCTACCAATTTCTCCAGCAAAATGGGAGATGGTTAGCATTTTGGCATGAATTGCATGGTTAATATTATTACCCCTTGTCATTAATATGTAGGCTACATTAGCAGTCTCGCAATTTTCCACAGTAGAAAGACTGGTGGTAGCCTAGCCTATAACATTTTGCAATGATAGGTTTGCGTCGCGGGCGGCATGGTGGTGTAGTGGTTAGCGCTGTCGCCTCACAGCAAGAAGGTCCGGGTTCGAGCCCCGTGGCCAGCGAGGGCCTTTCTGTGCGGAGTTTGCATGTTCTCCCCGTGTCCGCGTGGGTTTCCTCCGGGTGCTCCGGTTTCCCCCACAGTCCAAAGACATGCAGGTTAGGTTAACTGGTGACTCTAAATTGACCGTAGGTGTGAATGTGAGTGTGAATGGTTGTCTGTGTCTATGTGTCAGCCCTGTGATGACCTGGCGACTTGTCCAGGGTGTACCCCGCCTTTCGCCCGTAGTCAGCTGGGATAGGCTCCAGCTTGCCTGCGACCCTGTAGAACAGGATAAAGCGGCTAGAGATAATGAGATGAGGTTTGCGTCGTGTTGTAGGCGATAGCTAAATAATGTCAACCTGTTCTGGGCACTCTCTGTGTGTTGAAATAGCTCCGTATATCTTTTTTCTTTTTTGGTGGCATTGTCTAGGTTATCTACAAAGCAGATAATCGGACAAAATGAGTTTGAATACCAAGGTAACAGTAATGTTAAGTTGTACATTTTTCTGAAGACATACAGTCGCAGGCTATCACAGACGACTTACGTTATCAGCACAACACACGGGCCTGTGGTCTCATCGTCGTTACCACCACTAGAAGCGCTTTGTTTACGTCCATATGAGGAGAACGTGAGCCTGCAGACTCTCTGTTTCAGCCAATGAAATTGCAGCATGGATAACCCTGTCACTCTGGCACGTCGAAAAAACTAGTGACTAAGATTATAGCCTACACCTGAGTTCGCAAAAAATGTGAATAAATTCATATTTTGTAAAATAAAAATAAAATGCTAAATATTGGTAGGGACTATTTTGCCATCCTAAAATATTGGTTGTGACATGTCCCTTGTGATGTAAGGATCTATTTTCTAATGCGGAGTTATGCCTTAATATGGTACGTCCCGTATATAAGACACATCACCTGTGATATGTATGAGTGTGCACAGTAACCAGAGAAGCTGTATGCCACTCAGTCACGAAGTTCAGTAAACAAGTTAAACGAAACTAGCTTCAAGTTGTTTCATTATAACTTCACAACTTTACATCCCTATGGTCCATATGCAAACCTACGCCCTTGATTGCCACACACCCTCCCTTTACCTTTTACCCTTTACCCTCCTCTCCAAACCTGGTCTGGCTGCACCATATGCTGTTTGCTGCTCAGCCTGCTACATTAGCAAGATAACACCCATCCGTTTACTCATCTCCATACTGGATCTGATTCTCTTTGTGTTCGTGTGCTCAGATGTTCTCAAGAGCTTATGTTATTGCATCACAGTGGCAGTACCTTAGCGGTTCTACTGCTTCATTCCAATCTGACGTTGTCCTTCCCACTCTGGGGAGGCTGTCTAGCCAAGGTGTTTATCTCATCTCATCTCATTATCTCTAGCCGCTTTATCCTTCTACAGGGTCGCAGGCAAGCTGGAGCCTATCCCAGCTGACTATGGGCGAAAGGCGGGGTACACCCTGGACAAGTCACTAGGTCATCACAGGGCTGACACATAGACACAGACAACCATTCACACTCACATTCACACCTACGGTCAATTTAGAGTCACCAGTTAACCTAACCTGCATGTCTTTGGACTGTGGGGGAAACCGGAGCACCCGGAGGAAACCCACGCGGACACGGGGAGAACATGCAAACTCCACACAGAAAGGCCCTCGCCGGCCCTGGGGCTCGAACCCAGGACCTTCTTGCTGTGAGGCGACAGCGCTAACCACTACACCACCGTGCCGCCCCAAGGTGTTTATACATAACATTATTCAAGTGTCTTTACCTGTTCATGATTTATGACTTTGTTGGAATGTTTTTCAGCCCAAGTGAAGGTACTGTTGAGGAGATTCTCACTGACCCTGGTGACCCCTGGCTGAAATCTGTCGAATCAAAAGAGACATATTGTCATTTAAATATCATAAATATTGACTTGTATAGTTATTCAATTATTTGCATTTAATATTGTTAGTGTAGCAGTTTTTGAAGAACTCAGTATTCAGTACAATCCATGTGCACTAGATAAAGTGATTTAATACTCACTTAGCTCACGATATTTTGGTCTATTCTGGTCTGTTGAACCAGCTGTGTGTGATGACCTCTTCTAAGTTTGCTCGTCTTTCTGGATCCTGTTCCAGACATCGTGTTATCAGACTGCAGGAATCTGTGTGTGCAGTAATGTCAATGTTAAAACAGAAGATGAGTAACTAAAAACATTTAGTAATCTCATTCTCATCTAATCATCTCTAGCCGCTTTATCCTGTTCTACAGGGTCGCAGGCAAGCTGGAGCCTATCCCAGCTGACTACGGGCGAAAGGCGGGGTACACCCTGGACAAGTCGCCAGGTCATCACAGGGCTGACACATAGACACAGACAACCATTCACACTCACATTCACACCTACGGTCAATTTAGAGTCACCAGTTAACCTAACCTGCATGTCTTTGGACTGTGGGGGAAACCGGAGCACCCGGAGGAAACCCACGCGGACACGGGGAGAACATGCAAACTCCGCACAGAAAGGCCCTCGCCGGCCACGGGGCTCGAACCCGGACCTTCTTGCTGTGAGGCAACTGCGCTAACCACTACACTACCGTGCCGCCCACATTTAGTAATTTCTAAACAATTAATAATTCGAGCTATTTTGCTATGGACGTTTTACAGCTTTGTGTACAGATATGAATACAAAGCTTCTGTATTTTCTCACCTTCAGACAGCTCATCAGGAAGGTTCAGCTCGCCTTTAATAATCTCCAAGTAGTTATTAAAAGGTTCTTCTCCACATAACAGACTGTACAGGAGCACACCCAGACCCCAGACTGTGGCAGGTTCCGCCTCGTACTGATGTGCAGTAAAATATTCAGGTGGGCTGAAAATTATAGTCCCTGAATGAAAGACAGAGAAAGAGTATCATCAGTAAGCTCACAGAAATGAGCCACCACTGAATTCCAGTCAAATCTATTCATCTCCGAGGTGCAGTTACCTGAATATTCCGTGTAGGGCGTGTCCTTAAGCAGATCACCACAGCCGAAATCAATCAGCTTCACTTCAAGGGTCTGAGGGTTTATGAGAATGTTTTCTTCCTTGATGTCTCGATGGAACACACCCCGTTCATGGCAGTGCAATACAGCCCAAATTACTTTCTCCATGATGATTTTTACCTGATGTTCAGATAAGCTGTTGTGTAGACATCTGCAGTACCAGTAGAGATCAACACAGGGTTCAGGTCTCTCCAGAACCAAGACGAAGTATGAGGGCGTCTCGAACCATTCTACCATCTCTATCACATATGGACAGTGAGGCGGCTTACACACGAGCTCCATTAGTGCCACCTCAAGAGGGCGTCTCTGTGTGTCACCGGGCTAAAAACAGAGTGGACATGGTTAGTACTGGATTGGACAGAAATGCATGTGAATGCATTTTGATCAAGCTGATCAAAATGCAACTGAAATCATTTTAAAAAAGTCATAACAGCCATCCAGTGGTGAGTTGAATAAAACTGTGTTAAATAAGGTAGATACAACCCCAATTCCAAAAAAGTTGGGATGCTGTGTAAACTGGAAATAAAAACAGAATGTGAGAATTTGCAAATCATGGAAACCCTATATTTCATTGAAAATAGTACAAACACAACATATCTAATGATGAAATTGAGAAATGTTATTGCTTTTTTTTTTAAAAATATATGCTCATTTTGGGCGGCACGGTGGTGTAGTGGTTAGCGCTGTCGCCTCACAGCAAGAAGGTCCTGGGTTCGAGCCCCGGGGCCGGCGAGGGCCCTTCTGTGTGGAGTTTGCATGTTCTCCCCGTGTCCGCGTGGGTTTCCTCCGGGTGCTCCGGTTTACCCCACAGTCCAAAGACATGCAGGTTAGGTTAACTGGTGACTCTAAATTGACCGTAGGTGTGAGTGTGAATGGTTGTCTGTGTCTATGTGTCAGCCCTGTGATGACCTGGCGACTTGTCCAGGGTGTACCCCGCCTTTCGCCCGTAGTCAGCTGGGATAGGCTCCAGCTTGCCTGCGACCCTGTAGAAGGATAAAGCGGCTAGAGATAATGAGATGAGATGAGATGCTCATTTTGAATTTGATGTCAGCATCACACTTCAAAAAAGTTGGGATGGGGAAGGTTTACCACTATGTTGCATCACCTCTACTTTTAACGACACTCTGTAAACTTTTGGGAACTAAGGAGACAAATTGCTGTAATTCTGAAAGAGAAATGTTGTCCCATTCCTGCCTGATATACATTTTCATTTGCTCAACAGTTCGTGGCCTCCTTTGTCATATTTTGCACTTCATAATGCACAGGCAGGCCAGTTTAGCACCCAGACTCTTTTACTATGGAGCCATGCAGTTTTAATATGTGCAGAAAAATATTTGGCATTGTCCTGTTGAAAGAAGGAAGGCCTTCCCTGAAAAAAGATTTTGTCCAGATGGCAGCATATTGCTCTGAAACGTGCATATATCATTCAGCATTAATGATGCCTTCCCAAATGTGCAAGCTACCCATGCCATGTGCACTAATGCACCCTCATACCATCACAGATGTTGGCTTTTGAACTGTGCACTGATAACAAGCCGGATGGTCCCTTTCCTCTTTAGCTTGGAGGACGTGGTGTCCATGATTTCTAAAAAGAATTTCTACTTTTGATTTGTCAGACCTCGAGACAGCTTCCCACTTCACCTCAGTCCATCGTAAAGGAACTCGGGCCCAGAGAAGGTGGTGGTGTTTCTGGATATTGTTTATATCTGGTTTTAACTTGCATTTGTGGATGCAGTAATGAACTGTTTTCACAGACGATGGTTTTCTGAAGTGTTCCTGAGCCCATACACTGATTTCCACTACAGACACATGTCTGCTTTTAATGCAGTGTCTCCTGAGGGCCTGAAGATCACAGGCATCCAATGTCAGTTTCCAGCCTTGTCTCTGGCATACAGAGATTTCCCCAGATTCTCTGAACCTTTTAGTGATGTTATGTACCACAGATGATGTGATCCCTAAATTCTTTGCAGTTTTACATTGAGGAATGTTATTCTTATACTGTTGCACTGTTTGCCAACACAGTCTTTCACAGAGCGGTGAACCCCTCCCCATCTTTACTTCTGAGAGACTCTGCCTCTCTGGGATGCTCTTTTTATACTCAATCATGTTACTGACCTGTTGCCAATTAACCAAATTAGGTTTTTTTGATTGTTTTTTTAGCACGACACAACTCTTTCAGAATTTTGTTGCCCTTGTCCCAACTTTTCTGAAACATGTTGCCGACATCAAATTCAAAATGAGCATATATTTTTCAAAAAACAATAACATTTCTCAGTTTCAACGTGTGATATGTTGTCTTTGTACTATTTTCAGTGAAATATAGGGTTTCCATGATTTGCCAATCTTTACATTCTGTTTTTATTTATGTTTTACACAATGTCCCAACTTTTTTGGACTTGAGGTTGTAAATGCTTAAATGATAAAATAAGAAAACAAATCCACATCACCCTGAAATAAAATGCCAGATTATCATGTTATATTTCACATTTTAATATGCTTGCATTTTGATTAGCTCATTTATTTATTTATTTATTTATTTATTTACTTCATATGCATTTCTAGCAAATCTTTGTTCAGCAACGATTTTTTACATCAAGCTTTGTCACTTTCACCCTTCATATGTTTTGGTTTAGAAAGCGTTTTTCATCTGGAAAATCATAAAAGTAAAGTAAGTTCACTTACAAGAGTGATCAATTGTGCATCATCGAGCTTTTGTTCAATTTTAATGGCCACCTGCAAAACAGAAACAGATCATGAGCTACATTGCTATTATCTAACCTTAGTACAGTTTTCACGTGTAGCCTGATGACAAGCAATCCAACTTCTGCCTGTACAAACTATACAAAATACATTATAGGGCTTGATATAATACCCAGAAAATATTACCCAGAAAATGTATTGCCTTTTTGTGGATGGTATCTGCTTTAATTGTTTCTTCATTTCTACAAGACGATAACCATACACAGCTACAGTGGTGCTTGAAAGTTTGTGAACCCTTTAGAATTTTCTGCATAAATATGACCTAAAACATCATCAGATTTTCACACAAGTCCTAAAAGGAGATAAAGAGAATCCAGTTAAACAAATGAGACAAAAATATTATACTTGGTCATTTATTTATTGAGGAAAATGATCCAATATTACATATCTGTGAGTGGAAAAAGTATGTGAACCTTTGCTTTCAGTATCTGGTGTGAGCCCCTTGTGCAGCAATAACTGCAACTAAACGTTTGCGGTAACTGTTGATCAGTCCTGCACACCGGCTTGGAGGAATTTTAGCCCATTCCTCCGTACAGAACAGCTTCAACTCTGGGATGTTGGTGGGTTTCCTCACATGAACTGCTCGCTTCAGGTCCTTCCACAACATTTCGATTGGATTAAGGTCAGGACTTTGACTTGGCCATTCCAAAACATTAACTTTATTCTTCTTTAACCATTCTTTGGTAGAACGACTTGTGTGGTTAGGGTCGTTGTCTTGCTGCATGACCCACCTTCTCTTGAGATTCAGTTCATGGACAGATGTCCTGACATTTTCCTTTAGAATTCGCTGGTATAATTCAGGATTCATTGTTCCATCAATGATGACAAGCCGTCCTGGCCCAGATGCAGCAAAACAGGCCCAAACCATGATACTAACACCACCATGTTTCACAGATGGGATAAGGTTCTTATGCTGGAATGCAATGTTTTCCTTTCTCCAAACATAACGCTTCTCATTTAAACCAAAAAGTTATATTTTGGTCTCATTCATCCATAAAACATTTTTCCAATATCCTTCTGGCTTGTCCACATGATCTTTAGCAAACTGCAGACGAGCAGCAACGTTCTTTTTGGAGAGCAGTGGCTTTCTCCTTGCAACCCTGCCATGCGCACCATTGTTGTTCAGTGTTCTCCTGATGGTGGACTCATGAACATGAACATTAACCAATGTGAGAGAGGCCTTCAGTTGCTTAGAAGTTACCCTGGGGTCCTTTGTGACCTCGCCGACTATTCCACGCCTTGCTCTTGGAGTGATCTTTGTTGGTTGACCACTCCTGGGGAGGGTAACAATGGTCTTGAATTTTCTCCATTTGTACACAATCTGTCTGACTGTGGATTGGAGGAGTCCAAACTCTTTAGAGATGGTTTTGTAGCCTTTTCCAGCCTGATGAGCATCAACAATGCTTTTTCTGAGGTCCTCAGAAATCTCCTTTGTTCGTGCCATGATACACTTCCACAAACATGTGTTGTGAAGATCAGACTTTGATAGATCCCTGTTCTTTAAATAAAATAGGGTGCTCACTCACACCTGATTGTCATCCCATTTATTGGAAACACCTGACTCTAATAAATTCCTCAATAAATAAATGACCAAGTATAATATTTTTGTCTCATTTGTTTAACTGGATTCTCTTTATCTACTTTTAGGACTTGTGTGAAAATCTGATGATGTTTTAGGTCATATTTATGCAGAAATATAGAAAATTCTAAAGGGTTCGCAAACTTTCAAGCACCACTGTCTATATAGTCAAAAAATGTCATCTTTATGATAAAAACAGGCAAAGTTTGATACATGATTGTATCATTGGTATCTCACTAATATTTAATGGTGTAAGGATGTTGTATTGTGTTCAATAGAGGTAATATTCACCTTTCTCCCATCTAATTTCCGAACACCTGCAAAGATGTCACCAAAGGCCCCTTTTCCCAAAGGTCCTCCCATCGTGTAGTATACAGGCAACTTTGCTGATTTAAAAAAATATATATTTTTTCAGACAGTGTAAATCACATGTTCTCATTTTTATCAGAGATCCACAGCTGTGATATCTCCACAGGTAACAGCTATTATACTGTAAGTACAAAATGTTAGGAATATAAAAGGTATGACTTTGGACAGACTGAGTCGAAAAGGGTTGATTCTTTTAATAGTTTGTGTTCCCTTCTCTTCTGTCTCTGTTCTCCTCCTTTTTCCTGGCCTCTCCTCAGTTCGAGGCTCAAGTTCTTCCTGAGAAACATCCATACTTTTTCTTTCCAGAGGCTTCTCCTTGCTTTTTCTCAAACAGCACGACGCCGCTACACAGGTATTAGGGAAGAGTGGGTCTGCTGAAGAAAAATATTTGAGAAATGATTGGGGCTAGCTGATGATAATATCGAAGAAGCCTTTATTAATAATAATAATAATAATAATAATAATAATAATAATAATCCATCCATTATCTGTAGCCGCTTATCCTGTTCTACAGGGTCGCAGGCAAGCTGGAGCCTATCCCAGCTGACTACGGGCGAGAGGCAGGGTACACCCTGGACAAGTCACCAAGTTATCACAGGGCTGACACATAGACACAGACAACCATTCACACCTACGGTCAATTTAGAGCCACTAATTAGCCTAACCTGCATGTCTTTGGACTGTGGAGGAAACCAGAGCACCCGGAGGAAACCCACAGGAAGAACATGCAAACTCCGCACAGAAAGGCCCTGTCGGCCGCTGGGCTCGAACCCAGAATCTTCTTGCTGTGAAGCAACAGTGCTAACCACTACACCACCGTGCCGCCTAATAACAATAATTATTATTATCCACCCATTATCTGTAGCCGCTTATCCTGTTCTACAGGGTCGCAGGCAAGCTGGAGCCTATCCCAGCTGACTACGGGCGAGAGGCAGGGTACACCCTGGACAAGTCACCAAGTTATCACAGGGCTGACACATAGACACAGACAACCATTCACACCTACGGTCAATTTAGAGCCACTAATTAGCCTAACCTGCATGTCTTTGGACTGTGGAGGAAACCAGAGCACCCGGAGGAAACCCACAGGAAGAACATGCAAACTCCGCACAGAAAGGCCCTGTCGGCCGCTGGGCTCGAACCCAGAATCTTCTTGCTGTGAAGCAACAGTGCTAACCACTACACCACCGTGCCGCCTAATAACAATAATTATTATTATCCACCCATTATCTGTAGCCGCTTATCCTGTTCTACAGGGTCGCAGGCAAGCTGGAGCCTATCCCAGCTGACTACGGGCGAGAGGCGGGGTACACCCTGGACAAGTCACCAAGTTATCACAGGGCTGACACATAGACACAGACAACCATTCACACCTACGGTCAATTTAGAGTCACCAATTAGCCTAACCTGCATGTCTTTGGACTATGGGGGAAACCGGAGCACCCGGAGGAAACCCACATAGAGAACAAGCAAACAGAAAGGCCCTCGTCGGCCACTGGGTTCAAACCCAGGACCTTCTTGCTGTGAAGCGACAGGACTAACCACTACACCACCATGTCGCATAATAATAATAATAATAATAATAATAATAATAATGATTGATTGAAAAGTGTGTAAACTTACTGTTTGCTGGATGATTGCAATCCATCATGCTTCATTTGTAGCAGAAGTCAAAACCCCAAAGAAACTTCAAACGTTATATACTGTTTATAATTCCTTGAGTCAGTATTGACCACTGAGGTGCCCAGATATGAGGTCATAATAGACATATAACAGACCACCCATTCTGTTGCTATAGATACCTGTGTGGTGTTTAAAAAAGTGTGTGTGTGTGTGTGTGTGTGTGTGTGTGTTTGAGATAGATAGATAGATAGATAGATAGATAGATAGATAGATAGATAGATAGATAGAATAAACTGAAAATCATAAAAAAAAATCAAACGAATAAAATATAACTCTTCTGTTACATCTGGAACCTTTCCTAGGTCCTTTAACTTAAGAGTGTTATTATTATTATTATTATTATTATTATTATTGATGAACAGTGGTTTCAGGCTATTGGTTATTTTGGAGTGATTGAAAGGCGAGCCAACCAATCACAGTGAAGCTGCGCATGAAGCTCAGAACTTGTGCTATTTATGAAAATTTTTGTTTATGTGTTCGCTTTTTGTAAAAGGGACTGAAATTTTGAGAGAGAGAGAGAGAGAGAGAGAGAGAGAGAGAATAAGTCTTTTCCACTCCTGAAATAAAATAAATACTCCTCTGTCTGCTGTTAAACACAGTAATAGAGTTAAGAATATTGATCAGAACACTCGCTCGCCCTCTACTGGTCAACCTGTAGAACAGGTGAAATTTATTCAGACAGGAATACAGGCTCAATACAAGTTTATTGGATGTACATTTACTACATTTCTACTACAAAAATACATCACACAACCTTAACTTCACTTAATACATAATAATGAGTTAATTGATACGACCTATATTATTGTGTTAAGATGTTTTTCTGTATCACTTTCCTGCTTTCCCCCCGCCGTTTGTTTTTCTGTTCTTCTGGTGCAGGAGAGGTGAGCAGGAGCAGAACCAGTAGAGATAAGGTTGTTGGCCTTTTGGGAAGTTCACATGAGAGAAGTCAAGTTAAAGCATGCTCAGTGTTATGGATGCTTTGGGATTTTTTTTTTTTTTGGGTGAGGTGGGTGGTGTAGTGGTTAGCACTGTTGCCTCACAGCAAGGAGGGCCTGGGTTCAAACCCAGCGGCCGACGAGGGCCTTTCTGTATGGAGTTTGCATGTTCTCCGGGTGCTCTGTTTCCCCCAAAGACATGTAGGTTAGGCTAATTGGTGGCTCTAAATTGATGGTGAATGGTTGTCTGTGTCTATGTATCAGCCCTGTGATGACCTGGTGACTTGTCCAGGGTGTACCCTGCATCTCTCCCATAGTCAGCTGGGATAGGCTCCAGCTTGCCTGTGACCCTGTAGGACAGGATAAGTAGCTATGGATGGATGGATGTTTTTCTGTAAACTGTGGGTGGTAAAAGAGAGCAACTGTGGAGTTTGCTTGCTTTTCAAGCAAGTCCAGTTGCTCTCTTTTACCACCCACAGTTTACTATGACCTGGATGACTGAGAATCTTCACAGACATGTTTTTCTGTATCACTTTCCTGCTTTTTTTCCCCCCTGTTTGTTTTTCTGTTCTTCTGGTGCAGGAGAGGTGAGCAATAGCAGAACCAGTAGAGATAAGATTGTTGGCCTTTTGGGATGTTCACATAAGAGAAGTCAAGTTCAGGCATTCTCAGTGTTATGGATGCTTTAGGATTTTTTAATTTTGGTGGGGTGGGCGGCACGGTGGTGTAGTGGTTAGCACTGTCGCTTCACAGCAAGAAGGTCCTAGGTTCGAGCCCAGCAGCCAGCGAGGGCCTTTCCGTGCGGAGTTTGCATGTTGTCCGTGTGGGTTTCCTCCGGGTGCTCTGGTTTCCCCCACAGTCCAAAGACATGCAGGTTAGGCTAATTGGTGACTCTAAATTGACCGTAGGTGTGAATGGTTGTCTGTGTCCATGTGTCAGCCCTGTGATGTCCTGGCGACTTGTCCAGGGTGTACCCCACCTTTCGCCCGTAGTCAGCTGGGATAGGCTCCAGCTTGCCTGCGACCCTGTAGGACAGGATAAGCGGCCCACAGAAAGGCCCTCGTCGGCCACTGGGCTCGAACCCAGGACCTTGTTGCTGTGAGGCGACAGTGCTAACCACTACACCACCGTGCCACCCACCCACAACATGCAAACTCCACAGTCGGCTGCAAGATTCAAACCTAGAACCTTCTTGCTGTGAGGTGACAGTGTTACCCAGTGACCCACTGTGCTCCCCAGGACTGACTTTATGAACTGAAATAGAATGTTCCTTTCACGTTATGAAATGGTTCACAAATAAAATGTAAACCAAATGCTAACGTTAAGGAAATCTTTCATTTTTTCACGGTAAGCTAAAAATATAATTTTGTAGAAAACCAATTGTTAAATTTACAAATACAAATTAACAAAAATTTGGGGTGTTTTTTTCCCCCTGATGACAGAAACTTTTACTTTTTTAATGCGCCATGCTTAAATTTTGAAGACTTTTAAACAAACCGGAAGAACGTCCCTTGACACCGGATGTAAAAACTTTGACTCCGCCCCCGTGAGCGGATAAACTCTGGTAGGAATGTATGTATCCTTAGACAATGAATTAATAAAGATAAAACACGTTTCATGTCAATCTGTGGAACGTGTAACGAAGACTTTCAGTCAAGAAAAAAAACATTAGAAATGATTCTGAGGACTTTATCGCTAAAATTTTGAAGATTTTTAAACAAACCGGATGAACGGCCCTTGACACCGGATGTAAAAACTTTGACTCCGCCCCCGTGAGCGGATAAACGCTTGTAGGAATGTGTGTATCCTTAGACAATGAATTAATAAAGATAAAACATGTTTCATGTCAACCTGTGGAACGTGTAACGAAGACTTTCAGTCAAGAAAAAACAGAAATGACTCTGAAGACTTTATCACTAAAATTTTGAAGATTTTTAAACAAACGTCCCTTGACACCGGATGTAAAAACTTTGAGGCTCCGCCCCCGTGAGTGGATAAACTCCTGCATGAATGTGTGTATCCTCAGACAATGAATTAATAGTGAATTTGTAAATATAAACACGTTTCATGTCAATCTGTGGAACATGTAACGAAGACTTTCAGTCAAGAAAAACAATTAGAAATGATTCTGAGGACTTTATCACTAGTGTTTGTCAGAACACGTGACTTCAACCGGCTCATGCGACACGAGAGCACTTTAAACTGGTGTTTTGATAATGGGGGACTCATCCTCAAGTCTTCATCCACGGATATTTTCCAGAACCTGGCTTTAGAGGACTGGATCCATGATCATGTCGACCTGCAGAGCCGGAGAATCTTGTTTTTATGGAGAAATGGCCCGGCTGTGGTGATCGGGCGGCACCAGAACCCGTGGCAGGAGTGTAACCTGGAGCTGCTGAGGCGGACCGGAATCCCGGTGGCGAGACGGCGGAGCGGCGGAGGAACCGTGTACCACGATCTGGGCAACATAAATATGACGTTCTTCACTTCGAAGAAGAAATATGACCGCCTGACTAACCTCGGGGTCGTCACCGGGGCACTGAAGGCGCTCAGACCGAATTTGGATGTCTGTGCGACAGAGAGATTTGATATCATCCTGAACGGATGTTATAAGATCTCGGGGACTGCAGCCAAGCTGGGCAGGACGGCTGCTTATCATCACTGCACCCTGCTGTGTTCTGCAGATCGCTCTGTCCTCTCATCAGTCCTGAAAAGTTCCTGCACTGGCCTGAAAAGCAACGCCACCCCCAGTGTGCCTTCCCTTGTTACAAATCTCTCAGACCACGACCCCACTCTGAACCCCGAGTCCCTCATGGACGCCATTGCGTCTCGTTATAATAAAGAGTTTGACCTTGACTGTCCTGTCCTCACGGTGGACCCAGGATCCGAAGTGCTAATGCCTGGAATACACAAGATGACCTCTGATCTGAAAAACTGGGACTGGGTTTATGGCAAGACTCCAAAATTCAGCGTTTGCACATCCTTTATGGTGGAGAACATCATCAGCATTGGACTGGAGATGGACATTAAGAATGGGGTTGTAGAGACGTGTGTTATGGATGTACCCCATGATTGGCTGCCTGCAGACTTTGTGAAAGAGTTCTGCTCCAGTTTGACAGGCGTCCGGTTCTGTCCGAATGAGTTCGCTGTGGCTGTAGGTGCTTTCCTGAGAACTGCCTCATCCTCTCCGCAGCATGCCCAAAAAACACTAAGGCTTTGTGAAAACCTTGTATCAATAATGTAAATAAAGGATTTAAGTTGTCTGTGAAGGTCCGTGTCCAAGCACCTGATGCGTTCGTGCATTCTCACTTATTTGTCTTGTGAGCCAAACAGCATGAAGTGACTTTCACAGCTTCAAACTTCAAACCAACACCGTCCGCTTGTAATTCAAATATCCAAGACAGATGTTCATAATCAAGCCATAGGTACATTAATTAATTAATAGGCTACATAAACAAATACAATACACACGTGATCCTGTATAATCCAATAGTCTTGTTGAATTGAGTACAAAAGTTTGCACCCCCCCTTCATGTCCAGGTGGAATATCGACCTCTCTTCTATAATTTATCCACAAAACATTTATTTAACATTGAAAACCTACAATTACAATAATTGTGTTTTCGGTATCAGTAATTAGAGCGCTCACAATTTTGACATGCTTGAGTTGATTTATTTAAATGTACTTCATTAAATTGGGAAGTCAGTGGGATCAGGAAACGGCTATTATTAGATCTAAGCCGAAGGATATAAAAACGGGTCACATTTCAGATGTATCTTTATCAACAGTGGAAACCATCATTCATAAATAGGAATAAATACAACAAAACGTGGAAGAGAGGTTCATTAAAATCCTTGCGGACACGTGGGATAAAATATCGTCTGATAAGCTGGCAAATTAACTAAAGATAATGTTTTATTCTTATTTCAGATTTATTTAATGCGTTTATTTAATTTAACATTTATTTAATAATTTTATTTTCGTCTATGTATAAATTATTACTTAATTTTTTTATTTTAATTATTTAGTTATGTATTTATTTAATTAACAAATTCAATTAGTTATTTATCTTTAGATAGGGGGCGGTACGGTGGTGTAGTGGTTAGCGCTGTCACCTCACAGCAAGAAGGTCCAGGTTCGAGCCCCGTGGCCGGCGAGGGCCTTTCTGTGCGGAGTTTGCATGTTCTCCCCGTGTCCGCGTGGGTTTCCTCCGGGTGCTCCGGTTTCCCCCACAGTCCAAAGACATGCAGGTTAGGTTAACTGGTGACTCTAAATTGAGCGTAGGTGTGAATGTGAGTGTGAATGGTTGTCTGTGTCTATGTGTCAGCCCTGTGATGACCTGGCGACTTGTCCAGGGTGTACCCCGCCTTTCACCCGTAGTCAGCTGGGATAGGCTCCAGCTTGCCTGCGACCCTGTAGAACAGGATAAAGCGGCTAGAGATAATGAGATGAGATGAGATGACGTATCGTCAAATGTCTAACGCATCCCACTACCTGTATCTGGCAAAATGTGTCTGTTTCGGTGTGTCATGAAACAGCGACATCTGTTGGATTACAGAAATAACAACAGGCGAATTAAAGTCCAACAAAACCCCAAAATTAAAGTGCATATCACGGGTAAATTCAGGAGCAAGATCAATGTAATTCTCCTATTTTATATTAAACTTTGGTCAAATATCTGTCACATTCTGCATTCTCTGCAATTTTTTTTACCTTGCGCAATACCAGAAAAATTCAATTGAAATCAAGCCATTTGAGGCAAATTGGTCCGCCTCTGAAAAAACTTGGCATTTGGATTTCCCGGGAAACATTGATTTTCGTGACGTCACGTGCGGGACGCCTCCCTCTGAATCCTACGTCAGCGCTGGTTTGTTTATGAGAAAACGACCTGGTGATTTTCTGCACATTTCTTCAACGTTATCGCGTAATTATTAAAATGGTTAACAGATGTATCGTAGGAGGGTGTAGCAACACCAATCTTGATGGGATTAGTACTCATCGTTTTCCAAAAGACTGGCCAATGAGAGAGAAATGGGAGCGCTTGGTCTACACAGGCTGTGCACTGAAACCATGCAAAGCTCGCGCAGCCTGCTGGTGCTTCCGCAGGTGACGTCACGAATCTGGCTCCAGACTCCCTTGGGATTTTTCCAGACGCGTTTTGTTATTTTATTTTTTTCTGCTGTAGACAGATGGCCTTGTGCAAAATTACCCTTCTGGATGAGTGTGTAAAGGGACATACTTTCATATAAAAAAAAACGAAATTGGTCCAGAATATGCACTTTAAATTCTGCTTGCTGATGAGGGCAAGTGCCCTGATGTTCCATCTGCACATTTAAATTAAAAATAAAACTTAATAGCAACAATTTATCCATTTTGAAAGTTATGATATTGCTAAAAGTAGGCTTACCTGGCTGCAACCATTATTATCTCTAGCCGCTTTATCCTGTTCTACAGGGTCGCAGGCAAGCTGGAGCCTATCCCAGCTGACTACGGGCGAAAGGCGGGGTACACCCTGGACAAGTCGCCAGGTCATCACAGGGCTGACACATAGACACAGACAACCATTCACACTCACATTCACACCTACGGTCAATTTAGAGTCACCAGTTAACCTAACCTGCATGTCTTTGGACTGTGGGGGAAACCGGAGCACCCGGAGGAAACCCACGCGGACACGGGAAGAACATGCAAACTCCGCACAGAAAGGCCCTCGCCGGCCACGGGGCTCGAACCCGGACCTTCTTGCTGTGAGGCGACAGCGCTAACCACTACACCACCGTGCCGCCCTGGCTGCAACCATTTGCACTGAAATTGGATATCCGCCAGCGGCGTTACTGGTTCACTCGTTGTCATCGCTGCCAAACCCAATCCAGACGAAACGTGTTTGGTTGACTTGGCAGTTATTTTACACTTTACTGTACTGCTGGAACTATGGTTAACCCTAATGGTCATTGTGATATGTGTTTATTTCTGCAATATAAAAAAAAATACAGGCCATTCTGTGACTGGGAAGTTATTTAATTTGAGGTGATTCCCTCGCAAATAATGTGCATGAAATCACTCGGTTCACACAGTCAAGCAGACAGGAAGTCCATCCTTGCATCCAAAATCGCTCACTCATTCACTACTCCCTATATAGGGAATTACTGTATAGAGGACTATATCGTGAGCTCATTGGCAAATGAAAAAAACCCTTTCGGTCACTACTCCATCACACTGTTATTTACGTCATTACTGTCGCACAATTAAAACGTGCCAGATCAGTCGGCTGGTGGGTTTTCAAAATAATAAATACATGCGTGTATTTTTGTGATAAATCCATATTATACTGAGCGTATAATTTCCCACATTAATCAATACAAAGTAGCTGCATCTTTCAGTTCTTTTAAATCAAGGCTGAATACTTTCTTCTTTGCCGCTGCCTTTTATTAAATCAAATTTGAGACTTTTAATTTGATTCCTTTCAGCGTGACCGCAATGCATGATGGGATATATTGCTTTGGTTAGTGACCATCGTTGTAGACTACTTTTCGTGATGCATTGTGGGATACTTTGAGTGCACTATATAGGGTGTAAATAATCCTCACTAAGGTTTCGGACAGCACCACAAAATGGCGTCCTCACTATACAGTACCGTATATAGTGAGTAGGGAGCGATTTTGGACACAGGGCGTGTGCGCATCCGCAGACTTACCTTCTTCTTTTGGGTTTTACAGCAGCTGGCATCCAGTGTTGCATTACTGCCATCTACAGATTTACCTTAAAAAAAGGTAAACCTGGTTTACCTTATTTTTTATCTAGCCTTTTTATTGCACTTGTCTGTTGGAATGCTTTTTGTATTTTATGTATTTTATTCTTGCTGCTTGACCATGTCCCGCTTTTAGTTCATTTTATTATTTAATTTTAATCTTTTAGTTTGACACTGTACAGCACTTTGGCCAGTTCTCGCTGTTTTTAAATGTGCTATATAAATTAAACTTACTTCCTTACTTACCTTGACCGTGCACTGACAGTTCCATCATTCTGTCGCTAAACGAACAGCTGATCACACCGAGGTGCTCGCTGACCGCCGATATTTATTAGTTTGGTCCTGTGTTTCCTTTCCTTCTCAACATAACGTCTTTTCTCCTCGCTTTCCGTTACTGTAGTCAGTCTTTTTTTTTTTTTAACTCAAATTTTATTAATTTTTGGCAAAAAAAAAACAAAGACAAAACAACACAACATTACAGAACATATTACAGGGTGCTGTAGTCAGTCTTTCATGTTTTATTCACACACTCACATCCTCCATTTTTTCTCTCCTGTTTCAAAATTGTATCCCACAATGCCTTGTGCAAACGGGGAAAGCCCACCACGTGATGCATGATGTAGTATCTTGAATTGGGTCATGGTGAAGCAGGAAAAAATTGCGGAGAATTTAGGGCCATGTGGCACTAAATTCATTAATTGTTCTATTTAATAAAACCTAAAAAAAATTGGAAGTCTGTGATTTGAATTCAGTAGCTTTCGGTCCACTAAACAAAAATAATTGGGTGTCAGGGAAAAAAATGTTATGACCTGCACTTGAAAAATCTGAAAGGGAGTCTACCTTTAAATCTTACTCGGCTTGATAATGCATACACGGTACTGACACAGATACTCGTAAACGATCCTGTTGCCATAGCAACGTGATTCTTGCCAAAATGATTGTGTTTCTCAGTGAATAAAAACAAACAAAAGCATGTTACATAAAAATATAAGGAACATTTTTAATTTTTTGAAAAACAAAACAAAGACACTGAGAGTGGCCGGCGACTGAGTGTATAGGCAGCAAAAGGCTCCCAAAGGCTGGGTGAGTGTGTGTGTGTGTGTGTGTGTTCACTGCTTCAATGATCGGGCTCATTTTTACACCCAAATGCTTGACACTCGGGTATCTTTAGGATTGCTTACAAGAATCTAGAAAGTGTGTCCACTCCATACGGTATGTAGCGTGTAAGTGACATCACAGTCTCAGTGGTTAGCAGTGTCGCCTCACAGCAAGAAGATTTCGGGTTCGGACCTCACGGCTGACAAGGGGCCTTTGTGTCTGGAGTCTGCATGTTCTCCCCGTGTCTGTGTGGGTTTCATCTGGGTGCTCCGGTTTCCTCCCACAGTCCAAAGGCATGCGGTTAGGCTAAACAGCTACTCTAAATTGATCAAGGTTGGAGAGGGATGGGCTCTGCCAAGTTTAATGCCCTAGACACACCAGTGATGGACTAAAAGGTCATCAGTGAAGAAGAGAGTAAGATGGCAGTGCCCAGGAATATTGGTTTTCTTTTAAAATAAAGTCTGTACACAGTATACCGGTACAAATATGAACAAGTGAACACAAACATGTCTTGTATGGATATGATCTGTCAGTATGAAGGAGTTTGCTTTACGGTTTTGTTAATCTTTAACACAGTTTTATGTTCTTTTTTTTGTATTTTATTTATACAAGAACACAACAGTACAATACAATACAACCTCTCATAGAGGAAAAAACATAAGCATATTTCACAGATGGGGCGGCATGGTGGTGTAGTGGTTAGCGCTGTCGCCTCACAGCAAGAAGGTCCGGGTTCGAGCCCCGTGGCCGGCGAGGGCCTTTCTGTGTGGAGTTTGCATGTTCTCCCCGTGTCCGCGTGGGTTTCCTCCGGGTGCTCCGGTTTCCCCCACAATCCAAAGACATGCAGGTTAGGTTAACTGGTGACTCTAAATTGACCGTAGGTGTGAATGTGAGTGTGAATGGTTGTTTGTGTCTATGTGTCAGCCCTGTGATGACCTGGCGACTTGTCCAGGGTGTACCCCGCCTCTCACCCATAGTCAGCTGGGATAGGCTCCAGCTTGCCTGCGACCCTGTAGAACAGGATAAAGCAGCTAGAGATAATGAGATGAGATGAGACTTAGAAATCTGATGAGAAATACTTCCAGCCACCTTCCAGTCTTTTAAACTAAGTAATACAGAATAGTACAATTTGAATTCGTTCATAAAACAGGAAAATGAGGGTTTGTTTCCTCTCCATTTGCTACAATGGATGTGATATTTGGCTAAAAGTAAGACTATATCAACAATATTGGAGTTAGATGGGCTTAAATTATCCATATAAAATAAAATGTGAGTGATACTTAATGAAGGAATATTACGTTTAAGAGAGAACCAGTTTCTGATATTCAACCAAAAAAGTTGAGTCCAATGGCATGAAAAGAATAAATGCTCCAGGGTTTCGTCATCAGAATTACAAAAGGTGCACAAATCAACGACAAATTTAAATCTTCTCTTAAGAAAATGGGCTACTGGATATATATTATTGATTATTTTAAAGTGAGTCTCTTTGACTTTAGGTGGAATCGGCCACTTTATGAATTTTGAATGAGCGTTTGTCATAATGGATTGATTGTCTATATTAGGCACGTTCTTGAAAAAAGCTCTGCTATCTTCTTCTTCTTTTGGCTGCTCCCGATTAGGGGTCGCCACAGCGGATCTTTCGTCTCCATTGCTCCGTCTTCCGCATCCTTCTCTACCACTTTCATGTCCTCTCTCACCACATCCATGTATCTCCTCTTTGGCCTTCCTTGTTTTCGTGTGCCTGGCAGCTCCATCCTCAACATTCTCCTTCCAACATGCTCTGCATCTCTTCTCAGGATGTGCCCATACCATCTCAGTCTCATCTCTCTTAGCTTAATTCCCAAGCTCTCCACATGTGCTGTCCCTCTGATGTGCTCGTTCCTTATCCTGTCCAACCTCCCATCGCAAACCTTAACATCCTCAACTCCGCCACCTCCAACTTTGCCTCCTGTCTCTTCGTTAAGGGTACGGTCTCCAATCCATACGTCACAGCTGATGTATGGATTGGAAACATGCAGATTGAAAAGAAAAAAGCTCTGCTATAATCAAGGTAAATCTTTTGTTTCATAGCATCATAGTTTGTTGTTGCACTTACCATCTATTAAATTGTAGTCATTCACTTTTAAAGCTGGTAATGATGTAGTCGCTTCAGAGTATAAAAGGGTATTTCTGATTAACTGAACCAGAGATAAAGGGATCACTCTGCAAACCTTACTGAAATCCCTATAGGAACACCACATATCATACTGTATTTCTCAACAAAAGCTGAGAAACATAAAAACTACCATTACAGTCGAATAAATCTTCACAAACATAACACCTTTTTAATACCAATCCTTTCTAAATATTGATTTGTTACCAATTGTGATTACTCTGTTATTCCAGAGAGTAGACCCATGAGGAGAGAAATTATGGTTGAATATCAATTTTCAGAAAAGAAGGATTTGTCTGTGAAAGATTGATAATTTAACTGGAATCTTATTTCTCAAAATCACATTTCAAAAGGAATTCAAGCCCTCCTAGCTGCTTAAAGATGGAACCCGGAACATGAAACCACATGGAATGTGGTTCCATGAAAAAGACTTTCAACCATTTGATCTTAAATGTACCAACCATTGATTCAAAATCCAAAGCATTAATGCCACCACTTTCAAAATTTTTAACTAATTGGGACCTTTTAATATAATGAGTTTTATTTTTCCATAAGAACTGAAAAATGATCGAGCTAGCTTTCTTTATATTTTTGGGAGATATTAGCAAAACAGAATAAAAATACATGCGCATCAGTGAGAATGGGGATGAGAGCGTAGTGAAGATGCAAGGAGTAGACGTAAAGAAAGTTGGTGAATTCAAGTACCGGGGTCAACTGTGCAGGAAAATGGGGGCTGCGATAGTGAGGTGAGAAAGAGAGTGCAGGCAGGGTGGAGCAATTGGAGAAGGATTTGTGATAGGAAATTCCCAGCAAAAGTGAAAGGTAAGATGTACGGTATAAGACAGTAGTGAGACCAGCTGTGATGTATGGATTGGAGACCGTACCCTTAACGAAGAGACAGGAGGCAAAGTTGGAGGTGGCGGAGTTGATGTTAAGGTTTGCGATGGGAGTGAAGAGGTTGGACAGGATAAGGAACGAGCACATCAGAGGGACAGCAGATAAGATAAGATAAGATAAGATAAGATAACCTTTTATTATCCCACAAGGAGAAATTTACATTGTTACAACAGCAAAATATATAAAGAGAAAAGATAAGACAGTGAAGGAGTAGTGCAAAAGTACTAAGTATAGAAAAAGTATATACACTACCGTTCAAAAGTTTGGGGTCACCCAGACAATTTTGTGTTTTCCCTGAAAAGTCACACTTTTATTTACCACCATAAGTTGTAAAATGAATAGAAAATATAGTCAAGACATTTTTCTGGCCATTTTGAGCATTTAATCGACCCCACAAATGTGATGCTCCAGAAACTCAATCTGCTCAAAGGAAGGTCAGTTTTATAGCTTCTCTAAAGAGCTCAACTGTTTTCAGCTGTGCTAACATGATTGTACAAGGGTTTTCTAATCATCCATTAGCCTTCTGAGTAGACCCCGAAGCCGTTTGTTTTCAGGATAATGGCTGGCTGATGAAATTATTGGCTGGCTAGCTGACTCAGCCAAAACCTTAATGGCTGCTGCAGCCACCAAAATGTTTATGGCTACAAATGGCTGATACTGGACGTCACTGTGTGGCATATATCCGGGCGAACGGATCAAACAAATGGGGGGAATAAATAGCAAATTACCACAGGTCCCCTGGTCTCTTACTTCATTGTAAATATAAATCTAGCAAGATTGTAGTTCAATGCTAATAATAAGCTAATCTGGATTGTTCGAGGAAGGCATCTAGCTATCTACTCTCACTAGCAATGACCAGTGAAGGACTGGCAGCTATCTTACTATGATGAAAGTAGAGTGGTGGAGTGCTTTTTTTTTTATCAATCTCGAAGTATGTGAAACAAACAAACAAACAAAAAAAATACCTTTACACTTTCCCTCAGCAGCGGCAAAGAATGCAGCCATCTCGTCGATATCGGAGTCGATTGATGCTCTGGGTGGGTTCCCGGGTTCCCCAGTGTATCGTGGTAACGGTGTGAGGGGCGGGAAGCCAGACAGGTAGTCACAATGGCAAGCTTGTGGTGGCTCTCTGTGCTGTGATATCAGTTCTAAATCTCTACAGTGTATGCCTATACGTCTCTATTGTGTTACTACTAGTGTGTACAGTTGATCATGTTTGTGTCACTTTTCTTGTAGCTCATGATGTGGATAAACCCATTATTTGATGTACACAATTCTTAGTGGCTCAGCCAAATTTTATTAGATAGCGGCTCAAATTGGCTTACAAAATTATTGACTGGCAGCGGCTCAAATTCTAAATGGCGGTTTTAGCGGCGCCTGGCGGCGGCTTCAGGGTCTACTTCTGAGGCAATGAGCAAACACATTGTACCATTAGAACACTGGAGTGAGAGTTGCTGGAAATGGGCCTCTATACACCTATGGAGATATTGCACCAAAAACCAGACATTTGCAGCTAGAATAGTCATTTAGCACATTAGCAATGTATAGAGTGGATTTCTGATTAGTTTAAAGTGATCTTCATTGAAAAGAACAGTGCTTTTCTTTCAAAAATAAGGACATTTCAAAGTGACCCCAAACTTTTGAACGGTAGTGTATATATAAAAGAAATAAACTACAAATTTAGAGATAAAAAAATGAACAAATTTGCATAAATTAAATGGTTTGCAGATATATAGTTAACATAAGTGTATTACAAAGGTGGTATTGCATGTGTAAGTATTGCACATGTATTATTACCAGTATTACCCAGATAGTATTGCACAAGTAAGTCGGTATATTGCACAAGAGCCATTTTAACCATGTGTAGCTAGCAGTTTGCTGTAAAGTACTGATACTGATAGTCAGTGCACACAGTATATGTTCAGAGGGGTTTCTGTGGATGTAGAAGTGATCTGGACAGTATTGTTCATTATTGTGAGGAGTGACTGGTGCTGTGCTTGGTGAGGTGCCAATTGTACAGTCTCACAGCAGTAGGGAGGAAAGAGCTGCTGTATCTCTCCTTAACACACCGCAGATGGAGGAGCCGGTCACTGAAGGAGCTGCCCAGTGCTGCTACTGTCACCTGCAGTGGATGGGAGGTGTTCGCCATTAAGGATGACAACTTGGCCAACATCCTCCTCTCCCCCACTACGTCCACTGAGTCCAGTGCACAGCCCAGGACAGATCCTGCCTTCCTAAATCAGTTTGTTCAGTTTTTTCCTCTCTGCTGTTGTGATACTGCTTCCCCAACAGACAACTCCATAGAATATGGCTGATGCCACCACAGAGTCATAAAAAGAGTCCACAAGTGGACCCTGTACTCCAAAGGCCCTGAGCCTCCTCAGCAGGTGGAGTCTGCTCTGGCCTTTCTTGTACAGGACGTGTGTGTGATCAGTCCAGTCCAGTTTATTGTTCAGATGAACACCCAGGTACTTGTAGCTCCTAACGATCTCAATATCCTTTCCCTGAATGTTCAACACGGTAGGTGAAGAGAACCTCGTCCTGCGGAAATCCACCACCAGTTCCTTGGTTTTACTTGTATTGATCTGGAGGGAGTTCCATTGGCACCAGTCCACAAAGTTCCTTGTCAGTTCTCTGTACTCGCCATTATTGCCATCTAAGATATAGCCCACAATAGCAGAGTCATCAGAGAATTTCTGTAGATGACAGGTAGTTGTATTGTATCTAAAGTCCGCAGTGTAAAGAGTGAACAGAAATGGGGCCAGGACTGTCCCCTGTGGAGCCCCTGCGCTGCAAAGAATGGTGTCTGACACACAGTCCTTTAGTCTCACATACTGTGGTCTGTTTGTGAGATAGTCCACGAGGTAAGATGATGGTCCACCCCTGCGTTCTCCATCTTACTCCTCAGAAGAGTCGGCTGGATGGTGTTGAAGGCACTGGATAGATCAAAGAACATGATTCTAACAGTGCTTCCTGCCTTTTCAAGATAAGAGAGAGAGCTATGAAGCAGGTAGATGACTGCATCTTCCACCCTGATGCCTGGCTGGTAGGCAAACTGCAGGGGATCCATAGCTAGCCCCACCAGTGTGTGGAGATGTGCCAGAACAAGTCTTTCCAGAGCCTTCATCAGGTAAGAGGTCAGCGCCACTGGTCGATAACTGTTAAACTCAGTGGGGTGTGCAGTTTTTGGTATTGGAACTACATACGACGTCCTCCAAAGGACCGGCACCCTTTCCTGTTCCAGGCTCAAGTTGAAAATGTCCCGCATTATTCCACACAGCTGGTCAGCACAATGCCTCAGGCGCCCAGGGTTGATGCCATCAGGACCTGCAGCCTTTCTCGCCTTCATCTTACTCAGTACCCTCTTGACTTGTCCTCTGTCGATGGACAAAGAAGAGCACAGGTGAGTGCTCGGTGTTATGCATGGAGGTGTGAAGCACTGAGCTGGAGGTATGATGGTTGAGGGGTGCTAAGAGGGTGAGGAGGAGGTCTGTGGGCTGGGTGACAATGACCAGGAAGAGACAGTAGTAGTAACAATGGGCTGATCCTGGGGGGAGGGCCGGTGCCTGATCAAATCTGTTAAATAAGTTGTTCAGGTCGTTTGCCCATTGCAACTCACCTCCAAGCTGCCTATTGGACTCCTTAAGCCCTGAAATGGTTTTAAGGCCCCTCCAGACTCCACTCACATTGCTCTGTGGAGAGCTTGGGAATTAAGCTAAGAGAGATGAGACTGAGATGGTATGGGCACATCCTGAGAAGAGATGCAGAGCATGTTGGAAGGAGAATGTTGAGGATGGAGCTGCCAAGCACACGAAAATGAGGAAGGCCAAAGAGGAGATACATGGATGTGGTGAGAGAGGACATGAAAGTGGTAGAGAAGGATGCGGAAGACAGGGAGCAATGGAGACGAAAGATCCGCTGTGGCGACCCCTAATCAGGAGCAGCCAAAAGAAGAAGAAGATATTTTGGGGAGATATATACATAGAATGACAAGGATAAATAACCTTGGAAATACCCTCAGCTTTAGTCAGCAGGTTTCTTCCAAAAATAGTCAAGGCCCTAGCTAACCAACGGCTAAGACTTTTTTTCATATCTAGTAATCGACTTGAGATATTAACATCATCTCTTCTAATTGCATTTTTAGAAAGCAATATTCCTAAATATTTTACTTCATTTTCAACTCTGATTGATGCAATGTTCTTATGAACGCAAGTATGAATGGGAAGTATCTCGCACTTTTTAATATTTAATTGTAAACCCGAAGCCTTGGAGAATAAGGAAATTGTATTAAGGGCTTTTTCAATCATAAAATTATTTTTTAAAAAGATTGCTGTAAGCCCTGTGATGACCTGGCGACTTGTCCAGGGTGTACCCCGCCTTTCGCCCGTAGTCAGCTGGGATAGGCTCCAGCTTGCCTGCGACCCTGTAGAAGGATAAAGCGGCTAGAGATAATGAGATGAGATGAGATTGCTGTATCATCAGAGAACTGCCTAATTTTAAATTCTCTATCAAAAATTTTAATACCTTGTAAGTCAAGTCAAGTTTATTTGTATAGCGCTTTTAACAATAGACATTGTCGCAAAGCAGCTTGACAGAATCTGAATGACTTTAAACATGAGCTAATTTTATCCCTAATCTATCCCCAATGAGCAAGCCTGTGGCGACGGTGGCAAGGAAAAACTCCCTCAGACGACATGAGGAAGAAACCTCGAGAGGAACCAGACTCAAAAGGGAACCCATCCTCATTTGGGCAACAACAGACAACATGACTATAACATGAACAGTTTTAACATGAAGTCAGCTTCGTTGATGGAAACTTGAGTGCAAAACTGTTCATGACAACCGCAGTCCTAAAGTTATCAAGTCAACTGTAGTCCTCAGCCATAAAAGCATTACTGTAAGTGTCCAGAGCGTTCTCCAAGTGTGACTTTCAACTGTCCATATGGGGCCGTCCTCCACAGGAGCGATGCGATGAGACTCCAACCAGACACAGGGCACCAGGATGGATCAGGCAGGTCTGAGGAGCAGAAGAGGTCAACATCTCGATCTCAGGATTGACATGTAACGCAGAGGGACAGAAACCACAGGTTGCCCAATGTCACCTGAATAAGTAGGAACAGTATACATTTTGCGCTGAGTAATTCAGGGTTGTTGTTAATGAGCAAGGCCAGTAATTGAGTAGTTAAAATAAGCAATTTTGGGGAGATGGGGCAGCCTTGCCGAATACCATGCTGGACTTTAAATCTAGAAGTAAGTCCTGGGTTTAAGGAAACTGAGCTATAAATATCACTATACATCATCAAGTATTGGTGGTGTAGTGGTTAGCATGGTCACCTCATAGCAAGAAGGTTCTGGGTTTGAGCCCAGCGGCTGGTGGGGCCTTTCTATGTGGAGTTTGCATGTTGTCTGTGTGAGTTTCCCTCACAGTCCAAAGACATGCCGTTAGGTTAAAGTGCATATCCTGGACCAATTTTGTGGTTTTTTTAATATGAAAGAATGTCCCTTTACACACTCATCCAGAAGGGTAATTTTACACAAGGCCATCTGTCTACAGCAGAAAAAAATAAAATAACAAAACGCGTCTGGAAAAATCCCAGGGGAGTCTGGAGCCAGATTTGTGACGTCACCTGCAGAAGCGCCAGCAGGCTACGCGAGCTTTGCACGGTTTCAGTGCACAGCCTGTGTCGACCAAGTTTAGCAGCTAGCGATTTTGCATTGAAATATGGAATTGTCACCTGAGCTTCTAAACCCGTGGAATCATGTATCAATGCTCATCTATCTATTGTTACATAAATCATATTTTTTCTAATTACTATTATGTATTTATATATTTCTTCATTTAGAAGAGTACTGGCTACTGTAGGAGAAAGATTTCATAAGCTACACACATGGAATCAGCTAAGCAGGGTTGTATATACATTTAATGTGTTTGACAGGTCCCAAGATCTCAAGCCCTGACACGCATATCTCTTGATACATGTGAAGTAAGCGTGTTATCGCCCAGCGCTTTCGTGTTGTTTACTTTTGTGTGTGTCAATAAATAACATTATCCGTATACCACACAAACACAGGAACGCCTAATTTAGAGTATAGTCTCTCTTATGGCCCTTTTCCACTACCCTTTTTCAGCTCACTTCAGCTCACTTCAGCCCGACACGGCTCGCGTTTCGACTATCTAAGAACAGCACGACTCAGCTCGCTTCAGTCCTGCTCAGCCCCCAAAACTCGCACGGTTTTGGAGTGGGGCTGAAGCGAGCCAAACCGAGCTGAGTGAGGCTAGGGGCGTGAGGAGACACTCCCCTGTGCACTGATTGGTGAGGAGGAGTGTCCTCACATGCCCACACACGCCCCGCGAGCACGCTGGGATCTGTAAACACCGTAAACCCGGAAGAAGGAGAATTATGAATTACGAGAATTATGAAGCCTTATGCGCCTCGCCTCATCTATACGCTCTTGCCAGTATCTGTTGGCGTTGTCGGTGACAACAAGCCACAGCACCAAGACCAGCAACACTAACGACTCCATGTCCTCCATGTTTATTGTTTACTATCCGGGTCGTGAGACTACCGCTTAAAAGATCACTGATGTCACTGTTTGCGCCGCCTAACGACATCACCTGACGTCCACCCACTTTCGCTACCTCCACCCAATGTGTCCACCCACTTCCAGCCAGCACGGTTCAGCGCGGTTGTAGTCGAAATGCAACTCCAACAGCCCCACACAGCTCGACTCAGCCCGACTCAGCACGGCACGGCTCAGCCCAACTCAGTCGCATTGTTAGTGGAAAAGCGGCATTATTTCTTACCCTGGCAACAGTCAACTTGTGAATCGTCAATTTTCTTGGTCTTTTTCTCAGCTCTGCTTTGGTCCTCGGCTTTTTCCGGGTGCCTCACACAAAGTGTTCACATTTCTCTTTCATTGTCCGGTCTTTTGGAAAACGATGAGTACTAATCCCATCAAGATTAGTGTTGCTATACCCTCCTACAATACATCTGTTAACCATTTTAATAATTACGTGATAAAGTTGAAGAAATTTGCAGAAAACCACCAGGTCGTTTTCTCATAAACAAACCAGCGCTGACGTAGGATTCAGAGGGAGACATCCTGCATGCGACGTCACGAAAATCAATGTTTCCTGGGAAATCCAAATGCCAAGTTTTTTCAGAGGCGGACCAATTCGCCTCAAATGGCTTGATTTCAACTGAATTTTTCTGGTATTGCGCAAGGTAAAAAAAAAATTGCACAAAATGTGACAGATATTTGACCAGAGTTTAATATAAAATAGGAGAATTACATTGATCTTGCTCCTGAATTTACCCGTGATATGCACTTTAATATGGGATGGCCTTGGGCTGAGGTGCCCTTGAGCGAGGCACCTAACTCCCAATTGCTCCCCGGGTGCTGTTAGCATGGCTGCCCACTGCTCTGGGTATGTGTGTGTGTTCACTGCTTCAGATGGGTTAAATGCAGAGAGAAATTTCACAAGTGTGTGATGTCTGTGAAGATTCTCAGTCATCCAGGTCATAGTAAACTGTGGGTGGTAAAAAGAGCAACTGGACTTGCTTGAAGATTCTTGAAGACGTTTCACTTCTCATCCGAAAGGCTTCTTCAGTTCTGTCTTACTAATAGGGAGTATCAGGTATTTATCCTCTCATGGATGAAAAGCAATCCTAAGGTGTCGTTGAGTCATCCTGTTGGTGTGGGTCACTGGGGGCTGGGTGTGAACGGCCTAGAGGGTCATTGGGGTGATCAATGGGTTGTTGGTTCTCTCTGTCCTCCTGTGAGTCACTGAAAACAGCTGGGTTTTGGTGTGCATTCAGTTGTCTGGGAAGTGTGCCAAGGACTGCATTGTAGGTGGCTGATAAATGCGCCATGGCTCAACACAGGAGAGCCAGTTCCTCAGGCCAGGACTCTGCTGTCTATCTTCATCTTAACAACAAAGGACACTCATTTCAGGATTGCAACGTACGCATTTTAGCCAGAGAGGATCGTTGGTACAGTATGAGCGAGGAGTTAAAGAAGCCATTTTTGTTAACCTGGAACGGCCATCGCTGAACAGAGGTGGTGGTCTAAGACATCACTTATCAGTCACCTACAATGCAGTCCTTGGCACACTTCCCAGACAACTGAATGCACACCAAAACCCAGCTGTTTTCAGTGACTCACAGGAGGACAGAGAGAACCAACAACCCATTGATCATCCCAACGACTCTCTAGGTCATTCACACCCAGCCCCCAGTGACCCACACCAACAGGATGACACCTTAGGATTGCTTTTCATCCATGAGAGGATAAATACCGGATGCTCCCTATTAGTCAGACAGAATTGAAAGAAAGAAAGAAAGAAAGAAAGAAAGAAAGAAAGAAAGAAAGAAAGCACAACTTTATTCATCACACACTTGTGAAATTTCCTCTCTGCATTTAACCCATCTGAAGCAGTGAACACACACATGCACACACGTGAGCAATGAGCACACACACACACACACACACACACACACACACACACACACACACACCCAGAGCAGTGGGCAGCCATGCTAACAGTGCCCAGGGAGCACCTCAGCCCAAGGCCGTCCCATATTAACCTAACCTAGAGATGAAAGTGGAGCAAAGAAAAAAACCCTGAACTTTTGAAAGTCAAACTAAGATATGGGGGGGGGCAACGTCCCCCGAAAATATTTTAATAACATAACACGCAAAACCCTGCATTCTAGTGCATTTTAGTACTTATTTTCACTAAAACAAGTTATAACTTTTAAGCCTTTTTCTTTCACGTACATTAATGATTAACATGTCAAAAATATCAAATTTAATTCCCCTAGTTAATGAGTAATTTTCAGGAGTGCATTTAGAAAACGCGGTGATTTTCCTGCTACACAGTTCATTACTTTGAAAAAAAATCAGACAGTTGAAGGTAAACTCAGCAAAATCCCAAAACAGTCCTGTTAAAAAGTAAAGGTCTGTTAGAGTTTCTAAAGCTTTCAGGTTTCAGTGTTGGGGACATTGAGCCTCGTTTATCAATCTTTGAGTAGAGTTGTGCGTTTGCAGAAGCTAAAGTGAACTAAACATTTCCAATTCAGATTTATGCGAGTTGAAGCCAATTGTTTACATTAGTTCGTATTGTCTGTAAATTTAAACACACCAATGAATACCAAATTTCTCAGGTAAATCAGGGGCGTAGGGTGTGTGTGTGTGTGTGTGTGTGTGTGTGTGTGTGTGTGTCAGTGTCACACACTGACTGGCAGCCTGAGTGCATTATGTAACAAAAAATAAATTACCATTGCTAGTTTTAGGTAGCTTAGAAACCGGCTCTTCCATTATTGCTGTTTCTTCCACATTTTCTTGATGCTGTGTTTTCGAAACGGCACTAAAACTTAGCTTCGAAACCACAAAATGCAACTTCGATGGAAAAAATATATAATAAATTGCTTACCTCTCTTCACGTCGAAAGAAGGAGGAAAGTTTTGCTTGTTTTGACATGGCGAATTATTAACACAAGAGGAAATACTCGTACCGGTAATTCGCAACTAAAAAGACTGCAGCTACACTGGCAGCTTGACCATGCTTTCTAGTGCGATTGTGTTGCTGTTACGGACCCATGGGGCTCCTCCCCACCTGCTGTGATAACCAGACTTCTACAGGTGCTGCGCAAGTCGCTGATTGCCGGGCGCGGAGATCAGCTGTACCTGATGGCCTTCAGGGCTTTTAAAAGAACATCGGAAGAGGCGAAGGAGGGCCGCCGCCTTCTCCTCTCTCTCGCACCTTTTTGACACTTTTTTATTTTCTTCACACAACCCTTCACATTTTGCACACATTTTCACTTATACTCACACATTTTACTTTTAATATTTTGTTATACACTTTATCTTCAATAAATTAAGTAAAACTTTATTCCGCGTTTGGTCTTCCCTTTTCTGGTACGTGGGCTGTTGGGGCAGAGCGTAACAGAATTGGGGGCTCGTCTGGGAGTTGAAACGCTGGTTGGCTAATTAGTGTTTTCTCGCCGATTAGGCTCTGTGTTGTATTCATTGCCTCGGCGTTGGTAATTAAGAGTTTTGCAAGTCAGGTCCTCCAAAGTTGTGGACTGATTTGGAAAGTGCTGTATCTGGTAAGTTAGAGTTACGATACAGTTCATAGAGTTTATTGGGAAGACGTAAGCGGATTAAGTAAGATTTGATTTCAGTTTTGAAATTTTGTTGTGGTGCGGGAGAGGAGGAGAAAATTTTGTTCATCTGTGCCTTGGAGTGTTTCTGAGCCAGGCAGAAGAAGCGGCGGTGCCTAATTGGTTGGTAAGTGTGGGTCTGCGCTGCGTTTACAAGATTGAGTTAAGTGATGACGTGTTTGATAATTAATTTGGGAGTTTCCCAATATCTGCATGGTTTGTTAGTTTAGTTTGTTGTTTTTGTGCTTACCCTGAACGGAGGGCACTGTCATGGATGTCCTGCTTTAACGGCATTTTGTCGGGGGAGTAGGCTCCGCTGATATTGTGTAATAAAGATCTCTGTCCTTGGGGTTTGCACGAGAAGAGGATTACCGTGCCTTGCAAGGCAACTCCATTTGTCTCGTCTTGATGCGCAGCGTAATGGCCGCACTTGCATGAAGAAAAAGTAAATCTGATTTTGTTTTGTTTGGGGTATTTGTAGTTACAAAAAAAAAAACCCTAGTCTGTAAATGTATGGCTATTTTGGATGAATTTTTGGCTGCTCCGTCAGTGGAGGTTTTGAATAAGTTGACCAAAGACCAGTTGCGTCAAGTGTGCCAGTATTATAATTTTGATTTGGGGTTACCCAAAGCGGCGAAGTTGGCCGAGTTACAAGCATCAGTCCAAGCAGAGTTAGTTGTTAGAGATATTCTTCCATCACCATTATCTGTAGCCATGGAAGAGTTAGAGCATGGGGAAAAGTCAACACCTCTGTTAAAGGAGACGACATGCATCCTTTCTTTTGAGCAACAAAAAGAGCTAATTGAAATGCAGCAAAGAGAAAGGGAGGCTGAACGAAAGGAAAGGGAGGCACAGCGCGAAGCCGAACGCAAAGAAAGAGAAGCTCAGCGTGAATATGAACTAGAAAAAGAGATATGAACGTGAGGCGACATTGGAACGGTTAAGACTGGTAGCCGAAGGTAAATTGTCATCTGAGGAGGGTAATGCTTCACGGGGGTCGGGGCGCCCCCCCGACATATCCAATATGGTAAAATTTGCCGCTTTTCCACTACCAACGCGGCTGAGTTGGGCTGAGCCGTGCCGTGCTGAGTTGGGCTGAGTCGAGCTGTTGGAGTTGCATTTCGACTACAACCGCGCTGAACCGTGCTGGCTGGAAGTGGGTGGGCACATTGGGTGGAGTTAGCGAAAGTGGGTGGACGTCACGTGATGTCGTTAGGCGGCGCAAACAGTGACATCAGTGATCTTTTAAGCGGTAGTCTCACGACCCGGATGGTAAACAATAAACATGGAGGACATGGAGTCGTTAGTGTTGCTGGTCTTGGTGCTGTGGCTTGTTGTCACCAACAACGCCAACAGATACTGGCAAGAGCGTATAGATGAGGCGAGGCGCATAAGGCTTCAGAAATTCTCGTAATTCGTAATTCTTCTTCCGGGTTTACGGTGTTTACAGATCCCAGCGTGCTCGCGGGGCGTGTGTGGGCATGTGAGGACACTCCTCCTCACCAATCAGTGCACAGGGGAGTGTCTGCTCACGCCCCTAGCCCCACTCGGCTCGGTTTGGCTCGCTTCAGCCCCACTCCAAAACCGTGTGAGTTTTGGGTGCTGAGTAAGGCTGAAGTGAGCTCAGTTGTGCTGCTCTGAGGTAGTCAAAACGCGAGCCGTGTCGGGCTGAAGTGAGCTGAAAAAGGGTAGTGGAAAAGGGCCAATAGTTTCCCAAATTTAATGAGAAGGACCCAGACATTTTCTTTTTTTTGTTTGAGAATGTGGCTGTTGACCGTGGCTGGTCTGAGTCCGAAAAAACGTTATTGCTTCAAAGTCTACTTGTAGGTAAAGCGCAAGAAGCGTTTGTTGCTTTGTCAGCTACTGACCGAAAACAATATGAGAAAGTGAAAAAAGCCGTGCTTAAAGCGTACGAGTTAGTTCCTGAAGCTTATCGTTTGTGATTTCGCAGCTGGAGAAAAGGAGATCAACAGACTTATACAGAGGTGGCCAGGGAGTTGAACACTTACTTTAATCGGTGGTGCTCTGCAGTGGGTATCACTAATTTTGAACAATTGTCTAACCTGATTGTCTTGGAACAATTTAGGAACATCCTCCCTGAGTGCATCGCTACTTACATTGCTGAGCGCAATTTAAAAACGGCTGCTGAAGCCGCATCCGTGGCCGACGATTTCGCTTTGATACATAAGAATAGTTTCAGAGAACACAATACAGGCAGGAGTTACCGTGAGCAGCGTTTCGGACACTTTAACAGAAGTTCGGGGTCTTCTCCATTTAGCTCGTACACTAAAAATAGAATGGACTCAAATGCCAATCGGTCGTACTCCAATAAGAGCGCAGTGAATTTTCGTAAAGATTCTTTTGTTTCTACATCTGTTGTTCCGAGTAAGGATGGGAATGTGTGCCATTACTGTCTGGATAAGGGGCACTGGAAGAAAGACTGTCCAGTTTTAAAAGGGAAGAGTCTGAAAAATGTGAATGATTCAGTTAAGGGGGTTAACCTGGCTGTATCTGAATCGGGTGTACCTTCTAAAATTGTGTTTCCCCAGCAGGATGGTAAACCTGTTGTCACGGTGAATTCACTCCAGCAATCAGGCCCGAGCCCCTCTGAAACTGGTGAGAGCAGTGGTGAGGTTTTTTCAACTGAAGCAGACGGTAATGGTTACTCTCCCTTCATTACTGATGGTTTGGTTTCTGTAGTGGGTAGCTCTGTCCAGGTGCCAATTAAAATACTCAGGGACACAGGGGGATCTGAATCTTTTATTAGAGTCTGTGTTGCCTTTTTCAACTAAAACTAGTACTGGGAATAATGTTTTGGTACAGGGGATCGGGTTGCACGTTCTTTCTGTTCCTCTGTACAGGATTAATCTGCAGTCTGACCTGGTGCAGGGGGAAGTGAACATCGCTGTCTGCCCTTCTTTACCTGTAGGGGGCATTCATCTCCTCTTAGGGAACAACCTGGCGGGGGAGCATGTTTGGCATGATGTACCACCCCCTGTAATTGTTAATAATACTCCCTCTATCCCAGATGACAATGAGCCTAATGGAAATTTGCCTGATGTCTTCACAGCTTGTGTTGTGACGCGGGCTATGAGCCGCGCATCTGAAGTTCCTCAGCCAGAGTTAAAGCCTGTTGTTTTACCTAACCTACCTTCTCAACTATCTCATAGTGATTTTGTTGCAGCTCAAAAGGAAGATGACACTTTTTAAAGGAGCTGTTCGATGGGGTTCTGCCACCTGAAGAGTTGCGCAGTGCAGCAAGGGGTTACTTTGTGCAGGATGGGCTGTTGGTACAAAAGTGGTCCACCCACACTGATGAAGGGGTGGAGGATCCAGTGTTTCAGATAGTGGTTCCAGCTAAGTTTAGAGAAGTGGTTCTAAAGATAGCTCATGGGGATGTAGCGGGGCACCTGGGGGTTAGGAAAACCTACGACCGACTTATGAAGTACTTCTACTGGCCTAGGCTGAAGGAGGTGGCATGCTTTATTAAGACGTGTCACGTATGTCAGCTAATGGGTAAGCCCAATCAGGTGTTAAAGCCAGCTCCCCTTTATCCTATTCAATCTATAGGTAAACCATTTGAGCATTTGATCATAGACTGTGTTGGACCACTCCCTCCCTCCAAGTCAGGATGTGTTTATCTTCTAACTGTGATGTGTCAGGCCACAAGGTATCCTGCTGCTTATGCTTTGCGTACCATCTCTACCAGGTCAGTGGTGAAGGCTCTCTCCCAGTTTATCTTTATTTTTGGTATCCCCCACATCATACAGAGTGGTAAGGGCTCTAACTTTGTCACGCATGTTTAGAGAGGTACTTGAGCAACTGCGAGTGAAGCATCAGTGTAGTAGTGCTTACAATGCTCAGAGCCAAGGTGCTCTGGAGCACTTTCACCAGACATTGAAGTCACTCCTCAGAGGATATTGTGTGGAGCTTAACAGGGACTGGGAAGAAGGGCTCCCTTGGCTCATGTTGGCTGCACGAGAAGTGATTCAGGAGAGTACAGGGTTCTCCCCAAATGATTTAGTGTTTGGCCATAGTTTGTGGGCCTTTGGCAGTACTACAGAATGAGTTGAAGTGTCCCGAGACTCCTGTGAACTTGCTTGATTGTTAATGGATTTCGCCACAGGTTGCTTTTAGCTTGTGAGATGGCCACAGAGAACCTGTCTAAGGCACAAAAAAAGATGAAAAGTTGGTACGACCACCGGGCTGAGCCTAGGGTGTTCAGTCCTGGTGATTTGGTGTTAGCATTATTGCCGATGGCTAATTCCCCATTTCTTGCAAAGTACACAGGACCATATACTGTTCTTAGGCAGATGTCTGACTTGAACTATTTGATTTCAACACCACATCGCAAGCACCCCACTCAACTCTGTCACATTAATCTTTTGAAACCTTATTACCCCAGGTCTTCAGGGTCTGGGGCAGCAGAGACTGATGATCCGGTTACGCCTGTTTCTATAGCCGCAGCTGTCGAGATTTTAGGTGCCTCTCCCTACCTGGTGGCAGCAGGTAGTGGTAAGGATGTGGTGGGCCCCGATGACTGTGTGCTTCTCCCTCGACTGGAAAAACTCAGAGAAGCTGGCAGAGTTCGAGACATTGTTTGGGCATTTGTCAGCGGATCGGGCATCTGAAATGCGAAAATTGCTGTCTGACTTCCCCTCTCTCTGTTTGCAGATACACCCTCATGCACACATTTAATTGAACACGACATCGATGTTGGTGATGCTGAGCCAATCAGACAGCGGTTCTATAGAGTGTCACGTGACAAACAGCGACACCTAGAGGAGGAGGCGAAGTATTTACTGGATAATGGGATGGCAAAGCCCTCTTACTCTAGTTGGGCGTCACCATGCATATTAGTCAGTAAACCGGATGGGACTTACAGGTTTTGCACTGATTATCGCAAACTAAATAACATCACTAAACCAGATTCTTTCCCCCTCCCTAGAGTCGAGGACTGTGTTGACTGTGTAGGAGCAGCCCGGTTTGTTAGCAAGTTTGACCTCTTAAAAGGGTATTACCAGGTCCCCTTGTCACTTCGTGCTCAGGAGGTATCAGCCTTCATAACACCCTCAGGCTTGTACTCCTACACAGTAATGAATTTTGGGTTACGCAACGCCCCTGCCACATTTCAGCGACTCATGAACCGTGTTGTTTCAGGTTTGCAAGGGTGCGCTGTGTACCTCGATGATGTTGTGGTTGTAAGTGATGAGTGGGAAGAACATTTGGCCCGTATCCGAGCCCTCTTCAATAGGCTGGTTGAGGCTGGCCTTACTGTAAATTTAGCCAAATGTGAGCTGGCCCAGGCAACTGTAGTGTACTTGGGGAAGGTTGTAGGGCAAGGCCAAGTGAAACCTATCCAGGCCAAGGTGGTCGCCATTGATAATTTCCCTGCTCCAACTACCAAACCGGAGTTGCGACGCTTTTTAGGAATGATGGGCTACTACTGTAGTTTCTGCCCCAACTTCTCCACAGTGGTAGCTCCCTTGACTGATTTGTTAAAGGCCAATGTTAAGTTTGAATGGACCGTGACCTCCCAGGCTGCTTTTGACAACATTAAGTTGCTGTTGACATCTGCTCCAGTTTTGATGGCACCTCGCTCTAACCAACCCTTTCAGAGGCAGGTCGACGCTAGCCACGTGGGTGCTGGAGCCGTACTCCTGCAGAATGACGAGCACGGGGTGGAAAGGCCTGTGTTACTTCTCACGAAATTTAATTGTCACCAGTTGAATTATTCTACTATTGAGAAGGAAACTCTGGCACTAGTATGGGGGTTGCAGCAGTTTGATGTATATCTGGCTGGGGGCGCGGTCCCGATTACTGTTTATTCAGACCATAACCCACTGACATTTCTTCATTCTTTCAAGAATCCCAGTCAGCGCCTTATGCACTGGGCTTTATTTTTACAACCATACAATTTGCAGATACGGCACATTCGGGGCGTGGACAATGTAATGGCGGATGCCTTGTCCCGCACCCCGGGTGGGCCTGAATAGGTGTTTCTAATCTTGTCCTGTCTTTCTCTCCTCCTCTGGCTCCACTCTCTCCTCTCCTGCCTGATCTCCTTAAATTTGGCTTTCCAGGTACCGGGATTTGCTGGAGGTGTGGGTATGGGGGGGGGGGGGGGCGTGGTGGTTGAAGCCACTGGAGGGTAGGGGGATAGGGCTCGTGGAGACATTTTGACATTTGGTCCCTATTGTTGGCCTGTCAGTACCCCTAGACGACTGTAAAAGTAGTTTCAGTTAGTTTTCTTTTTTTTGTTGTTGTTATTTGCTTGTTTTCTTGGTGCCAGGTTTTCCACCAATTCCAGAGACCTTGGAGGCCTCTGTCTTAAGGGGGGAGGTGTTACGGACCCATGGGGCTCCTCCCCACCTGCTGTGGTAACGAGACTTCTACAGGTGCTGCGCGAGTCGCTGATTGCCGGGTGTGGAGATCAGCTGTACCTGATGGCCTTCAGGGCTTTTAAAAGAACATCGGAAGAGGCGAAGGAGGGCCGCCGCCTTCTCTCTCTCTCACCTTTTTGACACTTTTATTTTCTTCACACAACCCTTCACATTTTCCACACATTTTCATTTATACTCACACTTTACTTTTAATATTTTGTTATACACTTTATCTTCAATAAATTAAGTAAAACTTTATTCTGAGTTTGGTCTTCCCTTCTCTGGTACGTGGGCCACTGGGGCAGAGCGTAACAGTTGCGCTTGTGCAGAACGGTGTCAGTCCTGCGCTCCTTAGCACGTGCACCTGAGCGTGCGCGCCTAACGAGCTCCGGCATGCACGCCGTTAACAAGGAAGACCTGTCTTTAATCAATGAACTATGTTTGGGCTATTTAAGTACTGCGCCCATGCAAGGACGATGCGAAGTATTACGCCGCGTCTAGGAACGCAAAAAATCCGAAAAATAAATTTCTCCATTCGGAAAACTGGAGATTTTCAAGAGTTTTGTCAAATATCCGGATTTCCGGGTATTTCCGGAAGACTTTCATCCCTGCTAACTGCATGTCTTTGGACTGTGGGGAAAACCAGAGCACATGGAGGAAACCCACGCAGCAGAGACTCCAACTTGGGAAATTGCAAAGAGGGAGATTCTCCCTCTCTGCGAGTAGCTCGGAGGGAGACAAGTCTGAGCGCCGTAGGCGCGAAGGTGAGTTTTATCTCATCATCTCTAGCTGCTTTATCCTGTTCTACAGGGTTGCAGGCAAGCTGGAGCCTATCCCAGCTGACTACGGGCGAAAGGCGGGGTACACCCTGGACAAGTCGCCAGGCCATCACAGGGCTGACACATAGACACAGACAACCATTCACACTCACATTCACACCTACGGTCAATTTAGAGTCACCAGTTAACCTAACCTGCATGTCTTTGGACTGTGGGGGAAACCGGGGCACCCGGAGGAAACCCACGCGGACACGGGGAGAACATGCAAACTCTGCACAGAAAGGCCCTTGCCGGCCACGGGGCTCGAACCCGGACCTTCTTGCTGTGAGGCGACCGTGCTAACCACTACACCAACAAGAAGAAGCCTTTCTGATGAGAGGTCAAACGTCTTCAAGAATCTCCGAGCAAGTCTAGTTGCTCTCTTTTACCTCCCACAGTTTACAAGTGTGTGATGAATAAAGTTGCTCTTTCTTTCTTTCTTTCCAAAAATTATCACCAAAACCCATGAATTTTAAGAGTCCTAGCAGAAAAGACTGCTCAATTGTGTCAAATCAAGAAATAAAATCATAATCTTCTACCATATTGAGTATTAACCGAATATGATGATGTAGTGTATGACAGGGGTTCCCAAACTTTTCCATGCCAAGGCCCGCCAAACAGCATTAGCTTCTGGCCGGGGACCCCCTTTGCAAACCCACAGACAATGCTACAAAATATGTAAAGAAACATCAACTTTTAGAATGTTTTCTCTTTTATTCAATAGTCAATAATTGTTACATTTGTTGAGCATAAGAATATTATTAACTAACATGTTTTCAACACAAATATTTTCGCACTGAACAATAAACTGTATAACCTCCTGTAGTACCTGATTCAACTCGTTATCCATCCTTTTTGCGACCAGTGCCTCGCGATGGAGCATGCAGTGTATGGCCACTACATGCGGGGCCTTCTGCTTAATGAGCGCGGTCACTCCACTGATCTTCCCGGTCATTGCCGCGGCTCCGTCTGAACACACCCTCGCACAACAGGTCCAGTCCAATCCGTTAGACTCGATGTAATTGTCCAAAACTTGAAAAATGTCTTTCCCAGTAGTTCTTCTTTCAAGTGCTTTACAAAATAGTATTTCCTTCACAAATCTTTCCTGTGAAATAAATCTGATGTACACAAGCAGTTGGGCCTCATTGGATAAATCTGTGCTCTCATCCAGCTGAAGTGCAAAGTATTCGCTGGCTCTCACCTGCTCCAACAGCTGAGCGGATACGTCTTGAGCCATGTCACCAATCCGTCGGCTCACGGTGTTATCAGAGAGTGGGACAGCATCGATTTTTTTTGGCAGCATCCTCACCAAGCAATTCTCGGACAATGTCTTTGGTGGCTGGTAAAATCAAATCTTCTCCAACTGAGTGAGGTTTTTTAGCACGAACAATGTGGTACGTGGCTAAAAATGATGCCTTCAGGGCCCGCTCGGGGACAGTAGCTTGCTGGGTGAATGCAGCAGATTGCTTGACCAAATGCTTTTCTTTGCATCTGAAGAAATCTACTGTTTTTTCGGCATCTGTAGGATGTTTTTGTACCAAGTGACGCTGAAGTTCCGAAGGTTTTAAGCACTCGTTTGACAGGGTCTCCAGACAGAGGACGCATTTCGGGCAATCGTGGCCATTTTTCTGTATGGCTGTAAAGCCATACTTAATTTATGCTGCCTCATATTTTCGGATTTTAGTCGGCCAGGACTTCTTAGTTTTTTTCGCAGCAGTGTCCTCCACAGCAGGGCTGTTGGTTTGTTCCTTCGGTCTCTTCTTCAAAAACCTGTCCATTTTGCACTAGCAATACACTAGCTTGAGGAGCAAAGCGGCTTAAAAAATAAATGGCGCAAACTGCAACGTCACAGGCAATTGGAGAGATGAGCATGGCAAACAACTTTTCGATATGATGTATTATTATTAATAATTATATTTTATAATAATGATTAAACAATTAATTACAATATATTTAATAATATTTTAGGTGGCACGGTGGTGTAGTGGTTAGTGCTGTCGCCTCACAGCAAGAAGGTCCGGGTTCGAGCCCCGTGGCCGTTGAGGGCCTTTCTGTGTGGAGTTTGCATGTTCTCCCCGTGCCCGCGTGGGTTTCCTCCGGGCGCTCCGGTTTCCCCCACAGTCCAAAGACATGCAGGTTAGGTTAACTGGTGACTCTAATGCCGCTTTTCCACTACAAACGCGGTTGAGCCGTGCCGTGCTGAGTTGGGCTGAGTCGAGCTGAGCGGGGCTATTGGAGTTGCATTTCGACTACAACCGCGCTGAACCGTGCTGGCTGGAAGTGGGTGGACACATGGGGTGGAGTTAGCGAAAGTGGGTGGACGTCGTGTGATGTCGTTAAGCGGCGCAAACAGTGACATCAGTGATCTTTTAAGCGGTAGTCTCACGACCCGGATAGTAAACAATAAACATGGAGGACATGGAGTCGTTAGTGTTGCTGGTCTTGGTTCTGTGGCTTGTTGTCACCGACAACGCCAACAGATACTGGCAAGAGCGTATAGATGAGGCGAGGCGCATAAGGCTTCAGAAATTCTCGTAATTCGTAATTCTTCTTCTTCCGGGTTTACGGTGTTTACAGATCCCAGCGTGCTCGCGGGGCGTGTGTGGGCATGTGAGGACACTCCTCCTCACCAATCAGTGCACAGGGGAGTGTCTGCTCACGCCCCCAGCCTCACTCAGCTCGGTTTGGCTCGCTTCAGCCCCACTCCAAAACCATGCGAGTTTTGGGTGCTAAGCAGGGCTGAAACGAGCTGAGTCGTGCTGTTCTGAGGTAGTCGAAACGCGAGCCGTGTCGGGCTGAAGTGAGCTAAAAAAGGGTAGTGGAAAAGGGCCATAAATTGACCGTAGGTGTGAATGTGAGTGTGAATGGTTGTCTGTGTCTATGTGTCAGCCCTGTGATGACCTGGCGACTTGTCCAGGGTGTACCCCGCCTTTCACCCGTAGTCAGCTGGGATAGGCTCCAGCTTGCCTGCGACCCTGTAGAAGGATAAAGCAGCTAGAGATGATGATATGAGATATATTTTTTTCACAATTTTTTTATCATCATCCCTCAAACTTTCTGAGGCCCCCCTAGCGCCCCCTGGCGGCCCCCACTTTGAAAACCAGTTTTACAGAGCATCAGGTACGTAATGACGCCACAACTGCGTAGGTCACGTGATTATTCTTAAAGCGACACGACGTGTTAAGCTCGCCGTGTGGACTCGATACACGTTTCGGAGTTTTAGTACCGACTGGACCATCACTATTACACAGTGACCATGGGGAAGAAGCAGAAAAATAAAGGAGATGACGGGTAATGTATACTCGAGTGAAGGACAGCAGTGTAACGGGCTTGTTGTGGAAGTGAGAGCTGTGAGAGACGCGGTGAGGTAAAATGTTCGCGCGCTGAGCCATGGGGCTTCATGTGGCGGTTGCTAGTTAGCTTAGCCTATGCTATGCTATGCTAGGCCTGGCCTGTGATGTGATTTAACCAGCTAACGTTATCCCGGCAGGTATTGGAATGCTTCTTTAAAGATGCAGAGCGAGGAGTTTTAGATGTTATTTGACTTTGTGTGTGATTCTGTATGTCAGTGCGGAAAAGCATCTGCTCTGGTCACCTGATGTTCTCACAGCACTAGTGAGTGACATTAATATAAGTGCAACATCATCTGTTTTCGTTGTGAACACCACCACCACCACCACCACGCTGCTCTGCTGCTCTCACAGCCCCAAACCTCATTTTCTGCCCCTGTGATGTCATGCCCAGACAGAAAAAGTGCAGTTTAAGACTAAAGCATGGACTCTTTCTGTTCTGTGACCCAGTGGGACAGTCAGTGCTGCCACCTCTTTTCAGGGGAAAGTAGATAAGGCATGCTCAGAAGTCGCCAGATTGCGTCACTGAGTGATTGATTTGCATATTCATTGTAATTTGCATATCGAACTGTGTTTGTTGAGTTGAATAAGAGTTCATGCTGGGTGGCACGGTGGTGTAGTGGTTAGCATGGTCGCCTCACAACAAGAAGGTTTCGGGTTCGAGCCCAGCGGCTGGTGAGGGCCTTTCTGTGTGGAGTTTGCATGTTCTCCCCGTGTCCGCGTGGGTTTCCTCCGGGTGCTCCGGTTTCCCCCACAGTCCAAAGACGTGCAGTTAGACTCTAATGGTGATGATACACGGGGCAACTTTGCTCGGCAACATTGCCCAAAATGTTGCTGGCAACGGGCAACTAGGTGAGACACAGGGCAACTTTTCAGGGCAACAACAGTTAGCAATGGCAGTTTACAGTTAGCTAAAAAAAAAATCGATGTCTTAATTTTTGCTGTGACCATTTAATCAAGCTGTCTGTTGTTTTTTTAGAGCTTTGGTGAGGTAAATTCCTCCATATAGAATATTAAAATAACAACTTACCGGTGTAAAAACAGATGAGGAGTCTCTCCATCTCTTCACTCCACTGACACTGAGCGGCCGCCATATTTGTTTGAAATTTCTGATCCGAACCTCACCGGAGGTCACATGACTCGATACTCGCGTTCTGATTGGCTTATCTCAAAAAGTTGCCAGAGATTATCAAAACCATTCAGAAAGAAACAATGTTGCCCAATCTCAATAGAAAAGAGTCAAAACGCAATTGCCCAGCAACATTGCCCAAAAAGTTGCCCCGTGTATCATCACCATAAATGTCACCAGTTAACCTAACTGGTGACATTTGCATATCGAACTGTGTTTAAGTCGAATAAGAGTTCATATTGGGTGGCACAGTGGTGTAGTGGTTAGCGCTGTCGCCTCATAGCAAGAAGGTCCGGGTTCGAGCCCAGGGCCTTTCTGTGCGGAGTTTGCATGTTGTCCGCGTGGGTTTCCTCCAGGTGCTCTGGTTTCCCCCACAGTCCAACGACATGCAGGTTAGGTTAACTGGTGACTCTAAATGTCACCAGTTAACCTAACTGGTGACGTTTGCATATCAAACTGTGTTTGTTGAGTCCAATAAGAGTTCATGCTGGGTGGCACGGTGGTGTAGTGGTTAGCATGGTTGCCTCAAAACAAGAAGGTTCCGGGTTCGAGCCCCGTGGCCGGCGAGGGCCTTTCTGTGTGGAGTTTGCATGTTCTCCCCGTGTCTGCGTGGGTTTCCTCCGGGTGCTCCGGTTTCCCCCCACAATCCAAAGACATGCAGTTAGGTTGACGTGGGGCGGCCTTGGGCTGAGGTGTCCTTGAGCAAGGTACCTGACCCCTGACTGCTCCCCGGGCGCTCTGGTGTGGCTGCCCACTGCTCTGAGTGTGTGTGTGTGTTTTCACTGCTTCAGATGGGTTAAATGCAGAGGATGAATTTCACTGTGCTTGAAGTGTGCATGTGACGAATAAAGGTTTTTCTTTTTTTTTTCTTAAATTGACCATAGGTGTGAATGGTTGTCTGTGTCTATGATGTGATGACCTGGCGACTTGTCCAGGGTGTACCCCGCCTTTCACCCGTAGTCAGCTGGGATAGGCTCCAGCTTGCCTGCGACCCTGTAGAACAGGATAAAGCGGCTTGAGATAACGAGATGAGAGTTCATGTTTCCACAAGTTGTCATTTGCGAAAGAGTTTCAAAAGTGTCGCTCCTTTGTCGCTGAAGTTTTGAACCTGTTCAAAAAATTTGCGCGACAAAATTTTCTCTCACGCAAGGGTGTTGCAAAGCCTTCGTGAACCCTTCTCGAGTTAGTTTCCGTGAGGCTTCTTCTACTTCCCTGCCTGCCGAGGGAAAGCCGGGCTGTGACAGCCTGCGACACAACAATTGCGGTAAAATATGCAAGTATCAATTCGGTGTGATGATAAGTAAAAATTGTTGCTGATTTGAATATTTTATCGTGATTGTTGTGTTGCCAACTAGTTGCAGGCTGTCGCAGCCCAGTGAGATACTACCCTTTATAAATAGAGCGGCGGCTACAATTATCGACACCTTAAAGCAGATACGCAGACTTTATTTTTAAATGCATTTCTAAGTGGATAGTATCTCCATCCTTAACTCTTGTATGCTGCATACATCTCATCTCATTATCTCTAGCCGCTTTATCCTTCTACAGGGTCGCAGGCAAGCTGGAGCCTATCCCAGCTGACTACGGGCGAAAGGCGAGGTACACCCTGGACAAGTCGCCAGGTCATCACAGGGCTGACACATAGATACAGACAACCATTCACACTCACATTCACACCTACGGTCAATTTAGAGTCACCAGTTAACCTAACCTGCATGTCTTTGGACTGTGGGGGAAACCGGAGCACCCGGAGGAAACCCATGGGGAGAACATGCAAACTCCACACAGAAAGGCCCTTGCCGGCCACGGGGCTCGAACCCGGACCTTCTTGCTGTGAGGCGACAGCGCTAACCACTACACCACCGTGCAGCCCTGCTGCATACATGTGAATTTAAAAATATATTTTTTTGAGAGTTAAAATCAACCACAAAGTTGGCATTCGAGCTGAGTCAGCCAGCCCTGAGTGCATGACGTCACAGCGGTAACCGGTTTTAAGGCCGAGGCCTTTTACGGCTGCAGACCAAAAGTCATATAAATGGCGTCACCGACTTGCTCAACTAAGACTGATTTGACTTCATTGATTGTGGGTTGACTCTCATTAAAACAGGATGGGTGTTATAACTTGTGCAACATACATGTACATGCATGCATTTTCACTGATAAAACGTGAAAAGCTCATTAAATAATCAGATGAACTGAAACAATCACATTCTGAAGCAAATTAAATAATCTCATACCCATAACTTAAACACACAATACAAGTTACATGGATTAATCTAAATGCAGGTAAACGACGAGCGTTGTTTTTGTTGTTTTGTATCCAAATGAGAGTCGGAGCTTACCCGTCTGTTCTCTCGCTTCTTGAAGGCCGACCTTGTGGCTGATTGTTTTGAAACAATCTGACTTTCAGTTGCTCGTTCAGTTCTCTGTTCATTCGCTTCGTCCACGTAATGGTGAGATATTGCTGCTGAGGCAAGCGTATCCAGCGACATAGCCCATGTTTACATTAGACCGTATCAGCGGATCATCAGATTAACGTTTTTAAAACGATTAGCGTGCACACAGCAACACCAATACACGATTTGCGTGCACACAGCAACACCAATACACGGATACGCTCGGCTCCGCAGGCATCCTGCGCTCCAAATCACTCCGCCCTGAACAGCGAGTGCCCTCTGGAGGGTGCGCACTCCGGCCCTGCGCAGCTCACAGAGCGCGCGAGTGAAGTGCACAAGCAGTGATTCGGGACTGAGCCGCTGTGTGTGTGATCCCAGCGCATATCACTTACCACTTGCAAGTGGAAGGATGGCAAGCCTAAAGACAATCATAACTACACAATGGGCAGTATTTGCATCAGTATTTGCAGTATTTTCATACTTTTATACTCTTTAATGAAAGGTGATACAAGGCGGAAGTCCGCGCCGTTTTTCAGCAGTCGCGTCACATGACCAACGCCAGCGAATCAGGAAGGTGGATGTCACAGTGACGTTGTCCAATGACGACGCCAGCTAGAGCTCAGCACAGCGTATCCGCGTATCTCAATGTTTACACAGCACCGGAGCTGACACGATCTGGATTGAATACGTGGACGCTGGCGGATTCCCGTTTCCCGGCGTTTCCAGGCGGTTTAATGTAAACGGACAGTGCATCCGCGAAGAAAACGAGACAGATACAGTCTAATGTAAACTTGGCCTCAGACAGCTGGTCCACTCATTTTCTCCATGCTGAGTACGCTGCCATTACTGCTCGGCTCAGGCAATTACTAAAACCCGGGACAGAACAGGACGTCACCGGTTTTAGCAACAACCGCAGGGAGGTCACTGCCCGAGCGATAATGTCACGTCCTGTTCCGTCCCAGGTTTTAGCAACAACCCTCGGTTCACGCTCCAGGAGAACTGGTGCAACTGAACTTACTTTCCTTTTCTTGTAGTTTTCTTTTCCTTTAATTGTCGGTACTGCACCCTCTTTCAATACGGGCTTATAGCCAACGCTCCTCAACAGATCAGAGGTCTCGTACGAGTCTTCAGTAAAATGTGAAGAGCAGAGGAGAGACCACTTCATAGCCGCCCAATGTGCCCGTGAACTTCTCGCAAAACGCGTCCAAATCTTTGTGGTTTGAACATTCTTGGGCCATGAATGCAACGTAAATCCTCCTTCTGTCGTGTTGCTGCACCGGCCAGCAACACATCTATGTAGCATGGCGATAAATTAGCTCAAAATGGAGGATCGGAGTTGCAGTCAGCTCTGTGTTTTAGTATAGCGGAAATGGCGATGAGACTGATAGACTTCCTGCTGTGACGTTATGGACATCAAGGTCATTCACTCAGACCGCTACCTATATAAATTACTTCAATCGTAAAAATTACTCTATTAGATTCATTGTTAATGCTTAAAACTATTCCTGTGCCATTCTTAAGGTCTCAAGGCATTTATAAACGAAAAGTGAGGCCATGGTTCTGCGTATCTCCTTTAATGATCTTTTGGCTGTTGCAAAAGTAGAAAAGACTTTTTTTTTTTTTTTTTTCAGTACATAAATTGTGCATGAATAGTTACTCAAACTTCCACTGCAAAAAAAAAGAGTTGATTCCCGATTACTTAGTCTATCACATCAGGTGGCACCGTTCCATAATTCAGATGGATTTCCAGATGATCATTTATTTAAAAAAAAATAAATTTAATTGGTATGTGGTATTAAG